>NC_133458.1:58273926-58582676 GCF_048565385.1 Saimiri boliviensis
GATGAGAATAACTTCCAAATATAGGATATTGTTTAAATAAATTTATTTCTTTCACTGGAAAGATTGTTTCTAACCTAAGAAAAAGGTGCTTATATAAAATAAATCAAAAGTAGCTCAAACATCAGCAAAATCTAATAAAAGAGATACTCGAATGACTTTTCAATATTGGCTTTACCAGAGCTAGAAAATTATACACAGAGAAGAGATCGATGTCATGAAGTTACACAAGGCTCTGATGTCTTAAAAAGAGGCCAGGGGACATTTCCCTACGTCCTTTTCTTGTGCTTAATAAAACAATATGCATTGGACCTAAGTTCATAGGAAACTCTGGCAATATCTGTTGGGTTATTTGAATGGTCCTACAGTGGAAAGAGAAATCTGTCCTTCACTGTCACCATTTCATGACAATCCCAGAGTATAACTGGCCACAGTAGTAGAGAAGATATGGGATATAATTAGTATAATCCATGCATACAAAAATTGCCATCCCTTAAATATGCAGATTTAGGTTATTAAAGCTGATCTATATTCTCGTGGTAGATTTGATAACTTTTTTTTTTTAGATTAGAAAATTTTTTAATTTTATTGTGTTGAGAACACAAAATAATTTTCCCTCCTAACAAATTTTTTAAGTATACAATATTATTATTGACTATAGGTACAATGTTGTATAGCAGATCTCTAGAGCTTATTATTCATCTGGCTTAACTAAAAAGTTATGCTCATTGACTAATAACTCTCCACTTTCCCTTTCCCCTAGCTCCTGGCAATAACCATTTTTTTTTTATTTGATTCTATGAATTTAACTACTTTACATACATCATGTAAACAGAATCATCCAGTATTTGCAGTTCTGTGACCGGTTTATTTCACTTAGCATAATGTCCTCAAGGTTCAACCACATTGTCACACAGAATTTCCTTCTTCTTGTTCTTCTTATTCAGTGGTCAGGGTAGAAATCTATCCTCAAGTTAAGTATTCTGTGGTATTTATTTAGCTCTCATTTATTGAGCACTGACTATTTGCTACCCAAGAAGCTAGACTGGGTAGAAGATAAACAGAAGCAACAAACACAAATTTTACTTTCTAACAGTCTGTGCTCTAGCAGAAATAAAACTGCAATTGAACTATATTATGATATGATATGTACTATGGTAAAGGCATATCTAAATTGCTATAGCAGCTCATAGAAGGAAGTGATTATTCTCTCTGAGGAGGTTTAGGAGGAGGGCTTCCCAGAGGCGGTGACAATTTAGTTGTATGGAAAATATGAATGTAAGTTCACCATGTATAGAAGGAAGGTATAGTAGCATTTGAGAAAGCAATATGCAAAGTTGTGCCATGTAATGTTTGGTGAATGAAAATTAGTTCTGCATGATTATGGGATTAGGGGATTGGAGACAAAAGAGTTTAAATGGCTTTGAAACACTTGAGTATTTCAGACCAGATCCTCTAGAGAATTGTAAGCCATTGGAGGTTTATAACTAAATTATTAAATTTTATTTTTAGGAATATGAATTGTGAAATAACGTAAAACAAGTATTATTTATCATAAACACTTCAGTGAGTAACATTAAGTGGTTTAATGGAAAAAATAAAGGCTATGTATAGAGACATGTTCAAATACTATCACATCCATTTATCTCCTTTCGTTTTTAACCTCTTGAAGTCAGTTTTCCCTTCCCTTCATGAAATTATCACAATATATCTAACTTTCCTGACAGCTAGTTCATACAACATTGGGCACAAAGTGGGTGTTCAATAAATATTGTATTACCAATGAGTTTTATTCACACAATTGTTATGAAGATAAAAGACAATTTATACATTTAAAAGTCCTAGTGTAAATCCTGGCACATATTAAGCATGATGTTTCATTTACCTTTTTTTAAAATTTTTGACTGAAATAATTGGATTTCGATACTTATTTTCATAAGAAAAAGAAAATAAAAATTACTCATTTTGAAAATGCCGTAAGGAAATCTAAGGGATTAAGCAGTATAATTGAAAGAAAAAAATGACAATAATAAAGTTATCCATTCACATAAAAAGCAATACCTTTCCAGTGGAATACTGATCTATATAAATATATGCAACTAAAGTATAGAATGGTTTCAGATACGGAGGATGAAAATGGTCTGTGAATGTGATCATGGACATATATATGATACAGTGTTGAGAGTATTAAAAAATTACAGAACAATATCTGTAGGCTGATTACATTTTTGAAAAGAAAGCATAAATTATTATATAAATAGAACAGCATCTAAATGATATATGCCAAACTGTTAATATCATCTCTGTGATGATGTGCTGTTTTCAATTTTACCTTATATTGTTCAGCATTTCTTACTTTTTTTTTATAGTGCTAGGCATGTATTACATTTACACTACAAAATGGTAACACACACACATACACCCCTCTCACCAAGCTCTTTTTCACTAAGCTAATACACAAAAGATACCATTAAAGAACAAAACAAACACCAGCTCCTTTCATCAAGGAACCCAGCATACAAGAATGCAAAGGCAAAATGGTAGCTTTGCCTTAATGAAGATAAAGCTGACAGTGAGAAAGTCCAGGGGAGGGTAATTGAAGAGATGTGCAGACATATGCCTCCCCTCACTTATGGTTACTGAGTATCAATGCTGCTGCTGTGCGTGGATGGCAGAGGCAATCTGTGAGGCTTGAAATTAAGTAAATAAAGATAAATTTCCCCTTTTATTACACATATAATTAGAAGCAAAAAGGATGAGGGACAGTGGTGATAAATAGGATAAAGCTAAACCTTAGCATATGGCATCAAGAGCCACATGGGATATGCTTTTAGAGACTCCAACTACAGTTAGGAACAAAAGTCTGTATCATTTTTAAATGACAAACTGAAGGTATAAGATTCTGAAATTGATTAATATGGAGTCACAAAGAGACTCATTCTAAATTGCACAAAGAAAAATTGGCAATGTTAAGGGGAAAAGTGCTATTTTTCATGTCCGTGAAAACTCAGATTTTCTCTTTTAAACACTTTATGAACATTTTGTATTTGTATATATTGTATTTTCTGCTTCATTTCAAGGCTGAGAGAGAACATTTGGAAAAACACAAACTAAAATTAACTGCTAATCCAATACATCATGTTTAGTTTCTTTTCTCCCTCAATTAAACCTTGTTTTTCCAAGGTCAACCACAAAATCCTACCTGCCAAATCCTGTAGGCCCTACTTTGTTCTATATTAAGTGTGTGCATACACCATACGGTGATGAAATTTTGTAAATGTGACAAGAATTTAAAATCACTCTTTTGTCCATCTTATGGCTCTAGATGTCACCAATTTTGTTACTTGCTATCCAGAAATACTCATTTTCTCTTTTATTTTTACATTTTATATTTATACACAGACACACATATACACATATCGCACATATATATAATCACAAGCATTTTCACAAGTAACCTCAACAATGTAACATATTTTAAGAGCAGCAAAATATATGTGAATTTATACTACATATTAAACCATCCTAAAGTTAGATATTTAGGTTGTTTCAGTGTTTGAGTCTTACAGAAATCCAATGACAAACATTTGCACACTTTTTTTCTCTTTATATATAATTCTTTCCTTAGGCCAGTTGAGTTAGCCTCCTTAGTCTTGCTCTCAAGAATCAATAATAATATTTATGACAACAAGTAAGTCTCTGATACCACTCACCCTAAACCAGAGTAATCTGAATGACAAGTTAACTCTAAATCAACACCTCTTCATTTGCAGTTTCTGCCTGTCTGAATTTTAATTTTGACCTCATACATAAAACCACTATTTGTTTTCACATTCCATAGAATCTTAACGCTTATTGTATGCTGTTACTGATTGACCGGAATGTAGCAATCTTTGTGTGCCTTCGTTTCAATCTTCTGAAGTGTAATTATATCAATCAAAATAGTCTAGGTTATGCCACGGTGATAAACAACACATATATCCTAGTGTTTTTCAAGACAAAGGCTTCTTTTCACACCATACCTCCATTGCAAGTGGAGAGGACATGAAAAAAAAGCCATCTTCAGAGCTAAACATATGCAAATTTTAGCTCTTCTTAGGAGCAGGATAAAGTATCCCTATTATCTTACATCAAGAAATCAAAATACAAGAAGCCAGAAAACAAACTGCTAACGATGTTTCAATGACACTTAAAATTCTCATATGTTAAAATACAAAAAATTAGCTGGGCATGGTGGCGCGTGCCTGTAATCCCAGCTACTCAGGAGGCTGAGGCAGGAGACTTGCCTGAACCCAGGAGGCGGAGGTTGTGGTGAGCCGAGATCAGGCCACTGCACTCTAGCCTGGGTAAAAAGAGTGAAACTCCGTCTCGGAAAAAAAAAAAAAATTCTCATATGTTGTTAAGAACTTAAATTCATTAAAATTCTCACATGTTGTTAAGAGCTTAAGTTCATGAACCCCCATTTTGAAGGCAATCTGGCTATATGTTAAAGAGCTTTAGAAATAATTGTCTCCCTTACTTTAATCCAGTGATTCTTTTTCTGAAGCTTTAAATAAATAAAGCCAGACCTATTTATCTGGCTGATCTGTTTCAATGACATAGTTGAATTTTTGTTTTCTTGCAAAGTTGGGAAAAAGTATTTTAAATTGTATGATTTAAATTCTGTCATATGGAGTATATGAAATTCATTTGGGGGACCAGAGGACCCTCCAATTAAAAGACAGTTACTTATGATAGGTTGTGTTATGATTCACTCATGTTTCTTGCCCTTCTCTCAGGGAGAATTACATTCTGACTCACTGACTCAACACTGGTCTTGTGACTCACTCTCATCAATGAACTCTACATAGAAGTGACGTTTTTTGCCCGTGGGGAGCAGCTGTAAGTCCCTTCTGCAATGGTGATTGGCAGTGGTCCAGAGTGAGGCTGTTCCCTCAACCTGAGTAACCAGAGCTTTTTACCAAACTCTTAACCATAGCCTACAAAGCTCTGCATTTATGATCTGGCCCCTGTCTACCACCAAACCTACTTCTAAACCTCCTCTTCCACCCCTCCAAACTCATCCAGATATGCAGACCTTCTTGCAGCCCTTGAGTTCTCCAAGCATGCGCCACTTCACGTTACTTATACTTGCCCTTCCTCCCCGTGGAGCATGTTTTTCCCCCCCTCTTCATGTGTTTTCTGTGTCTGCTTAAATATGATCTTATGAGGAGAAAAGCCTTCCTTGATCTTAGACCTCAGACTCTTTTTCAGATTGTTTTATCTCCCTACTTTTTTTCTAATATTAAAACTGTTGTTTTGATTATTTTTAAGTTGTTTACTTATTTATTGCTTAAGTCATCCACTACTGTGTTCTCAATGCTTATGCAAGTACCTGACACATAACATCTGTTTAATAAATATGTCAAGTTAAATTAACAGATGTAATTTGGTTAGTTCTATTGCTACAAGGAATTTTCATAAATAGCAACAAGCAGAAACAATTTAACTCCTTGAAATATATGCTTAAAAATAAGGGAAGCAGAACACAGATACAATAACATTAGCATATCTTTCAAAATAGATATTTTAGCTATTTCATCCCAATATTATGAAAGAAAGAAAATAAAACATCTGTCAAGGTGAAGCAAGATGGAAATCTGTGGTAAAGAGTATAGACTGGATGCACATCACTTTATAATGATCAGCAGGCCCAGTTCCTAACTTTCCATTAACTTGCTGGTCAAATGAATATAAATGGATATATTAGTCTGTTCTCATGCTGCTATAAAGAACTGCCTAAGATTGGGCAATTTTTTTAAAAAAGAGGTATAATTGACTCACAGTTCCACATAGCTAGGGAGGCCTCAGGAAAGTTACAATCATGGCAGAAGGGGAAGCAAGCAAAAAAAAAAGAAGGGGAAGCAAGCACATCCTTCTTCACATAATTTCAGGAAAAATAATGACAGCCAATCAAAGTGGGAGGGAAGCCCCTCATAAAATCATCAGATCTTGTGAGAACCAGATCAAGACCAGGATGGGGAAAATTGCCCCCATGATTCAATTATCTACACCTGGTCCCTCCCTTGACATGTGGGAATAATTACAATTCAAGATGAGATTTGGATGGGGACACAGACCCAAACTATACCAACTGATTATTGTGAGATTAAAAATATATATTCATGGCCTGGAGCAGTGGCTCATGCCTGTAATCCCAGCACTTTGGGAGATCAAGGTGCGTGGATCACCTAAGGTCAGGAGTTCGAGACCAGTCTGGCCAACATGGTGAAACCTTTTCTCTACTAAAAATATAAAAATCAGCTGAGTGTGGTGGTTGGTGCCTGTAATCCCAGCTACTTGGGAGGCTGAGGCAGGAGAAGTGCAGTGGTGGCAGGGAGCAGAGACTGCACCACTGTACACCAGCCTGGTTGGTGGTGAAAGGCTCCATCTCAAATAATAATATTGATCTATATTCACTTTTTGTATAATGTTTGCACATAGGAAATATTCAATAAATATTGGTTCATTTCATCTTGGCTTATTTATATTAATTTTAAAATGTTTTAATTTTGAACATATAACATATCATTAATTAAATGTAGATTACCTAATCGTAAATATTTTCCAAATAGAAAATCTATATAATGATGAAAAAGTAAGCATTGTTATACATTTTAACTTAAAAATTTAACCACTGTAAACTAAAATTATTTCTTCATGAATATATGAAATCCATATAAATTCCTATAGATTAGGCTTTAGTGAGATTTTTTAAAGTGTATAGCTTTCTTTATCATAGGAATATAAGTATGTTTAAATTGCAATGGTTGCTAGAAAATGATAAAAATATCACTTTTTTTCTATATAAAATCCAACTCTCATAATTATCTAGCATGTCATCAAATCACTAGTGTTGCTTGAAGTAGTCATGACCAGATGTTAAGTGCAGTTTTGTCTTCATAACTTTAACAAGATGCTTAGTTTTTTTCTTGTCTTTTTTAAAAACTCACTGATTACACAATACATTTTCTCTCCACAAAGTATATAAAGTTTGTTCCAACAAAAGTATACAACATTTTAAAAGTAAAATATATTAAAAATGAAATTTAAGGCCGGGCACGGTGGCTCACGCCTATAATCCCAGCACTTTGGGAGGCTGAGGCAGGTGGATCACGAGGTCAAGAGATCGAGACCATCCTGGTCAACATGGTGAAACCCCGTCTCTACTAAAAATACAAAAAATTAGCTGGGAATGGTGGCGCATGCCTGTAATCCCAGCTACTCAGGAGGCTGAGGCAGGAGAATTGCCTGAACCCAGGAGGCAGAGGTTGCAGTGAGCCAAGATCCCGCCATTGCACTACAGCCTGGGTAACAAGAACGAAACTCCATCTCAAAAGTAAAAAAATAATAATAATAAATTTTAGGACTATGCTCTGATGAAAATAGTAGAAAATGAAGATAAGAGGGGAAATTTGGGGCTAAAAAATTTTTTCAGTAAATATTTTTATACTCACTTGGAATCACTAGGAATGATGTCTCTAATCGTCCCTTTACATAGTAGCCTGATCCTGTAATTTAAATAAAATTCTATTGTCATTAAGTAGGTTAAATAATTATTTGTATCAATATTCCATCTAAGGAAGTAAAATAATACTACTTTACCTTTCCACCCTCACCATTTATATTCTGCTACACAAGGAAAAAGGAATTATATGTCAAGTTTTCCTCCTTAAAATTATGAAGAATTCTGACTCTTTGGACAGAATGGAAAAGAAAGTTTAACGTTTTTCTTTATGAAAGTAAATATCCTTTAGCACAGAGTTGGCTGGCGCTCCCCCAATCCATTCTCCACTTCTGTTAGTAATAGAATTCTAAATATTTAGCTGGGCACCTGAAGCCTAAGTCACCCTTTCAGCTAGGTTTGGACATGTAACTAAGTTTATGGCAAAGGGAACATTAGCAGGAGAGCCATGCTGGGGCTCTTGGGGTATGTTCTTAAAGAAGGCCTGCACTTCCTTCTTTTCTCTCTCTGGTTGCTTGGAACACAGACTTGAAAATGGGTCCTAAAGCAACCATTTTGTACATGAAATGGAGCTGAGTATTGGGAATAATTCAGTGACAAAATAAACAGAATCTGAGTCCCCAGTGATTCCTGAAACTGCTATGTCAACTCCGGACTTCTACCCCTAGTTTTTTATGAAGGAAAAAGAAAATTATCTTGAGTTTTTGTCAATTTAGCAAAACCTAATTCTAGGTTTTGAATCCACATTCATGAGACTTTCTTTCATATTAATAAATAACATACTTAATACCTATTGTAAACAACTCATAAAAGCATATATAGAATCCCTTAATATTACACAAGTGATGTTAAATACTTAAATGGAGGAAAAATTACAGTGATTCAAACTACTGCTGATTAAATAAAAATCTAAAATTAAGATCAAACAAACCCAAAGTCATAATTATTTTAAGAGATATTTATGTGTACCTTGTTTTAAATTTCATTTCATGGGAGAGAAAGCAAGAATATCAATTCATGGTTCAGTGGTGTGCACACTAGGCAACACTTGATGTAGAAGCTGAAGCTCCCAGGAAGAGAGAACAGCTGTGAGAACAAGATCTAAGGGGTTTTAGGTGCACCAGTGTCAATCTCTAAGTGCTCAGCCCAGTTACAGAGCTGCAATCCTATTGCTTCAGGGAAAGCAGGTTCTTTAAGGTTATCCACCTAAAAACAGATGGAACAGATCTAGAGCAGTTTCGTGCCCAGACAATGGGGCTGGTAGGAACTAAACAAGAAAGTCAGGACCCAGCCAGCCAGAGTGGTTAGGATAAAGGCCAAGAGGAAGCTACAACTGAGGTCAAACTCAACGCTAAGTAGGGTTCAGCAAGGAATAGAGATGATAGGTAGAACTATATATGAAAGACAGAACACCATGACAAAACATTGTCAAAACACCAAAACAGACACCGTTAACAAACACTAGTGAGGGAAAAAAAAAAGGACAAATAAAAACAAACAGCAAAAAGAAATATATGAGTATTTTTTCAGAGAATGACCATGCTATCTCTTTGCTTAAAGTAGGACTAACAATTAGGGAAGAGGTGAGGGTGAGCGCCAAGGTCACTAAAACCCTGGGGTGTACATCATGGCAGATAGAGAGCCGCAGAAGGACTGCAGTGCTGGCTGCCTTTTCCACATGTGCCTTTTAAAGAGATCACTCTAACAGCACAGGGGAGAGGGGCTTGAAGAAAAACTAGTTTGGATTTAGCTTTTTAGAACACTGAAGCAGTGGAGGGAAATGATGACTGTTTCTACCAGAGCGAGTGAGGCAAACAGGAAGAGGAATGATAACTTTGAGGGCATAATTAGAAGCATTTAATTAGACAAGATCAGAAGCAGGTAGAGAGCTGAGCTGTGGGGCAGTGGCAGAAGAATGGGATGAGCCAGGGCTCTGGCTTTGGTGGGTGTGCCGATGGTACTGCCAAAATTGGAATAGAAACTTGAAAATTTTAGAGAAAACCCGATTTTAGGGGGAAAGGACATGATCTGTGCTTATAAGATGTCATTTGAAGTATCTATTGGACAATCAAGTGGATACATGCACAAGAGTTTGTCTTTTTGAGTAAACCTCAGAAGAGCATCCAGATACATTAAACTCCAGGCATGACACTATAAGAGGGTTTCAAAACATTTAGCTGACTAAAATATGGGCCACGTTACTATGATATTACTCAAACCATGAAAGTAGAGATAATACAATTGTACATCACCAACCACATGCAGAAGTGATCAGAATATCTCATTTGCCAAGCCTCCCTCTTCCCCCAGACAGTACTATTTCATGGAGACTGCACAGTTTCCAGAGGGATCATTAGACTAAAGAGGGAATATATATATATATGAGCATCTTGATAATACTCATAAGGTATACAGAGTTTGAAGATTCAAACTCATGAATTAAGGTGGCTGAGAAATATATAAATCACGAGCATGATCCTGAGAACTATAAGAACTATTTACTAAGTCTTTAATCCCAGTGTATAATCTGTATTTGGGAAACATCAAGTTAAAGTCTCAAACTGGTCTATTTAAGAACTCATTTTGTCACGGTAGGTCGCGGTGACACACACCTGTAATCCCAGCACATTGGGAGGCTGAGGCGGGCAGAACACCTGAGGTCAGGAGTTCAGGACCAGCCTGACCAACAAGGTGAGACCCCATCTCTACTAAAAATACAAAATTTAGCCAGCTGTGGTGGCGCATGCCTGTAATCCGAGCTACTTAGGAGGCTGAGGCAGAAGAATCCTCTGAACCCAGGAGGTGGAGGCTGCAGTGAGCCAAGATCACGCCACAGCACTCCAGCCTGGGCAATAGAGAGTGACTCTGTCTCAAGATAATAATAATACAAAAATTAGCTGGGCGTTGTGATGGGCGCCTGTAATCCCAGATACTCGGGAGGCTGAGGCAGAGAATTGCTTGAACCTGGGAGAGGGAGGTTGCAGTGAGCCGAGACTGCTACACTTCGCTACAGCCTGGGTAACACAAGAAGACTCTCTCTCTCTCAAAAAAAGAAAGAACTCATCTTCTCACAGGTTTCACAGCCACAGAAGACCCCTAGTTCTATAAAAGTAAGTGAAAGCAATTTTAAATCGACAATCTTATAAAGCTGCTTAAAAAAATAAAGTTACCTCTCTAGGTCAGCAACTCTTACAGGTTTCTAAATTGTCAGGGTCATTTTCGCAGAGGTTGAAAAGAACAGACCTGCACTCATTATTCCATTTTATGCTACTGCTCGCTCGCTTGTGCTCTTGTTTGATTTGCATTTCAACTCCATTTCTGCCGACAGATTCATCCACCAGGTTCTCCTTAGAAAGACTTCTTCCCAGTCAGGCATGGAGTCAAATTACAAACTGAACTGGGGAAGGAAGCCAAATGAAGATCCATCTTGGCTTGCTCCTTATGTAGGAGTTTGCTAGGCCTGCACCTGGGATTGGCTTTCTCTGCCAGGCCTTTTATCTCTTTCAGCTGTAAGGTAGGTTGAGTCTCTCATTTTCTTTGACAGTGTTTTAAACTTTTAACTATTCATGGTTTTAAACTCTTTTAAAAGTACTGCAGATCCTTTAGAATTTTGATTAAATTTTAACATGAATATGACCTCAGTTTTAAAAATAAAGTACATACTAAAACTAAGGTTTTGAATTTAAAATAGAGTAAATCTTGTTCCCAGGACTGGCTCTGCCTCCGGTTATGTGACCCTGGGCAAGTCATTATACTTTTCTGGTCGTGTGTGTGTGCGCGCGTGTGTATGTAAAATGAAAAGCTGATTTTTAACAGGCCTTTGTGTTGTCAAAGTCTATGTAATATAAACTTGTAATGCAAAATTACCCTATGAAAAAGATTATAATTTCCTTTGAAGATGTTTCTTTCATAAAACACCTTCTGGTATCAGTAATAAAGGGCAAGAACCATTACTGCTTTTCTTTGTTTCAGAATAAATTTTGAACTTTTTCCCAACAAAGCCCCTTAGAATTCTTACCAATATACATTTCTCTGCAATTCTATTTCTGTCTCACAAGTCTGTTGCTTTTCTTTGTCAATAGCTCTATACCCTTCCACCATAAAAGATAAATAAATCTCCTCTGCTAAAATGGTCTTTCCCTGCTAACTTTCAACTCCATGGTAACAGGCAATGCGCATGTTAGCAAGGTATATTTAGAGATGACGGGGCCATATTCCTTTAGTTGACATCTCAAGGAGCTTTGGGCAAGGCCTGCCTGAAAAGCAATTTGACCTCTGAATAACTTCTTGCTCATATCCTACCCAGGTGATAGCAGTGTTTCCTTGTTTAAATAAGAGTTTTCCCTCCTCCTACTTTCCTGGAATATAATTAAATCAAAAGTCCATTACACAGTATAAAACAAAGGGCCAGGTGGAATTAATATTGAAAATCCACCCCTAAATGTATTCTACTTATGAATTATTTGAACACTCCTTTTCTAGAAAATGGATATAGTTTTAGAACCTGCCTATGTAAAATTGTAATGGTAATTAAATGAGATTAAACAGGAAGCACTGAATAAGCATTATCTGTTGTTATTAGATCATCTTCAAACATAATTAAAAACTTGTGATAAAACATGTGTCAGTTTCATGCTAACTTGAGAAATCTTTGTAATTTCATGCATAAAATTTGCTAATGTTTTCACCATGTGAGAAACTATGTTATTCCCTTGAGAATAAGTGCACAGACCTCTTGAATCTATTAAGTGTGATAAGATTCTTGGGAAAGTAAGGAAGAAGGGGCAAGATTTAAAAGATTAGGAACCTGGAAAAATTCAACAAAGAAAGAAGATAAAAGAGAGCAACACTAAATATAATCAAATAATTATGTCATAATGAAGGGTTCATAAAATAGAAAAAAAAATATTCAAATAGGCAGGATTTAAGATTACCACAATATTGAAAGATTAAGGAAGGATGAACTGAAAAGCTCAGGAAAATCTTGCTGTATACTCCATAAGCTATTTGCACTTCTCAGTTAGCACTTTCAGATTCTCCATTCATGCCTGTTTCCCAAACTTGGTTGTGTTTATAAGAAGTGTAGGGGGCAAGGTTTATTTACCAGCTTGTATCCCCAGCACCCAGCACTGTCATAGTAAATGCTCAATAAACATGTGCTGATTTAAAACAGAAGTGTATGACAGAAGCCAGTGGAAACCACCTCCCTAACATTACTGCCAAAGGAATTTGGAGATCCTATTACTAAAAGAGTAAACAAAAGTTAAAGATTGTAATGCAATCGTATTTTAGAATTGAAAGAAAACAAAACAAAAACTGTGGACATGATTAATGACACATTCATTCAAAAAAATATTTATCATGTAGTCCCTAGTTTAGCCCGTGTTCTCCTGGAGCTTACAATCTAGTAGTAGAGACAATATTAATATCTATGTATGAAAATGACAATTTAATTAACTGAGGTAAGTGTCTCAAAATAGAAGTGTGTCATCCTGTGCAATGTGTAACTGGGTCAGGAAGGTGGGTGGGGGGACAGTTGGTGATGTTTAAGCTGAATGATGAAGTAGGCATTAGTCAGGCAAAAGCTGGTGGGTGGGGGATAATTCCAGGCAGAAAGAACAGCAGATGCAAAGGTTTTGAGGCAGCGAAGAGCTTCCTGACCTAATCCCAGAATGGAAAGATACCAGTGTAGATAGAATATTAGTAGGCAAAAGGAAAAGAGGTGAGTGAGGAGTTGAACCATTAGGGACAGTTCATCTATGGGTCAGCTGTAGGGAAACCATTAAGAAAATTCAAACGGGAGAATACAGAGTTACATTTTAAAATGAGTATGTAGCTGGGTGTGGTGGTGCATGCCTTGAGTCCCATTTGAGATTACTGTAGTAATGAAAAGTGGAAGAAAATTGTGTGTTGGGCTAAAGTCACGTCACTGGAGATAGAGACATGTGAGTGATTTAAGATGTATTTAGGAGGTAAAACCGATGTCTGGGTAATTGGCTGGATGTAGAAAGAAGGACACAAATGGGTTTAAAATGCTTTCTGGATCCTAGCTTAAGCAAGCCTGATGGTTGTACCTTTTACTGAAAAGAAGATTGAAGGGTAAGGAGAGATTGGGGTTCAGTTTTAGAAATGTTCGGTTTAGATGCTAAGAACACATCCAAGCAGTGACATCAAGGGCACAGATGAGCCTTTGCTTTTGCTTCCACCTGCTTCCGTGCTTTCCCATTGAGCTGCTTTGCTGAGGTCCAGCCAACCTCCCATGTAAAGTGGTGGTGGAAAGATGCTGAAGCATTTGAAGCTGAGAAGGGAGTTGTAATATTTTAGAGAGCAATTTTAATAAATACTGGAGCCCAAATGAACAGCTTGGTGACTATAGTTAAGATACCGTAGACTTGAAATTTGTTGAGAGTAAAAATCAGGTGTTCTCATCTCACACACACACACGCGCGGTAACTGAGGTGATGACTATATTAGTTTGTGGTAATCATTTTGCAGTGTGTACGTATATCAAGCGTCATGTTTTACACCTTAAATATATGTAATTTTTATTTGTCAATCATATCTCAAATAATCTGATAAAAAAGGTATTACTGAGGAAGTTAAAAAGTAAAAAGAAGAATGAAGATGATAAAAGAATAAAAATGGGACACTGTGAATGTGGAAGAACTGCATTCTCTGTGCTTGTTAATTTTGGGATGACTCATTGTATTTGGTTTGTAAGTGGATTTGGGAAACACAAGTGATAGTAATTAAGAGGAAAGAGGCTAATAAAGAAGAATAATGCTTTAGATCTTTTTGTTGACCTCACTTCTGAGGACATAAATGCCTTCAGAAAACTTCTCCCAGCTGCCCTCAACTTTGTTAAACTTTTTTTTTTCTTTTTCTTCTTTAATTTGTATTTTCTTTCATAATCTTTACATGCCTTTCTTTTCCTTGGTGCCCATTTCTGGAGCTGGAAATTTAGGCAGATGAGGGGATATCATGAGCACTAGAAAGATTTAAAACAAAACAAAACAAAACAAAAAAAACAGGCATTTTTTTTTTTTTAGCGTTTAGTGCTGTTAAAATAGGACTACCTTCATAGTTTTGTGTAATCAGTTTTGCTTCTGTATTATTGACAGAAAAGTTCCTATAGATGGTACACATAGTCAAGAAAAATATGTCTCAACTCCTCCTGTCTGAATTTTACTCAAATAAGTATACAAGTGTAAATCAGGTAAAAAGTTTGAGCCTGGTGCAGTGGCTCATGCCTATAATCCCAGCACTTTGGGAGGCCGAGGCGGGTGGATCACGAGGTCAAGAGATCGAGACCATCCTGGTCAACATGGTGAAACCCCGTCTCTACTAAAGATACAAAAAATTAGCTGGGCATGGTGGCGCAAGCCTGTAGTCCCAGCTACTCAGGAGGCTGAGGCAGGAGAATCGCTTGAACCCAGGAGGCGGAGGTTGCAGTGAGCAGAGATCGCGCCATTGCACTCCAGCCTGGGTAACGAGCAAAATTCCGTCTCAGAAAAAACGGAAAAAAAAAAAAGAAGTTTGATCTGGGAAAATTTGCTGTGAGATACTTTTGTAGAGAAAAAATATTGTACATTATGAACACATAGAAATCTAAAACTATGTAGTAATAACTGCTTCTCATTTCGAAAGTAAATCTACAAATCAAGGTTTTTTGGACTGCATTTATCAGAACTCTAGTGCCTAAAGAGGAAATGAAATATTGGCTCTGTAATTGTAAGGGGGTTCTGTAATACAACAAATCTGAAAATATGCTCCCTCCTGGATCTTCAAGATATACATGAGCATCCAAAGACTCTTTATCCCACAGCAAAGTGTCCTATAAAAAGCATCCCAGCACCTCCAAAACTTACTTAAGCCTTAAACATTTTGTTCTTCTCAGTATAGCTTTTAGAGATCCAGCAAAAGACCAGTTTGGGTAAAGCTTATCAAAGTCATTAAAGCCGTATTTCCTACTTTAGAAAACATTTGTAGTTAGAGATTCTATTCTTGTTAATTCACATAATCTGCAGCCTTCACTATTGGGAAGTACTGCCTGGTGTGTAAACCATCTGATTGAAATATCTATCTTATTTTTCACTAAGTCTTACTTTTTAAACCAAAAGGACCTGAGCATTTCCTCTCAGAATGACTCTTTGGACAACTGAAGAAGCATATTTAATCATGTTTACACCTTTTGTTCTCTAATCTGGAGATCTTTAATCACTTTTATCATTTCATAAAGTCAATTTTCCACTTATTAAATAATTCATTATTTTTAATAGGATATAAATTCTTTGTTTTATGGTACAATAATATATCTTGAACTATTACTACATTTAGGTTTTAATTCATCTAAAAAGTCAGAAACTTGAAAACTAAACACTTTTGTAAACATTTGAAAATATATGAAAAAAATTAATATGAAAATCAATCTGCCTTTGGTCCACCTCATTTTTTTTGCAACATGCTACCCATGTTGATTTCTCTCATTTAAGAAAACTCATCAAATGAAAACCAGTTGTTCCTTAAGTAATGATATTGTGAAACTTCTTAATGCACAGATTGCATATTTGCACATATGTAATGAGTGGACTATTGTTGACTCAGGATATTTTTGCAATAATTTATCCTTTATCTTCCAATGTTATGATCTCAACCTTACATAGAAGAACCTTCTCCCAGATGGGAAAAAGTGTTCACTAGCATAATCTAAACTATATTAGTTTGGTAAAATAATATCATTATCCATAAGCAAACTAAAATTTAATTTTTATTTCTGTTTTTAATAACCACATTGCAAATATAAATGTATAAATTCTCTAAAATTAATAATTTCTCTCTTTTCCAGCTGCATTGTCTATTTTATAAATACAATAAACTCTTTTAAAATGGCCCCTCTTACCGATTCAAATCTAAATAATGCAACTAAACATAAAATCTTAAAATCCTTAATCCTCAGTGAGAGTTGCATAAGTTTTACAAAAATCCAAAATCTCTTGTTAACATTGATAAGGCTTCAAGAAGAGGGTGAATTATAGAATATTAATAGTTATAAAATACATATTGGATACCATAATATGTGAAGCACTGTACAAAATAGTATACAAATATTACTAATATGACAATGCTAAACATCTTCAAGGAGCCAAACTCACTGGAGGTGATTCCCTATTGAAAACAAAGCAGAATAAAACAAAACTAATCTAATGCAGTCACACACACATACTATGTAACAAGTGAAAAGAAAGCATGGACAATTCACAATTGAAAAATTGTGGAAACAATCCAAATGTCCATCAGTCACATAGTGGATAAAGAAACTGTGGTATATATATGATGGAATACTATGCAGTCATGAACATGAATAAATTAATATCATTTGTGGTGACCTGGGTGAGATTGGAGACTATTATTCTAAGTGGAGTAATTCAGGAATAGAAAACCAAACATTGTATGTTTCACCAATGTGGAAGCTAAGCTATGAGGATGCAAAGGCATAAGAATAAGACATTAGGGGACTTTGGGAGAAGAGTAGGAGAGGTGCAAGGGATAGAAGACTAGAAATATGGTACAGTGTTTATTGTTCGGGTGATGGGTGCACCAAAATCTCACAAACCACCACTAAAGAACTTATGTAAGCAAATACCACCTGTACCCCAAAAGCTTATGGAAAACAATTATAAAAACCATTTAAAAAAATATAAAAACAGAAAGCATAAGTGGCCACTGTGGCAGGCTGAGGAAATGATGATTTTTTTTTTTTTTTTGATAGAGCTGTTGAGGATGAAATCACAAAGGAAACTCAGTAACATATGAGGCTTTTAAGTGTTGAAGAAAAGTATGATGCTCTTAGGGACTGTTTGAACACAGACATGAAGTTTAGATTTGATAACATGTTCAAAAATGATGCAAATAAAATAATAAGGGTTAAGGAGTATTTGGGAGGGTTGAAGATCTGAAGTTGGTTTGGAGTTAGGTTGTATGTTAGATTGTTAAAAGTTTTTCTGTTTTTGTTGGTGGTGGTTTTTTGATATTGTTATCATTTACTTTTAAAATCCACAAATGGACATGTAATCTATGATCCCATAATTCTTTTGAATTATGTAAAGTAAAATTAAGTTTCTTTCCTTTGCCGGGTATTTTCTGTCTTTCTTAGCTGTGCTTTAGGCAGTAATATATTCTTCATAAATGTAAACGCTTCCGCAATTACTACAAGTATTCCTTCTATCTTTTAATTCTCAGCTTTTAAAAATAACACATACAACCGAGATATTTGTAAATATAAGGGACAAAAGAAAAATATGGAGCATCAAGAATAAAACTTTTAATGTGAATTATACATGAGAGGCTTGTATAATTTCACTCACTTTAGTGAAAGTGATGTAGAAAGTTTTTTAAGGGTTGTATAGGTTAAGGATGGTGCTTGTGTAGGAGAATAATAAAACAGAATGGCAACAGAACTCCTGGACTAAAACACAGAGGAAATGCAGACCAAGGTGATTCTATTCAGGACATTGACAAATGGTAACTATTTAGAGCATCACAACTTATAAAAGTAAATAAATAAGAAACCAACAAAAATATTTTCTAAGTATTATTTATCAGATACCAGATATTTAAACAGCTTACTCCAACTTTACTGCAGACCCTGTTCAAATATCTTTTAAAGGAGCTTTGCTGGACTGTTCTATTAAAATAGCAGAATATAAGTTTAGAATGGAATGGAATTATAGAAAATAAAGAAAAAATGTCAAAATTTAGAAAAGTCATCAATTAATATTTAAAATATTCTTACTATCACCATAAATGGATTAAGTGTATATATTTTGCTTTAATTATAATCACTTAAGAGATTAGATATTTTAATCTGGGCTATAGAGTTAGACACATTAATCGTCACTTGAGATCACTATCTATGCTAGAATAAATTAATACAGCAATCTTTTGAGGGGAAAAAGGCAGTAAAATGCAGCCTGAAATAATCAGTGGTGTTATAGAGCTCTCTTTGCTTAGATCATTGACTAGTTCTTCCAATTTGAATTAAAGGAATCCATTGAATTCTTGTTTGTTCTTAACTGAATGCACACTTTAAAGAGATACTCAAAGTGCTTAAATAATTTAAAATCACCTTTGTATTATATAGTGGCATGAGAAAGGAAATTAGGTGACAATTCATGGCAATATTTTGGATATATTGGCAAATTACGGCATAGTACCATTCTAGCAAATATGAAGAATGAATAAATGTTATATTTTACAGTGGGAGAAACTAAAGTGCATAGAGTTTAATGGTTTACTGAAGAGCATCTCTATTGCTGTGGATGTTAGTTAGAATAAAATAATTTTTGTCTTAGTCCTATTAAACAAGTTGTAATTTTTGTCCTAGTCCTATTAAACAAGTTATATGATATTTCTTATAAGAACATATATGTAACTTTTGTCAGTGAAGTCAATGTTGTTGCTATTTTCTGCATGTAAGCGCTAAGAGATACAAATATGTACATGTAAATAATTATAACAAAGAAAAGCATTTTTGACAAAATATTTTATTAATAATAATATAATCATGGTTATAAAAATAACAATTTTATTAACTACAGAACGTTTATAATACAAGTCATAACCACAGTGTTCCCTTTTTTGGGTAAGCATCCAGCTGTACCACTCAATAGGCAGCTTATCAATTTCCTATTTACATACAAGACAGACAGTCAAAACATCCACAGTATTTCATTTTCAGTTTCCTAAATACAGAAACTTTCTGTGCAAATGGAAATGAACCTACTCAAAAGTTACACTGTCAAGATTTATATAGTCCAAAAAATTTCAACTTTTTTTTATATTACTAAATTCTTAGTTCTAAACTCAGTTGAATGTTTAAAGATAACTTCTTTTTGGACTTTATCATGACAAGTGATTTGTTTGAAAATTATGTATTTAAAAAACAAAAGCCAGGTCCTTTTACCAAAGTTAATTTTATTATTTTACTGTGTTTATATATATACGGGATATCATTAATTAAAACAGTATTTTTTGAATCTTAGTAAATCAATTTAAGGCTTTTTAGTATAAGAGCTTATTAACATTCTTTACCTCATTATCTCTATATTGCAAAACCAGTATTTATTTAAAAAAAAAAAGTTTATAAACAACAAGGAAATGCCTGACAGCAATTTCCCACTTCTTGACAGTGTTCTTTTAAAGAGAATGTTGTGGCTACAACATTCACTTTGTACAGTACCATTGGTACCAACAAGAAATATTCATAGGAATAAGTGAAATACAATTTTGCTATCACATGCCATTATTGTTAATTTTCTTGCCTTCCAGTATCTCACGTTTCCCATAATTTGAAACATTTAGATAGCAAGCAAAAGCCTATTAATACTAGAAATTGACTCAATATACATTACTGAGGACCTGCCCACAGCAAATAGGTAAAAGTCATTACACATTTTACAATAAAATTAAAGAAGTATACAAAAGGATTATCATTTCTTCTGCACGGCAGAGGCATTATGAAAAATATTTTAGTTTTACACTTCAATTCCTGATAGACATGAGAAAATGTCTACAATTATAACAGTACATAACCATTATTCAATCAGCCAAACCAGAAATCGCATTGAAACCTTCTGATTTAAAAGATCCTTTTGTCAAAGACACAAAATAAAATGGATTATTGAATTTTTTAAAATGTTTAATAATTTATTCGGCAAAGAACACCTAGTAAAGAGTATCTTCCACCAGCAAATAATGACATGACGCTACCCCATTCTACCACCTAAAATAACATGCGCTTTGTTCATCTAACTTTCATTGTCAGTTCCACCCCTGTCCCTCTATCACAAAAGTAGCCTCCCAAAGAGAGAATTACTTTCTACAGTTTGTTTGATGATTTTTTGGTGGCATTTTTTTATAGCTTTTAATAAAATGAAAAATACTGGGTTCAAAATGTCTAAATACCTAGCTTCATCTTGTATCTAGCTAATCTTTATCGGTATTTTTAGGAAATTTAGAGAAAGAGTCATAAAGGAAGTAGTTTTAAAATGTGAGTATTTAAGAGTATTATAATTTTATAAAAGTTGTATAAATATCATTATATACAACAATAAAATTTCACTGGTTCAGCAAGAAGAAACTATGAAATACACTCTATATTTTGGCAATATGCTCTTGACATTTCTAGGTATTCTTATTATAATGGTGTATTATATAAGGGAAAGAGAAATACAATCAGATAAGATGATGGAGCCTAGCAACTAGTTGGACGTCTTTTTGCTTCCACTTTAAGTTTCTTGATACCAGCACACATTTTACGAAAAAAATAAAACAACTTTTGTAAGCACTTCTGGACTTGCTGCCCTATATTTTGTGGACTAAGTGCTCCATAAACTTAAAACCATTTTAGTCCAGATTGAACAGTATTCTAATAAGCTGTTAGGGAATCATTTGGGGACTTGGCCTTGATAAAAATCATTCGAGAAAACTAAGTCAGAGAAATGGGAATACTGTATTCACACCATTCAAAAAATTGTTTTTAAAGGCGTTTTGTACAGGAAGTTTTTGCAAAAAAATCAAAGCCTATCCTATTACTTTTGTTATTCTATTTCTCAACAAATACATGATCTTTAGCTAAGCATGACAAATACAATAATAAATATGATAATTTGGCTGTTATACAGAAAGTTTAACTGACCATTACATATGGCATTAGGAAAGATCTTTGTAAAATGAAATAAAACAATGAAGATACCTTGATAAAATATCTGATTCAACAGATTCAACTATACTTCAAAAAAATAAATGAATACAGAGTTTAAACAAACTAGTTTCTTTCCTTTTAGAAGTTTTGTTTTACTTCAAACAAGCTTTGTTAGGCTAAAATCTTCCAGGTTAAGAAATATGTTTTTCTCCAATATATACTTTAATGCATGACTTGATGAAGGGTATTTATAAAACTTTGGAGACGTGGAAGTTTTTCTCTTAAATTTTTTAAAAATTAAAGGCAGTGAGCTAGAAGCCAATCACAGGAGCAAGTCTTAGAATTAACCTATTTAAATACATTTTTAATGACTAAACAATTTTAAACTTCTTCAAATAGATAATGATCTGGGCATTTAAGAAATGCTTTAGGAAAATAGATCTACAAATATCTTGTGTAAATAAGTGGCCTTAAGTTTGGAGGAAACAAATAACACAGATAGAACTATTACTCTCTTTCCTTTAAGAATTAGGAACTACCTGAAATAACTAGGATAGTAAATACTTGTAAACACCTAGAATAGGTGTTATTTCACTCTGTGGGGGATGGTCACACCTGAAATGTCAACCAAAGAAGGTCATCTGTAGATTACGTAAGGAGAATTAGCTAGTCATTTTTATCCTGTATCATTGTTTAATATTTCTACTGGTCTTTAGAGATTTATTTCTTTTTTTTTTTTAGGTAAACTATAGGTACACACTTCTAAAATATTTAGGAGTTTCATTAGGTACACCATAATTTAAACTGTAGTGCAGGCACATGTGCACCTAGGCATGTGTACATGGGTATTGGATTTATAAAAAGTGTGTTTGTGTACCAGTATTGCAGGATACATGTTGAGGAGAAATAAGTGAAATATAACATATGGCATATGAAATGTAATATAATTTAATATTGGGCTACAATTAAGGGACACAAGGCATAAACTGTTCTGGTGAGGTTAAAATAATATTTAATTTATGGTTTGCTCATTATTAAGAAACCAACCTCAGTAAGCAGCATAGAGAGATTGAATTTTTTCCCATTAAATCTTTATCATCCAACAATTATACCTGTGTCTTTTTTTAATCCATTCAAGTATCTTCAGGAGATATGTTACTACTCTTGCATGTACCTTAATTCACTTCAGCATTGACAAAATAACACAAACATAACAACAGAAAACACCCATAAACATTAATGAGAATTTTAACAAACGTAACTCTCCAGTAGTTGTCTTAGGATTGTTGTAAGTGACGTTTTAAATTCCACATTCTCTGAAATCTTCATGTGGGAGACAGTTGTATTGATGGGTGCTTCAGACACACTTTCTTCAGCTATGACTGTGGTACCTTATATGTTAAAATAATTTTGTGTATCCATTTTGCATAATATGCTACTCGGACAAAAACACCAGGACGATTTAGAATGGCACATCCACGACCAGGAACAATGACACCAAGAACCATTCTCATTTTATGTTGTTCACAAACAAGTGGGCCACCATAATCCCCCTAGGAGTAAGACATACAAAAACAAGGTATTATTAGAAATTAAAAATAATTGTTCATTAACATTATGCTGTATGGATTTGCATCTCAGAGATAGATACAGAAAAGGAATAGCTGCAACTGAAATATGAAGATATAAAAATTAGTGTCCTCGACCATTTGTTGACTTTCTACTGAATTAGCCAAGACTGAGAAAAGTTCAAAGTGTTCTATTATGTGTATTCACCTAAAAATGACTTGCCTTTTCCAAAATAGTCACTCATCCTTTTAAGTGTGTGTTGCTTTTGTTGGATGTAGACTAACATATAACAATTGGTACCTATTTAATAAGGTAGATTTTACATTTATTTCGATATTCTTATGTTCAATATATGTTCAATATAGAAAATTTGGAACGTAGAAAAAACAAAGAAAAAAGAAAATAATTTGGAATTATACAGTTTTGTTTTTGTTTTTTGAGACTGAATCAGTCTCGCTCTGTCACCTAGGCTGGAGTGCAGTGGCGTGATCTCAGCTCACTGCAACCTCTGCCTCCTGGGTTCACATGATTCTCCTGCCTCAGCCTCCTGAGTAGCTGGAATTACAGGCGAGTGCCACCATGCCTGGTTAATTTTTGTATTTTTAGGAGACAGGATTTCACCATGTTGGTCAGACTGGTCTCAAACTCCTGACCTCATGATCGGCCTGTCTCAACCTCCTAAAGTGCTGGGATTACAGGTGTGAGCCACTGTGCCATGGCAATTATACAGTTTTAATAACTAAACTGTGTTACATTTTCTCTTATTTCTAAAACTTTTTTTTTTTTTTTGCTTCTCCCAATCCTGCTGTAGATGATCTTAACAAGTTAAATTAAAAACCTGTAGTCAACAAAATACTTCTGTTAATTGAAATGGCTTTTCCAGGCAAGGAATATTTTTCCACTTACTACTGGTATTAGGTATTAGTAGTTAATATAGTTATATTTATATTTTATACCCTTCTTTCTGTAGGTTGTCCTGTGATTTCATGGCATTTCTTATATGGCAAGCCTGTTGCTTTATCAGATATGGTTAGATGAAAGATGAACAGATGGCTTTATTTGTGTTGTGTATATATACATACATATATTCATTTATGGTTTTATTTATTTACACAAATATAATTAATATGTAAATATATAAGTAAATATAAATAAACACATAACCACTACAACTGTGCTGCACGGCTTTCATGAACCATGTAACCTCCTAAGAATGCAATGGCTGGCTTCTGGCATCCTTATATGCAGAAGAGTGTTTGGAACTACCTTAATTTCCCCCCAACAGCAATGGGGGAAACTACTGCAAAATTAACTTCTGTGATTCAAATGGAAAAAAGAAAGCCACTGGCATTCTATGAAAGGGAAAACCAAGTTAGGGGTAAAGTAGAATATCAAACAGTAAAGAAAAATGATTTATTCCAAGACACTTTGCATAAACTATGCCAGGTGAGGTAATAAAGCTGATTTTTAAACAAATGCACTAGTAATTACTAACATGAACTCCTCAAAGTAATTCACTCCGGAGACGTTCACTAAATGTAATGTCACTGCTGTTACACAAACATTTGGGAGATATCTCCTTCAAATTTATTTCAGTGGTTAAATTACCTTAATTTAAATGTCAGTGACATATGTATTTATAAAAATATTCTCGAGGATAAATACATTTTTGAAACATGGTAGAATCTATTTGAGGTCAAGTCTTATCAACAAGGTTAAAAACAACATATATAGTGATAAATAATTCAAGCCAAAGAAGGGAAATGAAGACTATATAGTTGATAACCCAGATTAAAAACTATTCTTCAAAAGCAGCTGTCAAATTTGGTTTTAGTAATGACAATAATTAGATGATCTGTAAGGTTGGGTCTAGTTAGAAACTTCTGTGTTTACTGGATGCTTATTACTTTTACTTTTTAAAGTCATTACTTTCTCCTAGTAAATTTCTCCTTGTTATAATGAACAGTGGTTTTACTGTTCATGATTTACTAGAAAGACAACAAATTTGAAACTGGTTATAAACATATCATGTTTCTAACCATATCAGCTTTAAGCAGTTCTAAAAACTAACTTAGTAAACAGTAAACATTTTCTCTTCTTTTCAGAAATAAAATCTCAGGGCAAGATGTATAACACTTGCATTTCAACACATATATTTATGTTCCATACTTCCAGCAGGCATTTTCCTACGTATCAAAGGACATTTCACTATCAATGAACTCATTTCATCCTTTGCTGCACACAGCATTCCACAATCCCACAGCCCTGAAGCTTGGAGAATGTGTCTCTCACATTCAAAATATAACTAAAATAACAGCTTAACAGCTTGTCTATGTAACATAGGGATAGAAACATTGTCAAGCTGAAATAACAGTTGCCTAACAAGTGAAATGTCCAAACTCGTAAAGTCACAAACTTTGATCTTTAGGTTTTTAAAAATATAATTTGTATAAACACATACACAGAGCAAGAGAGCAAGAGAGGGACCAGCTTACCCAAAAGAGATTTAAAGGTTTAAAGCCAGGTGTCTCTGAATGATATAATTAGTGAGGTTCACTTAGAGATAATTTGGGAAGATGAGATAAATTTAGAAAAACATTAGAAAAATGCAAACTATTGATCAAACTGATTTGGATACTTCTCATTTGAATAGCTCTCCCTTAGAGTTCCAGGTCTACACATTTATTGTTTTTTGAGAGAGACAAATGCCATCATAGTTTGCTGCGAATAAAACATTGGTTATCTCACTGTTTAATTAAAAGAAATGCAGAAGAATATTACAGAGTAAATTTTCCCAATTCTTCTCTCCTAGAATAGGTTGGTATACAATATTTTTGATTTGAGAAAAATAAACAGAAAAAAATAAGCATGAAACACTAAGCTATTAATCACATTCTCCTTATTAAATAACTTCCTTTTTACCTCACATGGTCCTGATCCAATGTTTTCAACCCCTGCACATATTTCAGACTCATTCAGAATCACCTTCCCTTGATGATACTGGTTGCATTTCTCATTTCCCACTATATAGAGATGTGCCACTCGTAATAGACCGTTATAGTTGATCACTAGATTGATGCAAAAAACATACAGTAAGATGTGAAAATAAAGACAAATGTGTTCTTTTTTAAATAAAATAAATATGGCTTCATCTTTTGAAAACTAGCTTACATCCAGTGTAGCCCCAGCCATAAACACTGCAAGAGGTCTTTTCAGGAATTGTGCAGCCATAATTAGGTAAATCAATTGTACTGACAAAATCATCCAGGACAGCAGGCCTGAAAACACAAAATACAATGGTAAGTACTCCCAACTGGATTCAACACAAAATTAACATATTAAATGCAGTGGTCATGTTTAATATGACATTTACAGAGAATGAAGTCCTGTTTCTTAAAAAAAAAAAAAAGATGGGAATGTCCAAATATAATGATGCAATTTGGAATAGGTAGTAAAGAAATGAGTCATGTATTTGCCAATATTTAAGAATAAACGGTCAATGCTATTTTTTAAATGAATTACTTTACATTTGAAAGTTATAAAATAACTGCGAAGTTTTCATTTTAAAACAAATGGATCAGACTGTTGGGCCAATGTTAGTTATTCATTTCTTACAGTTTTGCAAAGGCCTGTCTCTCTAAACAGAGAAACCTGTAAGCACACATATAAGCATATATAGAGCATGGTGACATATGCTTTTATAATGCATCTGTGTGAGAGAGAAAGAATTGCCACACAGCTGAAGAAAACGCTCCAACAATTCTAGTCCAGGTGAAAAATACAAAATCTAAAGTAACTAACCTG
This sequence comes from Saimiri boliviensis, assembly GCF_048565385.1. NCBI lineage: Eukaryota > Metazoa > Chordata > Mammalia > Primates > Cebidae > Saimiri > Saimiri boliviensis. Next base: position 58,300,503 of record NC_133458.1, read on the forward strand.
GCAAGCTTCAGTAAAACCAGATCTGATCCTTCAGGGCCATATACCAGCTGGGAAACATTTAGAACCTGTTTGCGTTTCTCATCTCCTCTTCCATGGACATCATGAATTCCAAGCCAAGCTTCATAATCTTTCAGGTCTCTGTTTTTAAGGATAAAGCTTTAAATGTAAAATACAATAATTCCAAATTGTGTAGTATTATTCTTGTGTATTGTTATTTTAGACTATTAAGGCACATAACTTGAATTTAAAATTCAATTCAAAGTATAATAAAGAGCAACCCATTTGTTATGGGATATTCTGAATACTACAAACATACATAAGCAGAAAGAGGCTTTAAATTGCTGAGATTCTAAATGACTATTTTAGAAACTTGCTTATGCTTGCTAGAGTAAGTCACTTGTAAAAAATGCTCAGGTAAAGCACTTTACATGAATTATAATTTTTTTCTGCAAATTTTGCTTTGTTTATCTCAGCTGTGTATATATTTGGTTTGGTAACAGGGGTTGAAGTTTTTCTACAAACAAAATCAAAGTGACTTTGCTGAGAAGCAGGAAGGAAGTTTAGGAATGTTGCCTCTTATCTTTTCCTCAGGCTAATTTTCATTGAAAATTATGCCCAGGATGATCCTGAGTCTGACTCTACAGGAAAAAGAAGTGAGGATTTTAAAAAGCCTGTTGATAATTTAGAAAAAAAGGAAATTGTATCTAGAAATATAGGGTACAAGTAGAAAGTTGGGATATAAAACATTTACATAATTCTAGCAAAATTTTCCCCCAACTGAGAGTAATGCTAATTGTGAAAAGAGGTGAACTGAAGTAGTGCCTTGTAAGTAAATATCAGTGAAGTCAAAGTAAGTTTGTAAGCCAAATTCTAAAAATAAAATAATTTGTTCACCCCACTGGTAAATCGCTATAAAATGAATACAATTATAACCTTAAGAGTGAAGTGGAAGACGTATGAATTTTAAAGCCTAAAAATAATACTAGTTTCAAAAACACATTACCGAGAAGGGAAACACTGTCGTGCAGTAAGAACCCAACTTTCCTTTATCAGTGATCCTCCGCAGATATGTTTATTTCTGTGAAAAAGAGGAAAGAGAAACAACATCTGTGCAGAAAGAGTGACTGCCAATTAATGCAAAGCCTGTGGCTCCATTTATTAAGAATAAATGCACTGCAGAGGAAAACATAGAAATTAACCCAAATGGAATAAAATGAGAAGTTCTTTTATCTAACGGGTGATATTTGATAATTGTGGAATTAGGACTTTTTTTCATAATGGAATTACAAATTTATAAAATCAATTTTACTTTTGTGTAGTCTAAAGAGCTCAGTTATTACACATTAATAGCCATCCCCATTCATGTGTATGTGCATCTATCCTTGCGAGAGAAAGTATGTGCTACAAATATAGGATAATTAGAATTTTTAAAAATGTGAACTTCTTTTAAATTCAGTGTTTGCTTATGAGAAATGCAAAGCTGAGTTCCTATTTGAACTCTGAAAACATCCAGTGGTAGCAAGTTTATTTGTATACTATTTCCTTCTTCTACTACCATTATATAGTTTCAATGTATTAACTTAAAATACAACTGAATAAATTTCTTTCTTCAGTATAAGAACAGCAATATAATATTTCATGTCTAAAGTAAAACAATTTTGCGAGGCAGATCATTTAGTAAATTGCAAAATGTTTGTAGAGAATGGTGAGTGCTAGTACCTTTGTTTGCTGATATCCAAAATCTTAAATCCATTCTTTTTTGGCAGAGACATGAAAAAAGCACAGCTTTTCACAATTTACATTTCCAAAGAGTACAGATGTTCAGTACTTCAGAGGGTAATACTAGAAGATTCCCAGACTGAGACCATAGTTATTTATGGCTTTTACCACACAGGAGGATAAGAATATATACTGACTTTCAATTTCTCTCCTTCTCAGTATGAGTTTTGGAAGAATAACTAAGCAGCTGTTGTTGCTAAGAACTTGGATTTTAAAAGGAAAAAAAATTCAAAAAATTTATAGTACTCTGATCTGATGGAAAAATGGCTTCACCTGCTTCTCCAAAAATGGAGTTGACCAAAGCAGTATCCTTGTGAATTCTCTTACTGGAAAATATAATTTAGATGTATTAGTATATGTCTTCTTTTATTCTCTGGGTTCTAAGATAAACAAAGAATCACCAATTATCTCAAATGTGGATTCCTGAAAGATTTCCTTTTTTCTCCCTCCCTCCCTTCCTTCCTTCCATTCTTTCTTTTCTTTTCTTTTTTCTTCTCTTTTCTTTCCTGTTTGTTTTTTGAGATGGAGTCTCCCTCTTGTTTGCCCAGGCTGGAGTGTAGTGGGGTGATCTCAGCTCACTGCAACCTCTGCCTCCCAGGTTCAAGCAATTTTTCTGCCTCAGCCTCCTTGAGTAGCTGGGATTACAGGTACCTGCAACCACACCCAGCTAATTTTTTTTTTTTTTTTGTATTTTTAGTAGAGATGGGGTTTCACCATTTTGGCCAGGCTGGTCTCAGACTCCTGACCTCAGTTGATCCGCCTGCCTCAGTCTCCCAAAGTGCTTATTACAGCCATGAGCCACCACATCCAGCCTCTTGAAAGATTTTCTATAATTAAAAAAAATTAAACACTCGAATAGAATTCTAAAGTCTGTATTAAATCCTCGTACTGCACATTCAACTTTAATATTCTGGTTACTTTGACAATTCTATTTTAGTCCTACACACCTAGGACAGCTATACTACAATTACCGGCATAAATATTTATGAAATCTGATGAGCTATTCCTTGAGAAAAGGGTGTACTTTTTTTTTTTTTTTTGGTATTTTCTCAGAGAAAAGAGTATACTAAAAAAGAACTTTAAGCCATCTCCTACAACATTATGGTCATCTAAAGTCACATATATCAAAGGCTATAACCTCTTGCTTTCCAAGAATTGGTTTATTCATAAAAGGACTTCCATATCAAGTTGTCTCTATTCTAATGTCACTGTGATTTAATAATAGTAACAGATATACTTTCTTTTCCTCTACTCTAGGAGGCTAAGGGTGAAGGAACATTAGGGTATTCTAAAAGGGGATATTTAGGTTGAGATTTGAAGAACAGGAAAGAATATTCAGGCATAAAACATGGAGGGAAAAAGCCACAATGTATGGTGGGAACAACTGCATAAAGGTTTGGAGGAAGAAATATGAGGTATCTAGAAAACAAGACAATGTGGCTCAAATTCAAATGTATCCTGGGGTTTCCTGCATGGCGAGGTTCGGATAGGGATAGCCAAAGACATAAATATTTCAGCATTCCAAATAACATACAGAATAATATATGTAGTATATGAAAGTTGTAAGATCAGATTTTAAGTTAACTTATATTTTCAATATTTAATTCTTATGATGTAATTACTAAGCTTAATTTTCTCTAACGATATGATTTGCAAAGTGATTTTATGGAAGACATCTCATTGACTCCTAAGTGTCCTAAGAGCATTGAGAAATAGATGTATCAATAATTTTGTATCTCCGCTGTTTATTGTAATATCAAGACTATTTAACTGTTGGCATTTTTTTGTAATGATAAAATACTCTAGAATTTTAAATTGCCCTTTTTCATTTGATAGACAAGGAAAAAGGCAGAAATTAAAAACAAATATAAATGTTTGGACGTAATCATGCATAAACATGTCAGAAAATAAACCCATAGTGTCCTAGATTAGAAATTTAATAACAAGTATCATAACTACTATGGTACTATTAAAGTTTTCAGTAGGTCCTCTGGTTTTTTTGCTTAATCAGAACCAAAGTGTCTCTTGGAATCAGGGACAATGCCAATACATATGGGACCTTTGTGAAGATTTCAAAAGGCACTACCTCTGGAAGCAGAAATGCAGTCCAGAGTTTACAGTTTGGCAAGCAGAATGTAATCGGGCTCCTCTTTTACTGCCTCACTGAGTGCCCTGGAGAGGATACAACCTTCATAACCACATGTGTCCATAATTCTGGGAATATGACTTTTGCACATATCTAGATATGCATGGTTTGCATCTATTAGTAATTACCTGTATTTCAAACTAACCATCCATCCTACATTTGTTCGTGTTGGAATCCCATTTACAACTCTCAATTGTTTCGTTTTGGCACAAGATATTACAGGATCTAAAAGAGGACCAAACATAACATTTTAAAATAACAATTTGAAATAATGAGTGCCTCTTAGTTTTCTTAAATGCAATGATAATTAGACAAATGTAACTATTCTTATTGTGTCAAGAGAAGAGTTTGGAGCAAGAGTAGTTTTATATGACTGCAGTATTATAGTAAGCCCCTAACACTTGTCATTCTCATCTAAGAAGTTGAGTAACAGAAAAACAAATCAACTCAAAGCAGACTGGATTGCCATGATAGCGACAGTGGCTTTGCTCACAATGCACTAATACCAAGTTCCTCCAGTCTAACACGAATGTTATATTGCCCTCACCAGCCTCAACATAAAATGAACCAAACTTATTGACAACGGTTATTTCTAAAGGTCAGTAGAAATCAATAGCTTTAGTGAAAAAAATAAAACCAAGCTTTACTTTGTTTTTACTTCTGAATTTGCACAGATTGTAGATTTACCTGATAGGTCTTACAAACATTTGATTTTTTGAAATCATATCCAAAGGATATAATTATCATATGCAAACAATTATGTCCAAAGACATAATCTAGAATTCACTGAAGTAAATGTTTTCCTCACACTCCTCTATGCTCCTCGCCTTATCCTCCCTACTTCTGCCAATGGTCTAGAATAGATTTCCATTTGCTTCCTGAGCCTGGGGCACAGCAGGTGGTATTTTACATCAAAAACACTTGAGCAACTTCCTTCAGTTCAAGAAATATGTGAAAATAAAATAGAAGCGCCTCCCAACAGATTCTTAAACTGAGGATTAACTGAGTATCTCGGACTGTGTTATCTTGTGCCCAGTGGACTGCAGGGCATGCAGAGAAGTTTACAGATAGAGTAGAATAGAGGCACTGAATAACTTTCCAACTTTTGGGTTTCATCCTTCCTCACTCCAGCATCCTAATTTTATTATAGCATGGTGTATATAAAGGTGGTCCATTATATACATTTTGCCCCAAATAAATATAAACGTTCTTTTCAAAATCACATACACCATCTTACAGATTTTTGGCAAGAAAATTGAATTCTCATATTCAGCAGGTAGTTGACTTTGAAACTCCTTTACAGCTATGCATAGAAAAATATATTTTAAAAAATAAAAATAAATAAAATAGCTTCTTCTTATAATGAAAGCTAATACAGATAATTTTCTATGAAGGACATAATGATATCATTTCTGATATACAAAGAGAGACTCAGAATATACTTCATATTGTGAAAGATTACTTACGGTCTAAATTGACTATTGTAGGTGTGGTATCACCTTCACCTGTAAAAATAAATGTATAGATAAATGCATAATTCATACATGCATATTTCTGTTATATAAAGCCAACTATATATTAAAATCCAAGTATCAATGAATTCAATAATATATTAAAATTCTTTTTTTTTTTTTTTTTGAGACAGAGCCTCATTCTGTCACCCAGGCTGGAGTCTAGTGGCTCTACCTTGGCTCACTGCAACCTCCCCCTCTTGAGTTCAAGTGATTCTCCTGACTCAGCCTCCCAGGTAGGTGGGACCACAAGTGCACACCACCACACCCAGCTACTTTTTGTATTTTTAGTAAAGACGGGGTTTTACCATGTTGGCCAGGCTGGTCTCAGACTCCTGACCTCAGATGATCCACCTGCCTCACAAAGTGCTAGGATAATAGGCATGAGTCACCATACCTGGCCAATTTACTAAAATTCTTGACATTTTATTCAGAGATAAAATGTAAGCTCTTTTGAGTAATTATGCATCACTTTTACTGGATAATATTGTAAGTATATGCCCACTGGTACTAGTTGATATGAACAGAGACCTATTTTATGACTGTGGAGGCTCTCAGGTGTGTGTTGTGATGATCACTGGCCACTTGAATTATACTGCTGGCATCAAGGAGCTGTCTGGATCCACAAAGTTGTCTAACATGCTACACCATGGACATTCATTCCATTGAATAGGACTCATGTTCATTATGGTCTGCTTGGACTCTTCATATAGATAGGCCATTTTGCTTCTGTAATTTGAATCATTTAAATTTTTTTCTGAAAACTTTTATTTTTGTGTGATAAGAATAATTGCAACTATACAAACTTCATACGTCTCTGCAAGGATTCTAGAAGTTAGAAACCAATGTCACTAACGGAAAAAGAGGGATAACAAAATATAATTATGTTTTGTTGTTTTAATATTTCAAGGATTGATTTTTCCAGGTGCTAGTTTAAAAAGTGTAGAAAAACGAGAACACCGAAAACTACAAATTAATTCTAATTAAAACCTGTAGCTTACTACTTTTTCATCTCTACTGGGGCTTAATTGCCACAAAAAAAAGAGACATGTTTGGAAGATGCAAGGATTTTGAAATACTTACTCTGTAATGAATGAGACACAAGACATTTCCTGGAGCTTAATGTCTGAGTATTCGGAATTGATGGCATAGAGTTCAGTCAGGCACTATTTAGACCCAGATGGTTGTTAATCCCTGGAAATGCCCTGAGCTCAAATAAGCCAGAAACAAAGCAATAATGCATATGGATTCCTTTGAAATGGATGCCAATGTGATTGTTATTTATAAGGACAATTGTGAGAATTAATATATACTTATTTATGTCCATTTTCCATTATGTTACTTTAAATGAATGGGGTAATGGTGAACATACAAAATTCACCATTTCTCTTTCCCCGTAGCTTATCCTAGAGGAGGGCTTGTCAGTCAGCTGAGGTCAGTGTTTTAGTTTTTAAATATGAGTTAAGATTGAGGCAGAATATGGTAACTAAAACATCAGGGATATTGGTTTTCCACATAAGTCAAATACTTGAAAATGTTAAAGTAAATAAGTAGATATTTATGTTTTATTTTGTGATGAGAAAGACTGGGTTATTTGTTCTAGCTTTACTTGTATATTAAGTCTCTTATTTCTAAGCATTAAGCTAATAGATAAACAAAGTGAATACTCAACTCTTGTATCTTACCAATATATTTAGTTTTAAAAATTTGTAGATACTATACATTTTGGGTTTTAATAATTAATAGTAATGTATATATTTTGTTTTCTCTAATCTAGTATTTCTCACACTTCAGCATAAACCAAAATACCATTTAAAATTAAATTTCTGGAGATTCTGGGCTGGTGGCTGGACTCTTCATTTTTATAAAGCATTCTAGGTTCTTCTGTTGTGTGCCTCGTATAAAACTTGAAAAACTGCTTTCTAGGCCTTTTCCATTTCACTATCAAATACGATTCTCACTTTTCTTCCCTTACTTTTACCGCTATCTATACCACACTACTTTCAGACTCATGTCTAAAAAAAATGTGATACAATAACTATTTTGTATTGGTTCAACTTAAATTTGAAGGAAACATGTCAGTGATAAAAGTTTTACCCATGGAAGAGTAGGGGTATGTGTGTATGTGTGTGTCCTCAGAACCAAACATGGACTCTTCCTGAAAACATAAAGAAAACTTTCTCTTACTCTTCTTAAAGTTTTTTTTTTTTTTTTTTTTTTTTTGAGACAGAGTTTCGCTCTTATTACCCAGGCTGGAGTGCAGTGGCGCGATCTCAGCTCACTGCAACCTCCGCCTCCTGGGTTCAGGCAATTCTCCTGCCTCAGCCCCCTGAGTAGCTGGGATTACAGGCATGTGCCACCATGCCCAGCTAATTTTTGTATTTTTAGTAGAGACGGGGTTTCACCATGTTGACCAGGATGGTCTCGATCTCTTGACCTTGTGATCCACCCACCTCGGCCTCCCAAAGTGCTGGGATTACAGGCGTGAGCCACTGCGCCCGGCCCTTCTTAAAGTTTTAACTAAATTTCAATACTTTATGAACATCACATATTTCTCCATGAAGAAATCTATGTTCATATTCTCATTTTATATATTGTATATACACATTACATGATTATATTGCTTTGTAATTGTTTACACAAATGTCTCCCTTATATACCATGAACTATTTGAAATTAAGAAGCAGTATTAACATTTTTATAAACGTTGTATGTTATATATGGCTTTGTACACAATAGCAGCTCAATAAACAATAATGAATGATTACATAAAAAATAGAGATGGAAGTTAAGGTTTTGACTGTTTAGTAGGCAACAGACACTGTTCCCAATAGCTCCATATACTAGATTCTTTTATTATAAAATATTGCAAACACTATAGGTCCTAAGTGGGTTTAGTAACTTGCCCAAAGTACTTACAAAATGATGGATCCGGCATTCTTAGCAAGTCTGTATTGAAGTTCTTAACCATAACACTCTTGGTAGTTAATTAAGAATTTTCTAAAATAGTATACTAAGTATGTCTGTGTATACTCAGTCATATAGGAACCTCTACATTTTTATGTTTGCATATTTTATAAACTTAAAAATATATACAATATTATTTTGTAAGCATGTTAGAAAATGAATAAAAACCTTTCCATGTTTTGTAAGAGAACTGTACAGTGTGAAAATGATTTATACAGTCTCTGCAGTTATATAAATAATAAGAACTCAAAACTTCTAAAGTTAAATATTATTACCCTTTCACCAGGGATAAAATGTAAATAAATCCTGGCTATAAATATTAGTTAGAAAAATGACCGTGTAAAAATCTTTATTGAAATTAATGTTTGGTATACATTGAAATAAAGTGATTTATCTGCAATAGTATTTAATCAAATACTAGTAACACCCTCAAGTCTTTCAACAGCACATTTAGTTTAAAAATATTAGTTGAAAAATTTTTTTGAAAACTTCTAAATTATTTGAGTCCTGGCTCCCTTAGTTTGTGATTATAAACCAAAGCACAGTGCCTTGAGGTTAGAGTCCTGGCTCCCTTAGCTTGTGATTGTAAACCAAAGCACAGTGCCTTGAGATTCTACAGGACCATTTCACTCTTAACCATGCATACGTGCTAGATCAAGCTGCTGTGATTTTTAAAAATCTGAAAATCTGAGCCGGGCGCGGTGGCTCACGCCTGCTAATCCCAGCACTTTGGGAAGCCGAGGCAGGTGGATCATGAGGTCAAGAGATCAAGACCATCCTGGTCAACATAGTCAATCCCCATCTCTACTAAAAATACAAAAAATTAGCTGGGCATGGTGGCACGTGCCTGTAATCCCAGCTACTCAGGAGGCTGAGGCAGGAGAATTGCCTGAACCCAGGAGGCGGAGGTTGCGGTGAGCCGAGACTGCGCCATTGCACTCCAGCCTGGGCAACAAGAGCAAAACTCCGTCTCAAAAAAAAAAAAAAAAAAAAAAAAAAAAATCTGAAAATCTGTAGACGAAGCAAAATAACCTGTTTTAGAAGACAGATAATTGTCTTTTTCCTTCTTCCTATACTAGTGTATATTCGATGAGCCTCCATTAGTCTTAAACAGAGACTTAACAAAAACCTTGTGTTATAAAACTAGTACTTAGAAAAATAATAATCTTTTAATCATTTAAAAATATTTTTATATGGCACTGTCTGAAAGGATAGGTGTGTTTCTTTCAGTATTAACATTTGAAAGATGTCTTTCCTGGCAGAACATTTTCAGGGCCTATGCAAACCTTAATATAGAAAATTGAAGAATATTAGGAAAACTAATTTGAAAGGCTATGATCATGGCTGATAAAATGAAAATATACTTATTAGAAATACCATTTATTTGCAAACACATAATATATTTTGTTATTTATTCTTATGGAGAATTTGTGAAACTATTAAACATAGATGGAGCAGCTACAAGTCTTAATTATAGGTAGACTTGATTGATTAACATATTTTAAAAGTTTGTCTTTAATGCTAGAATTTCATAAAACCTAATGGCTGTTTCCATTTAAGGTGAAATTTACCTCTCTAATTTACATAAATTCTGGAAAACATAGACTTGTGTTTTTATTTCATTTTTTTAAAGCAACATTATCATTTCTTCAATTTAATCTCTCTTTTTCTAGTAGATATTTTTGCTGCTATTCTCAAGGTACTTGATACTACTGCCTTCTCTAACAAAAAACATTCTTAAAACAAAGTTCTTATAGAACTTATGCAAGTATTTCCTTTTTAAAGAGAAGGTAGTTTAACATTGTGGTAAATGATGTTTGTTGTAAACACAGAGTTACAGATACATGGTGTAGTAAAATGATCTTTTTCTACGGACACAGCTTTATAAAAAAGGCTTTTTCACTCGATAACATGTTAAAGACATAGTGCCATCTCAATACATATTACTCTACATCAGTGGTTACCAGTGGAAATGATTTTGCCCTCCAGGAGACAGTGGCAATGTCTAGAGATAGTTTTGATTGTCACAACTTGGGGCAGGTGTCATGCTACTGGCATCTAGTGGATAGAGTCCAGGAACACTACTAAGCATGCTGCAAGTACAGAACAGCATCTGGCCCAAAATGCCAGTGTGGGGAGGCTCAAAACTCCTGATCTATGTCAACATTATTACTGCTTTTTATACATTTTATCAAACTGACTTCCCAGCAGGATTTTGAATTCACACTCAAAGTAGCATAGAATTGAGACACCCTGATTACCCAGGTCCTCACTAATATTAGATATTTATTACAATCATTTTATTTACCAACCTGACAGGTTGAAGTGACTTCTCATGCTTTAAAAAATGTTTCCTACTAATAAGTTTTCATGTCTTTTCATTTTTTTATCAGCTATATTCTTGAAGATTTATTTTCTTTCTTTTTCTCCTGAGTTCTGACATCTTTTTCTTATTGCTATATAGAAACTTTATAATATGAGTTATACTAGATATGTATTTTATATGAACTATATCAAACGTATTTTACATGTTTTTTATATAACTTTTATTTTATGCAATAATACCCTTTTCATAAAGCCATCTTGGGAATCAGGTAACTGGGTGGAAAACTCCAGGCTTTTCTTCAGTCTTAAGTTAAAGAACTGAGAGGGAAATAAAAGTACCACCAGTTCAGGTTTGCTTATGGAACTTTGCTGAGAGCTCTGCTATATTCAGAAGCTGAACAGGTAGTATTGGTGTTGGGGAATGGGGAGATCTTCTAACCCAGTTATATCACAAGTGTGGCCAATTATTGCTTTTGGAATCCAAATGGAAATCTTTTTGGGGAAGAGAATCTCCTTTAAAATGTTAGAATATCTTCTTATCTATAAGAGACATGGAGAGAGACGGAGAGAGAACGTGTGGTGTGTTTGCATGTGTGTTGTGTGCATCTTTGTATGTTGCTCTCTGGAAAGCCTCCTCAGTTGGGAATCAATGCCAGACCGCCTATATTACTTACAACTTTTATATGAAACACAGTATATTTAAAATATTTCACATGACAAAGACCTCTAACTGTACTTACAACGAGAAATGGGGCAATAATCCCAAGGAATGAGCGGATTTCCTGTGTAGCACCAGGGTCCATGAGCATCATCATCTGGATTCCGGCAGTAATTCTCATTCAGCTTACTTGCATCTGGTTCCCAGAAGATATGACTGTGGAAACAACAAGCTTTGCACATCACAATGCTTATTGCATCCAACAGGCACAAAATAATACACGAAGATATAATCTCAGAACATGACTTTCAGTACTTTAAGTTTGTCCTTAAGCCAAAATGGTACCATGCAACTTAATCCTTGATCAATTTCCTACAAATTGTTTCTAAAAGTCAAACCTAAACTAGATGAATTAAGTATTATTAGAGACCCATTGAGAGTTTTTAAATAAATATATCACATATTTCCAGTAGCATGCTGGTAAATGTTTACCAACTGGTACTTAAGGTATGTGTATGCTAAGGATGAAGACGAGGAGTCCTCATGTGTAGCTCTTGCTGAATTCTGTACTGTAAGTACTTCTACCATGAAAATTCAAACTTCTAATGTAAAAAGCACTGAAGGCAACATTTTTGAAAGAAGATGAGAACAATTATCTCTCACAATTCCGTAAGAGCAATCCACTCCATCCACCACTACATGTTACTAAAAATGCTTTAAAAAACAGCAGTGCTGAAATCAGCATTTATTTTAATCATGCCAATTCTTGCTTAAAATTCTTTAATAAGTCCTTTTAATCCTCAGGATAAAATTTAGATTTCTTAACTGAGCTTACAAGACTCTCTATATATTGTTGCCGCTTTGTGAATTCCTTCTCTGTGGACATTGACCAAGTGACATTCTTTCCGTCTTACCAAATTGATTTCCTATATTCAAATACTCTAATGCTTTGGCCTTTGCACATGCAGTTTCTTGTGTCTAACATAGTCTTCCTCCTCTACTTCTGTTGCCCGATTCCTATTCATCATATGTACATCCCAGCTAATTTCCCTTCCGTTTTTTTTTTTTTTTTAATTTTTATTTTTGTTGTTGTTGAGATGGAGTCTCACCCTGTTGCCCAGGCTGGAGTGCAATGGCACAATCTCGACTCACTGTAATCTCCACCTCATGGGTTCAAGCAGTTCTCCTGCCTCAGCATCCTGAGTAGCTGGGACTACAGGCACATGCCACTGTGCCCAGCTAATTTTTATATTTTTAGTTGAGACAGGGTTTCACTATGTTGGTTAAAACAAACATGCTGGTCTCAAGCTCCGGACCTTGTGATCTGCCCGCCTCGGCCTCCCAAAGTGCTGAGATTACAGGCACGAGCCACTATGCCCGGCTGTTTTCCCTTCCTTTAAGAAGCCTTCCTGACCACTTACATCTGAGTGGGCACTTCTTTGCATTCCCAAAGCATAAAATATACTATCTTTCATAGTTTTCATATGGCATTTCCTGTTTGCATGTATCCCACACTAGAGTGGGAGATCTATGAGAACAGAACTCTGCTGCCCTTTGAAGTCCTAGAGCTATAGTGTCGATATAGTAGCCCCTAGCCACATATAGCTACTGCGAAATTGATCTAGTCCACATTGATAGGTGCTATCAGTGTAAACAGACACCAGATTTTGAATATGAAGCATGAGAATATAATGTAAAAGGTATTTTAAATTATTTTTATATTGAACACATATTGAAATAAAAAACTTTAGATATATTGGATTAAATAAAATATATTAAAATTAATTTTGCCTGTTTATTTTTACCTTTTTAGAAGTGGCTACTAGGAATTTAGCAGTACATATGTGGCTTACATTTGTGAGTTGCATTATTTTCAATTAGAGAGCATTATTTGAGAACTATCCTCGTGTGAAGTAAATTAAGTAAAACAATATAATACACGATTGAGTACTTTTTGGAAGAGAATAAGGAACTTAAAAGACTGAAGCAAAGTCACTGCATCTCTCTGAGCCCTTAAATTCCTATCCATATATAGGAATCTTTCCTATAAGATTATGGTGGTCAAATGACATAACTCTTGTAAAGCAGCCATGTTATAGGCACTTGATCAAAATGACTATAACTTTTTTCTTTTTTTTTGAGTAAAAATGAAAATTTGTTAAATATGACTTATGCTAAGGTAATTTTTTTCAGAGTTGAATATACATGTTATTTTTTTAACTTTATATACATATATTTTTAATTGTACTTTAGGGTCTGGGGTACATGTGCAGATCATGCAGGATTGTTGCATAGGTACATACCTGGCAATGTGGTTAGCTGCCTCCATTCCCCCGTCACCTATATGTGGCATTTCTCTCCATATTATCCCTCCCCAATCCCTGCTGTCCCTCCCCTAGCACCCCCAGAAGACCTAGCGTGTGATGCTTCCCTCCCTGTGTCCATGTGTTCTCATTGTTCAACACCTGCCTATGAGTGAGAACATGTGGTGCTTGATTTTCTGTTCTTGTGTCAGTTTGCTGAGAATGATGGTTTCCAGATTCATCCATATCCCTACAAAGGACATGAACAAATCATTTTTTATGGCTGCATAGTATTCCATGGTGTACATGTGCCACATTTTTCTCGTCTGGTCTATCATCGATGGGCATTTCGGTTGGTTCCAGGTCTTTGCTATTGTGTTCATAAACAGTGCTGCAGTGAACATACATGTGCATGTGTCTTTATAATGGGACGATTTATTATCCTTTGGATATATACCCAGTAATAGGATTGCTGGGTCAAATGTAATTTCTATTTCTAAGTCCTTGAGGAATCACGACACTGTCTTCCACAATGGTTGAACTAATTTACATTTCCACCAACAGTGTAAAAGTGTTCCCGTTTCTCCACATCCTCTCCAGCAACTGTTGTCTCCAGATTTTATAATGATCATCATTCTAACTGGCACAAGATAGTATTTCAATGTGGTTTTGATTTGCATTTCTCTAATGACCAGTGATGATGAGCTTTTTTCATGTCTGTTGGCTTCATATATCTCTTCTTTTGAAAAGTGTCTGTTTATACCCTTTGCCCACTTTTGAATGGATTTGTTTGTCACTCTAATGATTGTTTCTTTTGCTGTACAGAAGCTCTGGAGTTTAATTAGATCTCATTTGTCTATTTTGGCTTCTGTTGCCAATGCTCTTGGTGTTTTGGTCATGAAGTCCTTGCCCATGCCTATGTCCTGAATGGTTTTGCCTAGGTTTTCTTCTAGGGTTTTTATGGTGTTAGGTCTTATGTTGAAGTCTTTAATCCATCTGGAGTTAATTTTAGTGTAAGATGTCAGGAAGGGGTCCAATTTCTGTTTTCTGCCCATGGCTAGCCAGTTTTCCCAACACCATTTATTAAACTTTTTTCTTTTAGTCTAGTGCATATACTCTGGGATGTTTATGAAAAATCTGTTTTAGGTCACAATTGTGTGTTATACTTCTTTTGCAATTTTGTAAACACTAGCACTATTGCTAAGGCTGAGTGGATGCTATCTCCTCTATCTATGAATATATCTATGGTAAAAATCTGTAATTATCAAAAACTTTTAGAATTTTTCAATTATGTATACATTCCTGTAATTATTGGAAAATTTTATGTATCAAAGCTACATAAGGAAACCTGCCATTTTACATTTTTAATAGTTAAGATTTAGTAGTTTAGATATTTAAATTATATACATGAGAATGATTATTCATTGGTTTTTCAACTACTATTAATTATTAAACATGAAAACAATAATCCCATAAAATGCACTACTTCAAACACCAGATTTGCCACTTAGTTATACACTGTCTTATTAAGTTATGTTACTGTTGTGTCAATGTGACCATATCCTCCTTGAAGGCTGGAACCAAAATATGTCCACTTTTTGTTGCTGTTCCCCATGGTACTAATTATATTACAGAACGCATAGTAAATGCTCAATAAATATGCACTAACTTGAATTGCATATTTAAAAGTTTGCTTCTTTTTAAACAATGTTATGATGAGTTGTACAGAAAATCCAATCTAATGCTTTTATTAGCTTGCCATGATATAGAAAAGATTAGAAAGAAAAAGCAATATACATATCTAAATACACAATCCATTGTTATTATTACATTCTATATATAGAAGGAAGAAATTTACAGACCGGTGTAAGTCTTCCATGTTCTTGTCCCACATTGAACATGTTAGTGCAGATCTTGTTTTAGATAAATTGCCCATATAATTTTTGCCATTCCCACGATAACAATCTAGACATAAAACATACAGAAATAAGTCTAATAAATATTAAGGAGTATAAAACAAAAACATTTTTATAAGTATATGGAATCATGAAAATCAACATACAAATCAAAATACAAATTTGAATATTTTTGATTTGTACTTGAAATCTGTACAAATCAAAAATACTCAAATATCTCAGATTAAAATATCCTTATTTTAAGCCCAGTGTCTTCATTAAAATAAGGGCTTATGCAAATTCAAATATTACAAACAGTAATTTAAAACCAAATGAGTGGCCCTTTGGAACAACAAAAAGTAGGAATTTTTAGAATAACATATATTTCCCAATATTTTCTTCTGAAAAATGTCATTCCATAGAAAAGTCACAAGAATAATATAATGAACATTCATCTACTAGTCACATTCCTTGTGTTTTGATTTTTGACTTCTATGACATTGACAGTCTGAGTCACCCAAGCCAGCTGCTTTACAAATGCTCTTTAAGTTGAATTTGTTTGATTTATTTTCTCATGAATAAAATCAAGTTAAATATATTTGACAGGAATATTGCATCAGTGATGCTTTGTCCTTTTCAGACCATTACATCCTGTGACACATGATGTCACTTTGATCTATCACTAGTGATGTGTTTGATCACTTGGTTAAGTGGTGCAAAGAAAAAACTCTTCTTTGTATTCAACAAAAAAACTGATTGGGACCTTTGAGTCTGAATATAAATATCCTGTTTCCAAACAAATTTTCACAAAAGAGCTTAGGCATATTTTAATGAATTTTGCATGAATCAGTTATTGTCATGCTGATGGTAAAATGGTTATTTTTGCTATTTCTAACTTTTTTTGTATTTATTAGCTAGCATTTAACTGTAAGTAAAAATTTTTCCTTTTCCCTTATCCCGTTCATTTAGGTATTAGTAGGAGAAGTACTAGAACTAGCTTTAAAAGTAGTAAATTAAATGTGAACCAGCAGATTTTCTTTTTATTTAATATGATATATAATCTATTCCTGTTATTCATTTTGATGCTCAGCTTGTTCCAAATTTTGCCAATGGAAGCCACTTTAAACTGACTCTTGTGTCTCTTACCACGCCCCATGAGGTTTGCTCTTTTTCTTTTTCAATTGAGAAATTTTTATCCTTCTGCCTCAGCCTCCTGAGTAGCTAGCATTACAGGCATGGACCACCACACCCAGCTGATTTTTTTTTTTTTTTTTTGGAAGAGACAGGGTTTCACCATGTTGGCCAGGCTTGTCTCAAGTGATCCACCTGCCTCAGACTCCCAATGTGCTGGGATTATAGGCATGAGCGACCACATCCAGCCATATTGTTCATATTTTTAATCAAAAAATATGTAGTTGGAAATCAAGTTCTTCAAAAAATATAAGTTGGCCAGGCGCAGTAGCTCACTCCTGTAATCCCAGCACTTTGCAAGGATGAGGCAGGTGGATCACTTCAGGTCAGGAGATTGAGATCAGCCTGGCCAACATGGTGAAACCCCATCTCTACCAAAAATATAAAAAATTAGCCAGGTGTGGTGGCATGTACCTGTAATCCCAGATACTCTGAAGGGTGAGGCAGGAGAGTTGATTGAACCCAGGAGGAGGAGTTGCAGTGATCTGAAATTGCACCACTGCAATCCAGACTGGGCGACAGAGTAAGACTCCGTCTCAAAAAAATAAATAAAAAATTTAAAAGTATATAATATATATACATAGACATAAGTATATATGTACTTATGTCTATATATATATGTGTGTGTGTGTGTGTGTGTGTGTGTATGTTGCTTTCCAAATTTAAAAAGAAACCACTATTCTATATTTTTAAATAATACCAAACATTTAAAAAGTGACTTTTTATTTCTTTTTTTCTTTCTTTTTTTTTTTTTTAGACAGAGTTTTGCTCTTGTTACCCAGGCTGGAGTGCAATGGCGCGATCTTGGCTCATCGCAACCTCCGCCTCCTGGGTTCAGGCAATTCTCCTGCCTCAGCCTCCTGAGTAGCTGGGATTACAGGCACGTGCCACCATGCCCAGCTAATTTTTTGTATTTTTAGTAGAGACGGGGTTTCACTATGTTGACCGGGATGGTCTCGATCTCTTGACCTCGTGATCCACCCGCCTCGGCCTCCCAAAGTGCTGGGATTACAGGCTTGAGCCACCGCGCCCGGCGTGACTTTTTATTTCTAATATTCTTAATTTTTAAGTGAATGAAAACTGTACATTTGGCTATGAAAGGTAATTTACAAATTTACATGAACATTAAGATTTTATGTTGGGAAAAATAACTAATGGGTACTAAGCTTGGTACCAGGGTGATGAAACTGTCTTTACAACAAACCCTCATGACACAAGTTTACCTATGTAACAAACCTTCACATATACTCCTGAATTTAAAAGTCTAAAAAAAAAAAGATTCTATATTTTAAACTTGGTAAACCATAGCATATTTTCGTTGGTTTAAAATGTGCTATGTGATTACAACAAATATTAGGATATAAATGCATATACGATTCATTAAATAAGTAATTAATGACGGCTTAGAATCAGTTACCATAATGAAAAAGAAATACATACAATAAGCATATTCAATTATCATGCATTCTCTTCTTTGGATCACACTTGACAAAATGACATAAGGGATTTGGGATTAAAATAACTCAAATAGATCTGATGCAGATAAAAGAGTCATTACAATACACGATCAAATTGTTTTCAGAAAGCCTTAACCTGTAAAATTTAATACTTGCACACTAAAAGAATGTATCAATTAAAACTTTTTCTCTGACAATACTTTTTTTCTATATTAAGAAATTTTAAACATTTGACTGTTAGTAAAGTCTTTAGATACGCTTTTACTAATGAAAACAATTGTGCAATATAGTGTAGTGGTATTGCTCTTTTATACATTTTTATTTTTCACATCTGGATTTTTGTGGAACACAAATTAGTTGAAAAGATCCTCCCTAGCACCACCACCACTATCCTTTCTTCTGAATTTGGTCTAGGAGGTAGGTTTTTCTTGAGTAAACTTTTTATTTTAGAATACTTTTGAGCTTACCGAAAGTTATCAAGATAGACAGAAGCCCCCATATACCACAGTTTCTCCACTTTTAACATCGTACAATAGTATGATTGACTTGTCACAGCTATCTAATATTGATACATTACTATAAATTAAAATATGTACTCTCTTTACAAATTCTTAGTTTTCTACCTGATACCTATTATGTTCAGTCACCATGTTCCCAAAGCCTCCTCTAGACAATTCCTCAGAATTTTCTTGTTTTTAATGATCTTGGCAGTTTTGAGGAAAACTGATCAACTGTTTCATAAAATGCCCCTCAATTCGGTTTGTCTGGTTTGTCTTGATTAGATGTGGATTATGCATTTTAGAGAGAAAGACATGAATTTCTGTGCACTTCCTAATTTCTACTCCATTTCATTTAATAGTTAGACAGTCTGGGTGCAGTGGCTCACAACTGTAATCCCAGCACTTTGGGAGGCTGAGGTGGGTGGATCACCTGAGGCTGGGAGTTCGAGATCAGCCTGACCAACATGAAGAAACCCTATCTCTACCAAAAATACAAAATTAGCCAAGCAAGGTGGTGCATGCCTGTAATCCCAGCTACTGGGGAGGCTGAGGCAGGAGAATCACTTAAACCCAGGAGGTGGAGGTTGTGGTGAGCTGAGATTGCGCCATTGCACTCCAGCCTGGGCAACAAGAGCAAAATTCTGTCTCAAAAAAAAAAAAAATAGACAATGTGTGTGTGTGTTTTCATGTATTTATCATGAATAATTACTGATTCATCTAATCCAATTTAATACCACAGAATTTTCCTCTTCTGTATTTCATTTTTCTATCTCCTTTCTCCCACAATGAGAACCCTGGTTTCAGGTAACATCAATATATTTGATCATTTTCCCAATTCTCCAATGCATACAACATTTCAAACTGCTGCAACTTAACAATAACAACAAAACTATAATTTAAAGATTAAAATGTGTTTACAGGTATTTTAGTCTTAAAATAGATCCTAATGAGAGTATGTACAGTCAGATAATTGTATCCAAAAATTATCTGGATTTTTTTTCCTTCTCTCTACTAATGGTATACATTTGATATATACATAGACATATTTCTGTTTTTATTTCCATCTTTCTAGATGCTACTCTTTGAATATTTAAAATATTAACATTGGATCATGATCAAAACTATATGAAAGGGTAAATTCAGAGAAGCGTCCTCTTCTCTTGCTTCAATGACATTCAATTTCTACTTTCTACTCACCATTGCCAGTAGGCAATCTCATTAGTTTCTTGTTTATGGCCCTTGTGTATTTTCTTTACTTTTGGCAACAAGTATTAAATCCAATTAAATGGTATTTACTTTTTTGACAAAATTAAGCTACTACACATACCTACATAGTAGCTTCAAGATACATATATGTACATATATAGACATGTGTGTATATATGTATTTGCACATACAGATATATAGAGAGATATATCTATCTGTGTAGGTATATATATTATGAATGTATATATATACATATATTTGTATATATATGAGTATATACATATATGAATGTTACATACATATACATAGTCATATACATATCTGGGTATGTGTATGTATATACATTCATACATGTATATATATACACATACAGATATATACATCTATAATATGAATGTATGAACTTATATGTATATATATTTCATACGTGTAGTCTCATATTCTATTTTTTATTACCAGTAGTAAATTATCTTATTTAGTTACCAGTAGTATACAAACATATGTGCCTAGCTTTTTAAAAAAGTTAATCTCATGCTAAGCCGCAAATGATCTAATATTAGCTCATTAAGAGTTTTAGTGTTCTTTTTGCAGGTTCATAGCATTTTACAGAATATATTTGCATTGTTGTGCTATGACAGATAATTCTGCAATAAGAAACTTTGTGCAAATATATTTGCTCATTGTTAGAACTTTATAATTAGGTATTGGCATTGTTGGGCCAAAACTATGTGGAATATTTTATCCATGTGGAATTTTTTTTCAAGTAGAAGGCATGAAGTACTGACTTTGATTGTATTTTTCTGTTTTTATTTATTTATTTTTTATTGAATTTTAGGTCTGGGGGTACATATGAAGAACATGCAGGATTGTTGCATAGGTACACATGTGGCAGTGTGATTTGCTGCCTTCCTCCCTATCACCTATATCTGCCATCTCTCCCCATGCTATCTCTCCCCAACTCCCCACCCCACCACTGTCCCTCCCCTATTTACCCCCAACAGACCCCAGCTAGTGCTCCCCTCCCTGTGTCCATGTGTTCTCATTGTTCAACACTCGCCTATGAGTGAGAACATGTGGTGTTTGATTTTCTGTTATTGTGTCAGTTTGCTGAGAATGATGGTTTCCAGGTTCATCCATGTCCCCCCTTCCTGAATAATATTTAAGCACATACCTTTATGAAGTACAAGGACAAGCCATACTAAAAATTTTGGAGAAGAGCAATCCACACAAGGAAACTGGCACATGCAAATACCCAGAATCAGAAATAGGTCTATCATCTATGCATAAGAACTGCAGAAGTATGCAGGGGTCAGTAGGTCACGCCACAATGTTGATTTCTAAGTTGATTTGAAACCAATGGGTTGTTTTAGATGATGTGTTCTGATTCATACTCAAAGAAGGTCAGTTTATTTGGTGTGCAGAGAGAGAGTAGACTATAGAAAGCAAATGTAAAATCTGAGAGAAAAGGTAATATTCTATCACAGTAGTCAAGGTGGGAGATGATTACAGCTTGCTCTAAAAAAAAGCTATTGAGATAAAGAGAAATGATCACACTTGGGGCATATTCTGAAGGCAGAGCTGGACATATTTTCAGATGGATTGGATGTGGAACACAAGAAAAAGAGCAAAATTAAAGAAATTCCTTTGATTCTGTGTAAATTGCTGAACAATAGTAGTACCTTTTAAAAAGGTTGGGAAAAGAGTGAAACTGGATGAATAACAAAGATGGGCATCTGAAGTTCCCTTTTGCATGTGTTCAATTCAAGGTTCTTTTGGGGCTGTCAAGTAGAAATGTTGAGTATGACTATCGATGTTACGTATGAGACTCAATCTGAGAGAACAGATTGAAGCTACAGAGACACATTTGGTTGTCATTAGCCATATTAAGCCATGGGGTATGATGAACTAGAATATGGAAGGAATATAGATATAGAAGATGTAAAAGGGGAAAAAGAGATTTTTTTAACTTTTGTGGGTCTCATGTTTTATCAGTAAAATGGGAAATACAGAAATAAAAAAGAAGGCATGAAGTTAATTTTATCATCATTCTAAATGGTTAACTGCTGCTCCATTATTGTATTTTTAAAGTTAATATTGTACTCAGTGGTATATATTGCCATATTTTTAATATAATAAATCTCAGTATGCACTCGAGTCTATTTTTGGATTTTGTGTTTTTTTGCAATTGCTAAGAAATTCAAGTGCTACAACAACACTCTTTTAATTATAAACTCTTTATATTTTAATATCCGATAGGGATAGTTCCCTCCAATTGCTCTTCATTTTCATGGTTTTTCTTATTATACTTACATATTTTAGGAGAACTTCAGAGTCAATCTGTTTAATATCAGAAAAATACATATTGATCTATTTATTAATATCACATTAAATATCTAGATGAAGTTTTCATCAGTTTTGTTGCTATTATAGATGTTTTCTCTTTAAATCTTCAAGCTCATAAAAATACTAGTGACATTTTTATATTAATTTTATATCCTTCTACCTTAATGAATTTTTCATTGTTTCAATTCCATTTTCCATGTGTATTACTATTATATAGTTTACATAAATAGAGATAATTTACTTTGCCTTTTCCAATTACTTCGTCTTCTCAACTAATTATATAGCATAATATATCCAATAAAACTTTAAAGAGAAAAACAATGTTAAGTCATACTTAAAATATTAAACAGTAAGGGAGATAGTGGAAATACTTATTTTTTTTGATCTTATAAGAATGCCTCTAATATTTCCTCATTAAGTAAGTGGTAATTTTATAAGTGGTCATTTATATATGTATGTGTATACTCATATATATTCAATATATATATGTACTATATATTCAATATATATATGTACATATATATTCAATATATATATGCTATAGAAGTATATATGTGGAGGGTATATGTGTGTGTGCCTATATGTGGATGCCTTAAAATGTGAACATAGATGTTAAGGAAGTCTGTGTAAGCATAGATGGACATATATGGATGTATGGATGTGTGTATACATATATGTATATATATAAAACCCATGCATTTTTTTACTTGAATACATTTTTGAGGAATGTATGAGTTTTGCCACAGGAATTTCAGAATCAATTGAGATTTTCCATATAATTGTTTTTCCAACATCTATGAAGAATTGTAATGGGCTTCTAATACTGAATCATTTTTGTATTGTTAGACTAAACTCCACTAGGTTATAATGTATTATTTTCTTAACTTTTTATTGAACTGTCCATTCAAAATTTTTTACATTTTTATATTAATATTCACAAACAAGATAGCTGTACAGTTTCTTTCTTCCTTTGCAATTTTTGTCATGGTTAGGTATCAACATCATACTTGCATCATAAAAATAATTTGAAAGTTTTACTGTATTGGGTAATATTTGAAGCAATTTAAATAGCAGTGAGATTATCTGGTATATGAGCACATCTGGACATGGTTTCTTTTTGCTAGAATAATTCTTTAATAGATTTCTGTATTTCAGTTATAGAAATTGGTCTATTTAAGCATCATTTCTCTACCATGGTCAATTCAAATAACTTAAATTTTTCTAGTACATTAACCATTTATGTAGATTTGGCTAACAGTGATTTTCTTGAGTAGAATGTCTATCTCTTCTTCATTTTTAGATTGTTCCCTCCCCTAGAGTCTAGCATACAGTTGGACATATCAGGTGCAATGGTGCAATATATTGTTAAAGAATAGTAATATAATGTGTTGTTAAAGAATGAATAAAAGAAAAAAGGAAGAAAGAATGAAAAGGTCAATCTCAGGAGGGTCAGATTAAATCCCAATGTGCCAATCTGAGATGTAGGCAAGTTACTTAAATTCCATAAAACGAATATTTTCATCTATGAATAAATTGATTTATCTGATAAGCAATAACATCTGTTTACCCTCCAGAATACAAAATTTTCATATTCTATTACCTGATCCTTTTTATGTGATGTATATGTATATAAAAATACCTTAATACACACTGGAAGTTTATCAAATAATTATTTTTCTTCTCTCCCTCACAAATTATTAACAAGTGTTCAAGTAAATGAGCCAGAAACACAGAAGACTCTGCTGGTGCCAAACTTCCCTTAATCACTGGCTTCAACTTTATTTCCAACTGACCCTTAAAAGAACAATGAAACTGACTAAAAAGGGACTCATCCTCTCTTCCCTCTACAACTCTATTTTCAGACTTGCTCACAAACAATGACACTGTGGAAAAAGTTAAAGGATGGAAGAAGTATGCACAGGACAGTCAGTCTATGAGATGGAGCTTTAGTTTGGCTTGGGATTTCTAGGTTGATTTAGGACTAACCATGACCATGACCATCACAATTAAGCATATGTGAAATAGAATATGATCATCTGAAAAGGATCTCTCTCAATGTACTATATATCAGTTATTCCCAGGACTCGACATTATTATTAATATTTAACCAATTATTTCTTTGAAAAATCTACTTTTAAAAAAAATTTATTTTAGGTTCAAGGGTACATAGGCAGGTTTGTTATATGTAAATTGTGTGTCACCGGGGTTTGGTGCATAGATTATTTTGTCACTCAGGTAATAAGTTTAGTATTTAATAGGTAGTTATTTGATTCTCTTCCTTCTCCCACCCTTCACCTTCAAGTAGGCCCCAGTGTCTGTTGTTCCCTTCTTTGTATCTGTATATATTTAATATTTAGCTCCCACTTATTAGTAAGAACATGCAGTATTAGTTCTGTTCCTGCATTAGTTCACTTAGGATAATAACCTCCATGTTGCTGCAAAGGACATGATATTCTTATTTACATCTGTGTGGTATTCCATGATGTATATGTACCTAATTTCCTTTAACCAGTCTACCATTGATGGGCATGTAGGTTGATTCCATGTCTTTGCTATTATAAATAGTGCTACAATAAACACATGCATCCCTGTGTCTTTATGGTAGAACAATGTATATTCCTTCTGGTATACACTCAGTAATGGGATTGCTGCATTGCATGGTAGTTGTGTTTTAAGTTCTTTGAGAAATCTCCATGTTGCTTTCCAAGGTGGCTGAATTAATTTACATCCCCACCATCAGGGTATAAGCATTCCCTTTTCTCAGCAACCTAACCAAAATCTATTATTTTTTGACTTAAAAATCTATTTCAATCTGACTTGACTACTGTTCTTTAAGACAGTTATCTTCAATGGTATCTGTGTTTCCAAATATAATGGTGATTTCTCTCAAACCCTACCATTATCCAGCAGCTCTACTGCTAACACCCAGGGACATGTCACTCCCATCTCTAGTCTGAATTATTGAAACAACCACTTTGTTGGTTCTCCTGTTTTAACTGTTGTCAAGAATCTAGCTATTTTCTGGAACGAAGCCAGAGTGATCCAGTTAAAACGTAAGTCACATTGTGGAGTCCCTTGTCTTTCAGAGCAAAAGTGAAAACCTTTACAATTCCTGAAAGGCTGATTCAACTTTAGCCCAATTGCCTCTCTAATCTCATCTCCTATTACTCTTCATCTTACTTATTTTATACTAGCTATGGTGATGTGCTTATTTGTTTAACTTTCCCAGAACTCTCTCATCTCACACCATGTGCATTTGCAGTTTTCTCTGTCTAGAATACTCTTACACATATATGTGCATGGCTTGGCACATGCTGCTGCCTCACTGCCCTTGGGTCCTTCTTACATGTTAATGTAGCAAGTAAGATCTTCCCTGAACATTCAAATATAAAATAGAAGCACCCCTCTTTTCTAACTCTAGGACATTTTGATCTCTACTACTTATGAAAAACTACTGTAACATTCCCATTTTCATTTTTATTTTGCTTTTCTATCAGTTAGATATTAGCTCCAAGGGGTCAGATAGCTTAGTTTTGTTTACTGGTATATCTCCGGGGCTTAGAACTGTGCCTGGCAGTAGCATACACTCAGCTAAATAAATAAATGTTGAGTGAATGAATATGTAAGAGAAATCCAACTTCAAACTTGGCAATTTTGTTTGCTAGCCGGCAAAACCAGTGCAGCACAAAGTAGCTCTCATGCTGTAAAATGTGTCCTCCCTTTAGACATTTCCCCTGAATTTAATCATGCCCACCCTGCAGAATGTCAGCTATTACCTTGTCCATTTGACATATCACAGTTTGGAATTTGGGAGCAGTAGCCAATTCGGATGTTTGGATCAGTGGTAAAACACCAGGGTGATTCAGACCCATCTGGATTTCGACAGTAATTTTCTCGTAGGTCTCTGTTGAGAATAAGCATGTTAATGTAAATTGCCAGAGTTCTTACATTGGTGAAGTCAGTGTTATTACATTTCTAGAATTCCAGAATGTATGCATATTTATAAATAGAGTTCTAAGTTTTTGGAGTTAGGATAGCTATAACAATTTAAAACTCAGTATACATAACTGACACTACCCAAATAAATGCTGTCATATGCTAATATTTTTTTCCTTCTAGAGGCCTAGAGTTTCACACAAACATTACTGCTTCAAAAAAGAGAGAAATGGTATCACTGCATTCTTCTCACTCAGTCTCAAGATTTAGACTCTCAATTGGTACCATTTTAAAACATTGGCCATTATTTATTACATGTTCATGGCCCATGTATTGTGTAGAAACAACATGTATCTCTCTTTGTGAAAGAAAGGTTATTATCAATAGTCATTAACTACTCTCATTTCAAATGAAAGTTCAATCTATTCAAATATGTGCCACAAAAAATATGATAGCTTTTTTCCCTTAAGTTCTGTATTTCTTTGATTTATTTAATTTGTTGCATCAATTTATTTTAATTACAAAGCAAGTCTTTATCAGTTTAAAGAGGCTACCTAAAATCTTTACAAATATTTCTGTAAAGTTAAGACCTTGTTATGCTACAGAGAAACGAACTATAGAACAAACTGAATGTAGTACATGTATATCCTTCATTTTACCAGTATTTTAATTAGAAGTTTAGAGTTTCTAATCAGAAAAAAAATTTATGCTAAAATTATCTGTATGTAAAATAATTTTAATGGTTTTCTATTTTAATATAAATAAGGTTCACATTAAATAAAATGTGCATTTCATGAAAAATGTGTTAAATATGCTCTCTAATTTTAAGCAAGTATGTTCTATTATTTCATAGCTTCCTTGTTAATAATTTAACTAAATTAATATTCAGTCTTTTGGAAACCACAGTATTTGTATCACTTAGGTCCAATTAGAAGTACTATTATACAATTATATTAATATCCAAATAGACCATTGGAAACTGAGAAATTTTTAAGGAAAAAGCTTGTGTTTGGTTAGAAAACCAACAAATAATAATCTTACCTAATCAAAATAGGTCCTGATACAAACTATTATTTAAGGATATGAGAACATTAACCACCAGTGGTTAAAGCCACTGTATGGTAAGTGTTTATAACCCATATTCAAACCTTTAGCCTTCTTATAAAATTATTAAATGGAATAGATGAAAAAAACCATTTATACTTATATTTTAAAATTATGTCAGTGTAAAACATGTGTGTTAAATCTTACATAAACTTTACACATGCTTTGGTTTTATTGTCTATTATTTGGTAGAGATGGAGTCACCCTTTGTTGCCCAGGCTGGTCTTGTTGAACTCCTGACCTTAAACCATCCTCGCATTTCATCCTCCCAAAGTTCTGGGATTATAGGCATGAGCCACTATGCCTGGCCAAATTTGCAATTTTACATAAATAATCACTCGGTTTAATCATTTGGATTGCTCATTTAGACAAGCCAATTAAGTGAAGATCGAAGGCTATCAAAGTCCTAGTTTGGACCGACTTTAAAATCTGTATTAGAAGCACCTCAATCCATAATCTAGATGAAGCAAGAATTAAAGTCAAGATTTACTCAAATATTTTTACTAAGTTCTTACCCTTCACTTGAAGGAAGAATGATTTACAATTACTAAGGTGAATTGATGAGTTTATGATTCATGTAGATTCATCACAGGCAGTACAGTATTGTTCAGTTACATCCAAAGATTGCCATTTGTAAGGTCTCAGTACTGGGCATGTTTAATGTTTAATGTTTAGTAGAGACACCTGACCAGTACGCCCCTCACTACTAGATCACAAATAGTAAATGGTAAGTCAATGTCCTGAGAAAAGAGTTGAGTCAGATTTTATCAGTTTTATAACACAGCACAAACTTTGTTTCTTAATATTTATGTTTGGTTATTTAAGCCAAATAACAAAATTAAGAAAGGATGACTTAAATTCTGCTAAGATATAACAGATAACTTTTGATAATTAAGTTTTAATTGTGAAGTCTGTGAATTAAATTTTTACAATCATTCTGTTTTTCTTACAGATGATTTTCACTAGGTATCTGAACATATACAATTTCTTATTGGGTATTACCAGTCACTAGAAGTAAACAAAAATATGAAGGCTCTGACACTATCTCCCTTGTCCCTTATAACTAAGATTTTCTCTGTTTCTTTGTTTTCTCTACTTTGATGTATTTCTCAGGTGTGAAACACATGGGTCAGGAATAGAGAGTGAATTGCTTTGATGGAAATGAAAATAAGCCCAGAATGATAACCACTAATTTTGTTACTATAAACTAATAGGAAAAAAATATTAGTTATTATAAACGAATGGGAAAAAAATCTTAGATTAATGCTTACTATCTAAATAAATAAATAATGGAACTAGCTAAATCTTGTGCATGCACACACACAGACACACACAAATCTCTCCTCTCCTATGGTGGATGGCCACTAGTGCTCATAGCTCTTCATTCAGAAATGTTAGGCTGTCTTATTAAAAACCAATTACATAAAGCCAATATATGTTATTTATAGGTGCTATTTCAGGAAAGCCACTATGAATGATGTATGTGTTATAAATTTCAAAAGCAATCATTTTATGTTCCTCATAACAAGGTGGACAATTTAAAAACACATGGCATTGTGTCTGTGTCTGTCTACTAAAGTCAAGTGGTGTAAAAAGTGCCCATAGAGAATGCACAGCTATGTAATTGATACTTAAGGGCAGTTTCTTTGGCTTGAGTCATCTACATTTTGTTTTGCTCCTTCACTTTTCAAAGCAAATCCAGAAACAATGCAACACATTCATTTAAGCTTTGAAAAATTATTTTATTCACAGAACTTTAAGGCTAGTAACTCTTCAGTAGTGTTACTTTTCTTTCCATTCTTTCAAGAGGAAAAACATGTAATCCTCCCAAAGCTAATATAAAAATTTAAGAAGGCAGTGTTTTGAAACATGCCTGGCTACCATTAGTATTAACTGATTTATTAAACAGACTCATAAGAGCAAAGCTGTGATCAGAAACCACCTATGGATGTGTTTCCCAAAGCATAGCGAATCTGCCCTCTGGATTCCAACCACCTAGAATGCTTAATGAAATGCATATTTGAGGACCAAATATCAGAACAAAAAAATCAAAATCTCTGAGCAGAGGAATAATCTGCCTTTTAATTTCTGATTATCACTGGGCACACTAAAGTTTGATCACAGACACAAAATTAGTAAAAAGTAACCACTCTATCTCATTTCCCCTAAGGCCTAGTGAAGTGCATAACATTTGCCTCTTTTACTCACTTGCATTTATAATTTTCAGGAGTCATGTCATGTTTGTGAGGATACTGAGAATCCCAACGCTGACATGGAATTCCATTCCAAATGGTATTGACAGTGCCCCTGTAGCCTTCTCCTTGACCTTGTACGCATTCAGTTGTTTCCATAGGAACATTAGTGTGATTCATAGTACTGTCGGCTACTGGTAAAAAAACAAACAAAAAACATATAAAATAAGAAATTTAACTTAACATTATTACTGTCTTCCTTCCAATTTCCTTTTCATTAAAATCCTAAATTAGTTTTTTATTGAAAAGTTACTTAAATGCATTTTACTTCCACATGTATAACTTACATATGCTGAATAGTGTTTCTGAAATGACTGTCAGTTATTTCTAAAATTAGCTTGCTTATAAGTACATACAAAGTGATAATGAAATTAACCATAATTTTCCTCCAATATAATGAATATATTCTGGCCAGGCATGGTGGCTTACGCCTGTTAAGTCCAGCACACTGGGAGGCTGAGGTAGGCAGATTACCTGAGGTCAGGAGTTTAAGACCAGCCTAGCCAACATGGTGAAACCCCATCTCTACTAAAAATACAAAAAAAAAAAAAAAAAAAAATAGCCAGGTATGGTGGCAGGTGCCTATAATCCCAGCTACTCGGGAGGCTGAGGCAGGAAAGTGGCTTGAACCAGGGAAGCAGAGGTTACAGTGAGCCGATTGTACCATTGCAGTCTAGCCTGGGCAACAAGAGTGAAAGTCCATCTTAAATAAATAAATAAATAAATAAATAAATTCTAAGCTGACATATTAAATATTTTAATCAACTTGTTGACAATGAAGAAAAAAATCAGTTATTGCTAGGATGATCTATTTCCTGCTTTTTTTCCTAGTCCAACTTCAGTGCTTACTATACTTCATGAAGATTGTAAAACCCTGTCACTAAGTAAAAAAAGTATAAAATTAAATTTTTACCACAATTTGATCTCTATGTGTAATGTTTATTCAATCAAAATATAACTCAAAACATTCCAGAGCAATTAAAATTCATATATAGCCTCAAAACATATATGAAAATGTTTAGGGTTTGATAAAAGTGTAAACTTCCCAGCTACCTTTACAATCTAAATGGCCATTCAAGATGCCTCTGGATGAAACTCAAGTCAGCAGCCTCTAAGACTGTTTAAGATTTGAGTAAATTTCATTGATTCATCCGTTTTGGAATTGGATGCACCACTATACAAAGGACAGGCCAGAATTAGAAATGCCATCAATGACTAGGAATGTCTATGAAAGTTTTCTATATTTAATAATGTAAATGTTTTAATAGCTCTTTAATTTCATTTAAACATATCTCTCATACAAACCATTGCTACCTTATGTATTTGAATGCTTTATTTCATTGCATTCTATGACTTAGCCTTAGGCAAACTAAACAATAGCCTATGCTTAGAGTTATTCTATGAAGTTTTGTGAAAAAAGGGAAAATGTTTCTTTAATGACCACCCTAATTATTGAAATAAGTTGTAGTATAGAAATTTCTAGTAAATTCCTTTTAAATAACTGTATTGCGGCTCCTTTAAAAAGTGTTTTAAAGTTTTGTATATCTGCTTTGGAGAATAGAAATATGACTCAGAAATATCCAAAATTAAAAAGAAATTCAAATGAAGACGAAAAATGTTCCACGATTGACCCATAAAGTGCCAATTGAGAGCTGATAGCCTACAGAATTCATCCATGTTGATATTGATGATATATATTGATTTTAGGAAGAAGAGAAATTATGAAACTTGGGGAAATGGCTTGTATAGAAAAAGTTGATGTTGATTTTGCAAGTCTTTCATAATCTTAATACTATTATGTACTTCATCAAGACAAAGGTCTTTGATGAAATACAAAATAAGATGGATTTCATAGGTCCTAAGGAACTATGTTTCATCAATACAAATGCCATTAAATTACTCTATTTCTGACTATTTGAATTAACTGTTAAATGACATGAGGAAACTGAATGTGTGTAGGAAAGTTTTAAAAGGTGGTAACTCTAAAACAGGTAAAAGGTCAATATGCTATATTTCATATCTAGTTATAAAACTGATGGGAAAGCAGACAAAAAATAAATGTCCTTGGGCATCTATCAATTCATTCACTTAACATACTAAAAGAAAAATTTTTAGGCACAAGTTCTAGGGCAACAAACTTGTGACCTCAGTCAAGACTAAGTCATGACAATGGAAGGAAGTTCAGAGTTAGGGCAGCCAGTGCAAACACACTTCCTCTAATCTCATAGACTTCACTGTCTGCCTCAGGTACCACAACTCTTTTACTTTCCTATTCAATTGTATGTGTTTTGTTTTGATTGTTTACTACTGAACCATTCATCTCAGACACTGCTCTTGTACTGAGCACATAACTCACAGATCCAGTCTTGATAAGTCCAGATGTCAATCAGAGCCATCTTTGGCTAGATATGGGCCCATTCATTGCATCTCACTGAGAAACTAATTCAAGGCTCTGCCCATGAAAAATTAACACGCCACTCCTTGGACACTAGTATGATCTACCAGATATGAATCAAAACAATAAATAAGAAGAATATAATATTCAGACATGATTAAGGATTTGAACATCATTCGATGAAATTTCTAAATATGGAAGCAGCTTCAAAAGCCAAGGATGCTGTGAAGGTAACTTCCTATTGTAAAGATATGCCTGGGTAGTGGTGAGAGAGTAAATATAGTTGTCTACATTGTCAGTGTAAGATTAAATATCAACTATCATTTCTAGAGCATGTTATTAGTCAAAGGTGATTTGAATTTCAAAGTAATTTTTCCATAAATAACATTTTAAAGTTACACTCTTGCAGAAATGACCCATGATAGTTCTAATCTGAAGCAATATTAGAGCCTTAAACTCAGAAACAAGTGGATATATACCTTATCAAAAGGGAGATAGTAAGGTAGACATAAATGATCACAGTTCATTAAAATATCAATACCTGGTAGGTTCAATGAGTAGCTGTAAGCAATCATATGATAATCAGGAAATATTAAGAGAAATGATAAAATGTAAATACTGATAAAGGATAAACATATTGCTTATTTGAGAGCAAAGTTTAAAATTTTAAGAACCTCTGTGAAATTGAAGATCTATATTATCAAAATCCCAAGTCAAAGAAAAGACTACTTGCTTAAAAATATTCAGGAACATAGTTCAGTGTTGATTTATACACTAAAACTTTAATGTAATTTCAGACATGTATTGTTAGTGCTAATTCTCTACTTCAACTGGTGGTTTCCAACCACCAGATTTAATTAAAGAATCTTTCACTTTTCAAAGTAGCAATGATATAAATCTCATCATTTGAACTATTATGTTGAACAGTTGTTTTTCTAAACGTATTAGCATATTTTAAAGCATTTAAGATAAACTTGAGTCACTAAACATTCATTTTAAAAAAGTATCTTAAATGGTTAAATAAAAACCAAAATGCTCAATTTGGGTTAAATAATTTAGACTATTTAATATATTTTAATTTGGAGGTAGAAAACAAAACCTTTTAGAGTTTTTTAAACTACAAAATACAAAGAATTACTTTAATATAAATATTATGTTTTTTACCAAATAAATATAACTTTTTCTTTAGGCTTTAAGATGTAAAGAATCTACATAATAGCATTATTATTTTTCATCTTTTAAGAAACATCCATAACTTTAAAATATGTATAACTCTAATAACTTAATAGTTTTCTTTTTCTCGTGTTTTAATTCATTGGAAATATTTATCATTATTTTAAACACAAACTAGAGTATTTCGCTAGTATTTTTTTTTAACTCTAAAATACCCACTGAAATTAGTGCATTGTATTTGTTCCCTTTGACATTCAACTGCTAGGAGTCACCCCATAAATAAAAACTACATAATTCTGGTGGCAATGTATAGAATAAATAATACGGATGAATAAAGATATATTAGTATGACAAGGTAACTAAATAGTTTTCATCAATAAATAAGAGTTATTATGAGTCTCCATGAAGCCATTTAATAAATATCTGATGAGGACCATGATGAATGATTTGTCCATAGACCATTTAACTGTGATATAAATGTTTGATCTCTGCTGCTCACATACTTACTATTCAAACAAAATTAATTATTCCTCAATGACAGTAAAACAAACTCCTCCTGCAGCCCTGCTGTATAAATATCAAAACTGGGTGCAAAAATAAAACAAATGTTTCACGACAATTGATTTGGAAAGGGCTATTAAATGTTGGGAAAGGCATTCCTTTGTACTTAATACTTTAACATGAGAGCTGAGTAAGGGAGGGTTTTGAAAAATCTCCATTGGCCAAACTAAAATGTCAGAAAAGCACAGAAAGATCCCCAAATTTCACCTGAAGTTGATTGATTAGACAAAGCAACTGGTTTTTAAAATACAGCATCCCCACATATACAAATATTTTTGCAAGCATATCTACCAAGTTCACTCTGAAAATACCTGGAACTCTTCTGAGAGTTCCTACAAATAAAACCTTTTACCAGGGGTTTCAGTAGTGGCTACCCCTTAGAAGCAGAGGCAAAGATATTTATGTAATCTTCAGTGGCCTATGAGAAAAGGAATGCTTTCCTTTGATGATTGACACAAAATTTTCTGTTTGGAAATGCTTTAAGGAAAACAACTTTTGCTATAGAAATTTTTCACTGTCTTGTTTGAATATGATCAAATACAATGAGTGCCTCTTGGAACATTAATTTCACTTTGCTGGTGTGGTTGTGCAAAACCACAACTGTGGTGTGATCTGATTGTTACAAAGTTTGGAAGGGAATTTTAAGATTTAAATAGATTTTTTCTTGAGACAAACAGTATTTACTGTTGTCTAATTCTTGGGATAAGCATCTTGCCTCCCAACAGAAACCAATAGAACAAGATCACTAATAAAAAAAAAAAAATCTGATTACTTTTCTCTTTGAAGGACTGGCCAAAGCCTTTCAGAGAGGCCACAGGGCCTTTATGGAGGTCTGAATGGTAGCTGGAAAGAAGTGCGTAAGGATATTACAAACAGCAACACCCAGGGCTCTGTAAGCTTCATATGAACGATGAGTAAATTCTTATGTCTGCAGTTTCTACCACCCCCAGGCTGCCCCAAACATCCCCACCAAAAGAAAACCCAGATTGTCGAATGGAGACAAACTATTGCTTCTCTTTTCCCTATAGGTAGAATAAGTCAATTCATAGGCTGGTAGACAAATACCGGATTATCCCTTGGAGTAGTTCAACCTAACCAACTGCTTCTTTCCAGCTACTGAAGAGCAACTGAAACAGAATTTACTTTATGACGGTCCCTTGAGATTGAGAACAGTGTGTAATAAAGCCACTCTCCCATCAACAGTACTTGTGTTCTGTGGGCCATGAAGACCAGGATCAAGCTCATTATAAATTTAAGGAGCTTCTTCTTTTAAAATTGACATGGGAAAGTAGTAAAGACCTCCAAAATACAAACCTCAAATTGCTTGCATGTCTGCTTTCCATGTAAAGCCAGGATTCATATCTGAAACTTTTCCCTGGACTTTATCCAAGCTTTTTCTGGTACAAAATGCTCAGGAGACAAGACTTTCATGAAAGGTCTTCAATTCCATAGCCTTATTCTTTAGAAGATAATTTGGAAGAGACCTCCAAGTAAAAGATTTTTCCCCTGAGAAAGGGTATGGATAGCATTGGTTTTTCCTGACTCAGCACACAAGATTTTATTTCTATGAATCTGTATTCTGGACTTGGATAAATTAGTAAAACTCAAAGAAACAATCAGCTTTCTCTAAGAAAGAAAATAATTTGTAAAAATTATTTTGTAATTGTATACAATTTGTAAAAATTATTTTCTCATCATACAAACATACTGAATCTTAAAAGATGACTGTTCTTTTAAAGTGAAATGTTCATTGGTTACTAAGGGAAAGAATTTTTTTTTGTATTTGTTTCCAATGGCAACATACCTATATTAGTCTGCTCATGCTGCCATAATATAATACCACAGATTTGTTGATTTAAACTAAAATAATTTATCTTTTCACAGTTCTGGAGGCTGAGAAGTTCAAGACCAAGGTGCTAGCCAATTGGGTCTGCAGTGAGGGCTCTCTTCCTCGCTTGCAAATATTCACTTTCTTGCTATGTCCTTACAAGATAGAAAAACAGAGTTTTCTTCTTTCTCTTGTTATAAGGCCACCAATCCTGCCAGATTAGGGCCCACTCTCATGACCTCATTTAAAATTAATTACCACTTATAATCCCTATATCCATATATAGTCACAATGGGAGTTAGGGCTTCCACATATGAACTTGGCCGGAGACACAGTTCACTTCATGGCAATACCTCGAATACAAACCTTAGATATCAAAGATCTTCCTAGGTCTTACTTCTAAAGTGTTTCTGGGCACTTAAGTGTAGTGGTTCCTCCTTACCTGCAGTTTTGGTTTCTACCATTTGATTTACCTGTGGTCAACTATTATCCAAAAATATAAATTAAATATTCCAGAAATAAACCATTCTTAAGTTTAAAATTGCACACTCTGTTCTGTTCCCCTCAAATGTGACTCATTCCTCTATCCAGTGCTGTACATGTAATCTGCCCATTTAGTCTCTTAGGAGCCTTCTGGGTTTTCAGGTCAATGGTCACAATTTTGCAGTGCTTATACTCAAGTAACCTTTATTTTATTTAACAATGGCCCCAAGGCACAGAATAGTGATGCCGGCATATTGTTATAATTATTCTATATTACTGTTGTTGTTAATCTCTTATTGTGCCTAATTTATAAATTAAATTTTATCATAGGAATGTATGGAGATAATACACTAAAGGAGCTCAAATGAAGGAAGTGATAACTTAGTTGAAATGTAAATGAGGAGCTGCCAACTAAATAAGGAAGAAAGCAAAACTTTTTTGAAGGCAGAAAGCATGGCTAGGGTAAAGAGACTATAATAAGAACATGGAAAATATGAGGCAAAGGAAGAAAATCAGTGTGGCTGGAACAGAGAGCAAGAGAGCCTGGAGAGAAAGGTGGAGGTATATGAAGTCATATATAAGGTTAGAAATATAGGTAGGGGGTAAAAGATGGTTTTGTTTCATCATTGTCCTAAGATCAAAAGAAACAAATGAAGGGTTTTTGTGTGTAGAGGTGTGGGGGGTGTGTGTGTGTGTGTGTGTGTGTGTGTGTGGTATTCTATAGATGAGGAACGATATAATCAGATTTTTGAAAACATTCTCTTTTGCAAGGAAAAATAGTAGATATAGATACTTCATTCTGAAGGCCATTCATGTTAAAAAAAAAAAAAAAGATACTCTCTTGGATAAAAGAGACAGTGATGGAGTGAAATTGTCTTATTTGAAAGGTATGTATAAGATAAAATTGACAGGACGTGGTGATGCATCAAATGTGAAGAGTGAAGGAGAAGGCTATGTCTAGGATTATGCCAGGCTTTTGGATCTTAAACTGGGTAAATAATGGTACCAATCATGCAAAAAAGACCTTAAAAGGCTGAAGAGACCCTCCCATCCCCCCTTTAGAGGATTCATGAAGAAAAAAGAGTAAAAGATTAATCAATAAGAGAAGAGGTAAATTGCTGGTGCCAAGGGCTGAGGAAAATTGGAGGAGCCCACAGGTAAATACTAGGTAGTGTACTCTTAAGGGGATACAGCAGTCTTACATGTTCTGACATATAGCAAAATGTTGTTCTCAGAGGATCCTGGGACACCTGAGGTTCCTGAGATCCTTTCAGGGGTCCAGGAAATCAAAACTATTTTTGTAGTAATATTAAGACATCGTTTGTTCTTTAAACCATGAAATTTTCAGATAGCACATGATATGCGATATCCCAAAAGACTGATGGCAAAATACAGGACACCCAGCTGTCTTCAATTAAGGTGTCATTAAAGAATTTTTTTTAAATGCTAAATTTAAAAAAGTTGACAATGCCACTGATTTTACTGTTTTTCATTAGAATATATTTATTAATATCCAATGGCCTTATTGCTATTTTAAATGAATTAATAAATGTTTTGAATTTTCTGTTTTAATTTCTAATATGGTAAACATGGATTCATATAGTTCACACAGATAATTTGGGCTTCCTAATAATGTCCAAGAGTATAAAGGTTATCTTCAGTCCAAGAAGATTGTGAACTGATCTCAATACTCAATGTGATTCCTAAGGGGTATCGATCACAAGAAAGCTTTTAAATTGCCAGGGACCTGTTGAAGTTTACTTCATAAAAATACTAATACCACATCTTCTTACTTGTAAGTGGCAGCTAAATGATGAGAACACATGGACACATAGATGCGGAGAGTAGACACTGGGGCCCGCCTGAGAATGGAGGGAGAGAAGAGGGAGAGGATTGGGAAAAACAACTAATGGGTACTAAGCTTAATGCCTGGGTGACAAAATAATCTGTACAACAAAACCCCATGACACAGGTTTACCTACATAACAAATCTACACATGTATGCCTGAACTTAATAAAACTTTAAAAAATACAATAAATTCAACAAATATTATTTATCTCTGAAAAGCAGTGAACTAATATATAGAACCAACCGTTATTCAGGATGTGAAGTTACAATCAGGGAAAACAATAAGAAAATCAGTACTTCATTCAGGCACTGTGCAAGACTTCCAATCTTTTATAAATTTATGATGTCTTAACATTCCATATGCCCAAAACTCTGTTAAAAAGTATATACGCAAAATATTTGTGGGCTGATGACATTTGGGTTTATATCCCCTCCTGAGAATTACAGTGTGAAAAGTCTGAAAAGGCTGTCCCAGAGCACCCTGGCACACATTTGCCAGACAATGAGCAACATTCATTCTTTACTTAGAGTGATACATTGATTGTAACATAGACGCTTGGAAGCAAAGGGACAAGAACAAATTTGTAGTTCATTCAGCTTTTGAACAAATAAAAGGAACAAATGAAAGGAGAGCAGTATTCAAACTTTGACTGGCAGGTGAGAATACCCTAATATCAAGGCAGTGTCATCTTTTGCTTTACTGGTTTGTGTTAAAGCTCTGAATTTTCCATCTTGTTATAGGCCTTGATCTGTTTTATTCACTTCTGTATCCCAGCTACTAGAAAAGCTTTTGACATATAATAGCTGCTCAGAAAATTTTATTGAATGAATGCTATAGAGAAAGGGGCAAACAACCCTCTTTGTGTTCTCAATATGCTGGCTAGAATAGCCAAAGCCCGAGGCTTTGCTATCCCTGTTCACTTGTGACTTTTCTTGACCTTCTGTAGAAGAATGAACTTAGATGTCCTATGAACAAGGATGCCAACCACCTGCATCTCAATATAAGCAGAACTAAACCTCTGATCTTTCTCCTCAAATTAATGCCTCTCTTATATGTACATCATCTACCCAATAACTTGGAAATATTTTAGATGTTTCTCTCTATCCCATTTCCTAGTATAACCAATTTGTCATTTTATACTGTACATTTCACCCTTTGATATTGTTTTGACATTATGATCCTTCCTCACCTTGTTTTTCTCACTGCTTACTGCCTTACAGGGCTGTGTTGTATTTTGTGTTGAATAGCCTTTTATTCCTCACCTCATCATACTTCTCTGAAAGCTTTTTATTCATTCTTGTGACCAAAAGTTTCTAAGAGAAAAATACACACATACATTGAACACATGCACATATATATATAGTGTGTGTGTAGAGATACAATTACTAGTAGTCCATAAATTATAAACAGCATGAATATATGTTTAATGTTTTTTCAAATATCTTTTTGTTTATAGTGTCCCCAGGGTTTTTAAAATAAGGACAATGAGCTACAGCAGCATTCTGGAGGAATGGGAAGGTTGTCTTTGTGCAGTAAAGTAGGAAAGCATGGCAGTGTGGGAGGGCAGGGGTGTTGATGTGCCTGACTTCTGAGAAGCACATGCATCATCTTTAATATGTAATTAAAGTCCTTAATCAGTTGACTATAAGTGAATTAAAAGGGAAATTAACCTAGGCAGGACTGACCTAATTTGGTTAGCTCTTTAAGAGAGAGTCTAGAGGTCAAAAGTTGAAAGCTGGATAGGTACTATCCTGTTGGCCTGAAAGAAGTAAACTGCCATCTTGTAGAGAGGGTCATGTGTCAGAAAAGGTTAGGCAGTTTCTAGGGCCTTTGGGAAAGAATTCACATGGGAGAAAAGGAGATGAAACTTGAGCCCTTTATGGGATCCATGCCCAAAGGGCCCTAGGAGAGTCTTTGTGTTTTCCTGGGTCTCATGGACACCAGTTTGGAGATCAGTATTCTAGACCACAAGTAAGATAAGATCCCTCCCTCTGCTTAATTTTCCAGTGTTTCTCCTAGCAACTGAATGAGCTACTCTTGGGTCCTACTTGATCTGCCTCATATCAACTTAATTTTTCTCAACTTCTTTCAGTTTTCTGTTTTTACCCCTACCCTGCCCATATCAATCACGTTTTACCATGTCTTGAATTACCATACTGCTCCAGCCATCCATGTCTTCACCCCTTTCCTCATTGGCCTAATTGCAGCCATTTGCTAGGAATGAAATAAGGATTGTTAATTCTACAATGGAAAGCACCTCTCTGTAGATGTTAAATAAATGGTGGTAATTATGGTTTCCTAATACAGTTATTCTATAATAAAACAACAGTTTGAAAATTACCCATCAACTTTCTAGAGAGTAAGTGACATAATCATTATCTTTATTCTTTTTTTTTTAGAAACAGAAAATCTAGAATGAGTTCAGCTAGACTGGACTAAGAAAACTAGAAAAGTGGCCCAGCTAATGATACAAATAAAAAATAATAATTATCTGTTACAACCAGTACAAGTAAATACATCAGTTGTCCCCAAGATCCCTACCCACTGGTGTTCACACTGCATAACCTTCTCCCCTTGGGTGTGGATACAACTTTAGAATACAATGAGAGCTATTCTTGCGATTAGGTTATGTTATACAACAAAGTTGTAGAGATTTTGCATATACAATTAAAGTCCCTAATCAGTTGATTATAAGTGAATTAAAAGAGAAATAAACCTAGGCAGGACTTACTTAATTAAGTTAGCTCTTTAAGAGAGAGTCTAGAGGTCAAAAGCCCAAAGTTGGATAGATGTTATCCTGTTGGCCTTAAAGAAGTAAACTGCCATCTTGTACAGAAGGTCATGCGTCAGAGAAGGTTAGGCAGATTCTAGAAGAATTATACCACAGCCTTAAAACCACAAAAAAATGAATTCTGTCAAAACTAGTGAACTTTAAATGCAACGTGTGGAGTTTTAGATGAGACCAGAGATGTGGTGGGCACCTCGATCAGGACTTTGTGTGACCCTAGCATGGAACTCACTTGAGTTATGGTTAGACTCCTGACTCACAAAAAATATGAGATAATAAATGTGTGTTGTTGTTAGACACTAAGGTTTTGGTAATTTGTTATGCCACAATAGAAGATAGATGCACAATTGAATCCACCACCAAATTTTTGGTTTTGCACTATAGGCTTTACTATATATGTGAACCAAAACATTTGAAAGAGTATTCATAAATTATCTCTTATGCTTTCCAGAATGTCAACTTTATTTCATCTACTTCAATAAAAGTATTGTTGCTTATAGCCATATATATTTCATCTATATTTCAACTATATTGACTATTTCAACTATATATATATATATTCAACTATATAGCCATATATATTTCATCTAGATTTCAACTATAATATTTCAACTATAGTTCATCCACTTTAATAAAAGTATTGTTTCTTTATAGCTATATATAAATATAGCCATATATAAATATGGCTATAGACAATAATTTTATTAAAGTGGATGAAATAAAGTTTAAACATATGTATTTTTTAAACAAAACGCTATTTTTAATAAGATATTTCCAAAATATTCCCAAAGCTCAGAAGACTTTTAAAATCTGAGTGATACGGGTTTGATTCACAAATTCTAGTATCATTTTTTAGAATTAACATCCTATAAACAGTATTCTCTGCTTAACAAAGGCATTGAAATTATAGGATGCTACTTGAATAACTAGTCAGCTCCTTTTTAGACAGAAGAGAAAAAAGAAACCTACTTAATAGCTAGAAAGTG
Source organism: Saimiri boliviensis (assembly GCF_048565385.1). NCBI lineage: Eukaryota > Metazoa > Chordata > Mammalia > Primates > Cebidae > Saimiri > Saimiri boliviensis. The sequence continues at coordinate 58,342,140 of NC_133458.1, forward strand.
TTATAGACATTCTATTTCTTGCCTCTCTCACTCTCTTTTTTTAAAAAAATACCTTAAAGATTGGTTTGGAACTCAAGAGGAGGGCAACATTTGGATCTCTTGCCAGTTTAAGGGGGAATGTGCAGGTGAGCCGGTGTGTGTGTGTGTGTGTGTGTGTGTGTGTGTGTGTGTGTCTGTGTGTATGTGTGTGTGTACTGGTCTTATTCCAGAGAAGATTTATAAGAGTACCTAAAACACACATTCATACACAAATTTAAAAAAAAAACACAGAAGGGAAACAGTTGGTTTATTATACATAATTGGTGTGGAACAATGGAAAGACTAATAAAATGAAACAAGTCAATGAGTGGAACCAACCCAATCTATACAGAGAAACACTATTCTATGAGTCATCTTTTATTTTAAAGGACAAAATAGATGATTCAGTTTCCTTGGAACACAGTGTTTTACTCTGAAAGGCTTCCAGATTCTACAAATTTCATATATGCCAGGTACATCCTCTGTCTATGGGAGTGTTGTCCAAAATATTAAGAGTTGTCTACAACATTTCCTTTTATTAGCAGGTCTAGGTGGAGAGAGATTTACCTTGACAATACCATCCTGTAGATAATATTGAATTAGGTTTGTTCAGCAGAATTTTCCTATTATTCTGCTGTAGTAAAATATACAAAAATCAATCCATGTCCTCTTAATTGTATATTTTACTCTAGGTGCTGGTGCCTGAACTTACGTAGGTTATTTAGGTTTACATATCTGTCCGTATATACATAACTTTATGTTATCAAGCCAATTTATAACATTATTATACCTTACTAAATTTACACAATTCTATTGAATTTAAAGAATTTTAGGATCCAGTTGAAAAAAATAAGACCTGTATTCAAAGAAAAATGAAAACATTATTTAATATTATTTCAGAGTACAGTGAAAATGTGTGAGTTAACCATGGAGGAGAGAATCAAGTTCACAGATTGAAAGGAACAATACAAAACAGGTTTAAAAAAATAGTTTTTATCATGAATTCAGAAAAGCTGGGTATGAGTTGGCATAGAGCAAAAGGATTGTAGGGATTACTAAAAGACAGATTGAAACAGAATGGAGGCTGGGTACAAACACAGCCAGAGAGGTAGGGATCAGCTGTAGAGATTAGAGACATCTGTGACAAACTTCTATTGGACTTATTATTCTAAATTGCGGCCTCTGTCATTCACCAGAAGAGGCTCACCATCAGTTGAGAGCTCATGCTCTGTCTCTGGGGAGGAAAGGATACAGGATTGGAAGGTAAGGATCTAAGGTCCTAGCTGTTACTATCCTAATGACTTTGTGATGCTGCACACATTTTGTCTTTTTCTCTCTCTGTGGATTTTTAAATTTTCTCAATAGCCTTAGAATGTTTAGGCCCTTGGCATAAGTAAAAATGTTTTCTGTGGATGTGTGCATTTGCGTATTTATTTCTGTCAAAACAATCAGTCTCTGAAAATGCAAAATATTGGGTATGATTATGTAACACATTCTTAAAATATTAAAACCTGCCCACATTAAAGCATCAAGTTAAACAGTTGTTAACCTGTCTCACTAATAATCGCCTGCTTAGATCCAGTCTGTGAGAAGAAAAGGAAGCAATAAATTTGACCTTAACTTACCACATGTTTTAATTGCACAGTACTCCCAGCGGGTGTGAGGGTCAAGAGTATAGCACCATGGCCTCGGCTTGCCATCGGGATTGCGGCAATAATTATCATCAAAGCCCTTGTCGGGATATCTGCAAACCACACCAAGAAAAGTGTCACGTAAATCTGCCTTGAACACCACCCACCCCTCAGCTCACAAAATAACTTTCCACTTAGGTTGTCTACACCTAGCTGGGGAAAGAGGACGTTTTCTGTTTTGCCTTACAAGGACTGCTGATCACTGACTACTCTACTAATTTACATATCCCACTAAAGATAAAGTGTCATCCTCTTAGTAATAAGTTAGGTCCATGTGGTACCTTTCCACTAAGTGAGGTTCCAAACTGAGTCTCTTTCTCCTAGAACCCAATTAAGGGCAGATTACAAAAGCATGACCTCATGTAGAATGCTCATTAAGAAAACAAGTCCTCTTCTGGGCTAGGTTTAAAGTTCAGACTAAAAGTTCAGTTTCAATAGCGCCGTTACTAATGACAGCTCAGTTTTGGAAATAGAGCCTTTGGAGGTCATGCCCTCACCTTCACCAGATCACGAGACAAACTTCATCACACCACTTTCTCCACACCCCACCTCCCTTCAAATTAACAGAGTCCTGAATTGGTGACTTGATTTTAATTGCTACCATATCCCTTCTGTTCTCAGTTAAATGACAAGACAAGCATTTATTTAAAAAATAAGCTGGAGTTTTAATTTCACTTAAAATGATAACAACAAACAAAAAAGGATAAAGAAAAAAGAACAAAGAAAAAACACCTAACAGTAATTTCCAAAGAAAGGTGGGGGGCAGAGTTTCCTGTGTAATTATTTGTATTTTTATTCTTTATAATCAAAATAAAGGAATTTCTTCCTTTTTTTCTTTTACCTTGAAAGTTTCATGTAAAATACACAGGCAAAAGTAGACATGATTTTTTGGGGGATAATGATTTAAGCTCAAAATCTACTGCTGGGGAAAAAAGACAGATTTAGTTGCCTGACTTCTCCAAACAGGCTTTTTATATGGGCAATTTCAAAATACACCAGGATAAAGCAACCTGAATAGTTTGTTCTACTTTTTACTCCCTTTTTTTGAGCACACTTATGTCATCCTGTTATGAGCCTGGTCTGCAGTACCTGAGTCTCAGAAGATTTCCTGCAATCAGCAATACCTCTAACCACCGCTAACACTTGCCACCATGGTCATCCCTGAATTGGCCCTGTGGCTTGCTTTGGTTTTGTTTTGTTTCTGCTCAGAGAAAGAGAAGCTTCTTTTAGTGCTTCCACTCTATACCCCGCTGATGATTTTGTGTTCAGGACCATGCTGATTTTAGAAATTCTGACCAGTTAACTATGTATTCAGTGTTCTCATATACCTCATCTTAAATCTCTTTGCCCCTAGACTATTTCCTCCAAACATAATTGCCAGAAATTCTGTCAGAAGAATATTGAACATTCTGAGAGTTCTAAATGTTTTGTTCGTGACCTATCAGGAAAACATAATATAAAGAGAATTTCCACAGCATTGTGTCATAGAGTGAATAACAGTTTGTAAAAGAATCAATGAAAGCATGATTCATTAGTATTTTACCTTTCAGGCAAGAATTTATGCCGGTGTGGTGTCTGATGATCCCAGCGCTGGCAAATCTTGCCTGATTCTGTATGATCCATGAGACCTCGATAATTTTCCCCATTGCAGATTAAGCATTCAACTAATAAAATTAAAGTATGGCACGTTAATTGTTTCTGACAGCAAAATTAAAAACACAACTGTTCCATTTAAAGAACAACACCTGTTTAGCAAACAGATTTTTAGAAAATCCTACACATCATTCTAACTTTATATTAGGGCCCAATGTCCATAAATAGTGACATACACTACTCCCTACAGAACACATCATACAGTTTAAGTGGGATTTTTGTAATTAGTGTCACATAATTTTACTGTAGGGCCACAATGCTGTCTATCTGATTTTTCAATAACTGTCTCAAATGTATCTAGAAAATGAAAATAGAAGACAAATCCTTGGAGATTTTTCCTGTGTTGATCTAAAACACAAAGATCTGAGTATCTATATTGCCAGCACAATAGTGTTTCTCTCTCAATTTGCCCTCCAAACACATCTACAGGAATTACAAAGTTTAACTGAGTTTTTGTCATACTTTTATGGTTAATGCCATAATCAGGACCACATAGATTTAAGAGATTGGCTTCATATAGAAATCTGGTACAAATCAAAGAACACAGGCATTTAAAAAAAATAAATCACAGCTCCTTTCTGTTAGCGAACATCCATGTTGAATAGGCTGGGCAGGTTTGCATTTCTATCTGGCTTAGGATAGAAGATGACCTGCTAATGAACTCCGTGTTCCCACTCTTTTTTAAAATGTATAAGCTGATCTAATTAGGTAGGATCTTACTGATGATTTTGTGAGGTTAATTCATTGTTCTCTTCTGGCTGGCCTCTTATGTCACACTGAAAACTGAATCACATCAATTGCTGAAAGTGAGACTTCTCAAACAGACAGGTTGATTTGTAGCACAGCAAGCATCCTGTGGAATAAATCATTGCTTGGCTTTCCTATGAATCAGGCAAACTTCCTTAAACACATCATTTGTATCTTACAATTACTGACCATCTAACTTTAGCTGAAGTGGGAAGAGGCATCACTGTTTAGTTTTATGCAATGGAATCTAACCTATAGAGTATTTGTAGTAATTTGGGATATAGTATTTGAATAATCACTTTTGAATCTTTGATTGTTATAATCTAACAGGGACATCGACTATTAACTTTCTGAAACATGCAACAACTTGGCTTGATTCATCTAATTTCTTTCATTTACATTAAAACATGAGCTAAGAGGCCAACTCAGCTTCCCCTCATTTGATATTGAGATTCCCCAGACTACAGCCAGTAAGCCCCTGAAATGTAAATGAGCATATCAATGAAGGTGCTCAGGTTGGCCAAGTTCATTGGAGTGCTTAACATAGGTGATGCAATATTACACCTCAGCTTTCCATTTGAATGATTAACAGATTCATTTAGTTTTCTCTTTTTTTAAAGAGTACAAAGTTTGATACCATCAAAGAAAATGATGCAGCATTCATCACTATTTGTTCCTTTGTATTGAATGAAATGTAAATAGAGTACTATGGTCACATATAAAAGATAAGTATTCACATATACAATTTCTACTCTTGTATAGTACTTAGGAAAGAGATTACATCTATTATGCCTTTTGCAGCAAATGCAGCTTGCAATAGTATATCCCTTTCTAATAACAGTGAATATAATTATTTTCTGGGAATCACTGCACTGAGCAATATTATTTTAAAAAAAGCTAAGATGACCACTTTCCATTATGAGTGTAGCAGATCAATGCTTGTTCCAACATGAATGTGCATAAAAACCACCTTGAGATCTTATTAAGAGACAAATTCTGAGTCAGTGGGTCTGGGCTGGGACATTAGTAACAAGCTCCCGAGGGTTGCTGCTGCTGCTGGTGCTCGGACCTCACTTTGCTTTGCAACTTTCTAGATAACGGGATCTATTCTCAAAGTTCTAACGATTTGGCAGTAATGGTTTTTTAGGAGAGACTAGATTTTACTGGGACCTTGAATGGATGACAGTTGGATAAATTATAAAGGGAAAAAATAACATAAAATCAGAAGCATAAGTATGCTATTGTTGGTAGTCAAGTGAAGAGAGAGTTATGTTTGCAGTCATGGGCCTAAGGAGATAAAAATAAATAAATAAAAGTTAGCAAGAATAATGTTACATTTTAGAAAACAATGAAAGTTATTGTTGGGGTGGGAATTTAACATGCCATGGTAGAATTGAGATGCTTAAATATATTATAGTTACATATTATTTACTAGTTTATAACATACTTTTAACATAAAAGGTATCAGCTGAATGCAGTGGTTCATGCCTGTAATCCTAACACTTTGGGAGGCCAAGGTGGGTGAATTGCCTGAAGTCAGGAGTTCAAGACCAGCCTGGGCATGGTGGCATGTGCCTGTAGTCCCAGCTACTTGGGAGGCTGAGGCAGGAGAATCACTGGAACCCAGGAGGTGGAGGTTGCAGTCAGCCAAGATGGCACCACTGTACTCCAGCCTGGGCAACAGAGCAAGATTCTGTCTCCAAAAAAAAAAAAAAAAAAAAACAAAAAAAAAAACAAAGAAACATGAAAACATGACAGGTATCATTTGATTCTTACAGTGAGGAAAACAAGGCTCACAAAAGTTTTAAGAGACTTACCTAAAACACAAAATGTCAGAACTGAGCCTTGAACACAAATCTTCTGACCCATAGTCTTACTATTCTTTGCATCCCAAAATGCCTTTTTGTTTTACATATTTTAACTGTTTATATTTTGTGATATACTGATAGTAATAATTTTAGAAAGTTGGTATCCCTGTCCTTTTCAACATTGTCCTCATTGCACTCTGCCTTTTTGTTTACAATAGTTAATGTGCTCTCCTGTTGTGGTCTCATCTATTGCAGCATTGTGGGAAAGTGGCCATGGGAACGTAGCTAGATTGGATACCTTATCCAAAGTCAGTGGCTGAAAAGTTGGCTGTTTTACCATGGAATCAAACCATCAGGTTAGTCATAAGAATTATCTCAAGAAAGCCAAATTTTTAACTTATATTTACTTTTCAAACTTTGGGAATTCTCAGACTCTTGTAAATTTTCTTAAAGTCAAGCAGTTCAGGTGAAACCAAGTCCATGTAATCAAGGAAACGGGTGAACGTATAAACTATATAACAGTGTAAGGGGGTGAGGGATGTCCTTTGGCTCTTTCTATTGCTGTCAATACATTATTTAACTGCTCCAGAAAGTTCTTCTCCTAAAAATAAGTTTTAAAAAGCAAACTACTGCCCTAGATCACAAAAACTCACAGAGTAATGGTTTCTGTTCATCAGCTCAATATTTTTTCTAAGTATAGTTCTGGACCAGATAATAGTAGAATATTACAAAAACTATATATAAATTATAAAACACATAGGATTAATTTAACAGGTTTCTCATCATACTAACCAACCAAACCTTAAAATAATGTGTTCCATTTTTCTCAGTCATAAAACAGGAGTGACATGAGTATACAGACTAAAACCATTAGTTTGAAAGTATCTGAATCTATTTTTAATTAGTGTTTGTTTTATTCCATTAAAAACAGTCTCTCAGAAAAATCCATGCAGTGATTACTTCAACAAAACTGAATGTTTAAATTATAAAGTCTCACAAATTTACATATATAAATACAAGTTTAAAAATAAATTATAACTTGCCATTAAATCTTTATAACTTGCCATTTAATCTTTGTTTTTAAAAGTCTTTCTTCACATAGAGTATCAAATTATATACATAAACTTATGTCAGTATTATTTGGGATTTTAAATGTATTTTTTGAATTTATGGCTTAATTAAAATATATTTACTTGATCATTTGACAATCATTAGAAATGACATCTGTTCCAGTGACTAATGATTGTTTTATTTTAAATTTCAAGCAAACGCTAAAGCAAAAAATTGGATTTTACATACCTCAACTTTCTATAAGTTTAGAATCAAGCACTACTTATTTTATTTGTATAACTATATAAGGTTCTTTTTTAAAATTGTCCAATAAAAGTATACATATTTATCATGTACAACATGAAGTTTTGAAATATATGTACATTGTTGATAAGTCTAGTTAACATATGTATTACCTCACATAGCATTTTTGTGATAAGAACATTTAACACCTAGTCTCTTAGCATTTTTTAATGTACAATATAATATTATTAACTACAGTCACCATTCATGCAATAGATCTATTGAACTTATTCCTCTTATCTAATTGAAAAGTGATAAATGTGATAAAAGAATATTTGTTTTCTTTTAGAATATTTGCTATATTTTAGAATTTTAAATTATAAGAAAATAATATTAATTATTGACTATCAGATACAATTATTTTATGATCCAAAATTTTAAACAAATTTCAGGTGATTATGTAGCCACAATTTAAGCATAGTTACAAACATTTCAAAAAATATATACTGTTCTATATGTCTTTTTCATTTGAACAGTCCAAAGTTTGATCACAGGTATTTTTCTTTTTAATTTTAAATATGCAAAATTATTTTATAGCTGCTACCTCAGCCATAATAAAATAACCTTTATAACTTACCATTTAATTAGTATCCATGGATAGAAATGGCCCATCTATTATACTATTTAAGCATTCTGGATTTTGAGGTTTCCCCCTTACATATGTATTTTAGAAGAAATTTATATCATGTCTCCATTATTTTGTATATTTTATATTATTGGTTTTATAAGTAACTCTTTTTCTCCGCCAAAGTTTTGACAATGCTTATTTTTTTTATCTTTTTCATTAAAATCCTGCTAACACATTTCTTGTGTTAGCTTGAATTTAAAATACCACAGTTTAACTCATACTCTCTGAAATATGTTTAACCTACATGGCAGATGTTCATTCCCTTCTCCCACAGGAGAGTTATTCCATGATTGTCAGTCCACTAATTATTTCCAGAAAGAATGTATCTTTATCCTTTAGTGCCGTGGTGACCAATAGCATCAGGTGCTATTAATACCAATGAACAGTGCCCTAAGGGAGGTGTGATGACCTCAAATTATTAAAGGTTACTAGAGAGTTACATTCTAATGAGATAAAAGTAACTGCAAATTTATTCAAGAACTTCTTTTCTAGCACTTTTAATCCATGTCACCTAGCAGTCCAGTCCTATATAAGTATATTTTGATGAATGTTTTTCTTATAAACCCAGAGTTGAAAAATCACATTCTCATAAGAACCAGGCAGGTAATGAAAATGGTAAGCTGTTTAAAGTTTGGCCAAGGTACCAGCCTTTGAAAACACTTTTTTAAGGTCAAACAAACCAATAAACAAAACCCCTTTCCAATGATTTTTCAACCTCAGAAAACTGAAATAGGAGAGATTCCCCTAAAAGTTGGGTTTTTTCTTCCATGTGCAAGTTTAAGACAAATATTAATTCATTCAGACTTATTCATACAAAACAGACTTGTTCATAACGTGGTCATAGAAAAGTTTATTATTTTTAAAAGAAAAGAAAACAATGAAGAAGTTATAGGGAACAGAATATGATATGGAATGGAAAGTAAGAATTTACAAACAGAGATGGAACTGGCTCTAGCACATAAAGTCAAGGATTTAAAATTCACTAACAACAGAAAACAAATCCTTCTCTGTGACAATTAGCTAACAATAGCCTTTACTTGTTATGTGATAAATATCAACCTAATATTAAATGAATATTTATAGAGGAAATATATTTTAAAATATTTGATTAATAACAAACAGGTAAGATACCTTAGTATAAAACTTGGACAGCATTCCAGTAGTCCCCATCCCCAAATACTTCAAAATCCTAATAATTTTCTAACAGTTTCATCCATGTTTCACTTAGATTTTTGGAAATTTAGAGTTTCCAACAGAACTGAAAAATCCAGCTATTCAGTAGCCAAATAACTAAGAAAAGTGAAACCACATACAATGCTGAAATGGTTACTCTTCCATCTTGACAGCCATTCAGTTTTCCACTGCAAAAGTAAGGACAATGCCCTTTTATGCTGTGAGAAGAGGTGAAAACACAGGCATGGATTTAAGGTGCCTGCCTTCAAGACAGTTTGGGATCCATTGCTTTGATCTCTTCAAATCCTATTCTGAATGGTACTCAGTTTCAGTCTATGTGTCACATTTGATTCTAGGCACATTTTCACCCAAACGTGCATAGGGTCAAACTTCCAGTGATCCCTTCTTATACTGTATTCTCTTCTGGGTCCATATACCCTTGTCACACCACTTCAGAGTAGTTTTGACAAAATTTCTGTGGAAGCAGGTGCTGGATGAATAGAATTAACATTGCTAAGGAAAGGCTAAACTTCATTCAATTCCTTTCAGGTACCACACTGGAGGAGATTTTGAGGTATGTGAGCTCAAGATAGTAGGTAAGTACACCCACTGTTTCACTTTCCCCAGAGGGATGTCTCAGGCAGTGTTGAAATTCAAACTGATAACTCGCTCTGTTATTTTGCATTAATCTGGTGATAATCCGACAGTTTTAAAAACATTGCGTAAAACTGTTTAAATAATTATCTGCAGTTGCATTTGCATGAACAACACATTTATTATGACTGATTCATTTCTGTTAACCTTTAATGTGAGTTACAGTTCTACACATAGAGGGAGTAGAATGCCCCACCTGGCATTCAGGTTTATTTACCTTCTGAACACTGAGGAATGTCACATTCTTCGTAGCGTACCTCTGGATTGCTTGTGAAACACCAGGGTCCCCCTTCTTCCCCTTGAGGATTTCGACAGTAGTTTTCCTGTAGGTCTTTACCCCGATAGCTCGAAGGCAAAAAGCTAGTTTTAAAATGATAATCATTACAGAATAAGAGCATGCAACCTTTTGGGCCTATTAATTTTACTATTTAGTGGGTATGTTTTTGCTGAAAGTAGAAAAATCCTTTATTTTATCTTAAATACCTTCATATACTTTAACTTAAATTCTCTCGTTTCCATCTATTCTTAAAATCTTTGAATTTTAACATCCATTTAGCTGAATTTCCATATTTAACATCAAGTAAGAAAGATTAACCTCTTAATTTGCTAAGAGCCAAATATTCCAGAACTTAATTGATGTTGTTTGAAACATAATTTCAAAGCTCCACTCAAAGATAGCAGGTGATTGAACAAGGCCCCTTAAGAGATAACTGAGAAAACACTGCCACTAATTTTGAAATCTCACTATTACTTGCATTACTTATTTGAGATCATTACTTATTTGTTTATTGTTTTTCTTATAAATAGCTCCCTTTTTTCTACACAATTGAGAAACAGATTTATTAAGTAACATGAATAGAGTCCAGAATCCAATTAAATCTGGGCTCAAACTTGAGCTCACTCTCTTACTGTGAGACCCTAGCAAGTAATTTAGCTTCTCTCAGCCTATTAGCTTACCTGTGCACTGAGTATAACCATCACCTATAACGTCTTATACCTTATATGGTTATTTTTTGAGAAGTTCCAAGGGACGATAGAGTAATTGACACTTAACAAGTGCTACCCCTTATTAAGCACACTCTACTTTGTAGTCTGTATCTACTCCGTCCTAATAAAGAACAGAATTGCTAATTCTTTTCAATAATTTTGATCATTTTGACTGACTGAAGCTTAGTGATCCCAGTTTTGGTTTATAATAGTAAGCCATTGGGTGCAGTAACTGCAACACATTATTTTTACTTAAAATTTCGAGTGCCCTACTCATAGTTTTGTGACCAGCATAAAGTATTTTAACACATCAGAAAAGCTCAAGTCTTTTTTTATACTTTTGTACTGCTTGTGATATTGGACTCAACAATTAGATATTACATTTGTCTGCCAGACTTTACACAAAAGATCACAATAAAGAATATACATCCATAGGTAATACCAGTAAACATTTTTTGAAAATCCAGTTACATTTTTAATATTCAGTTTGGGTTTTGCTATAAAGGCTTTATTTCTACTTTTACTGAGACCTTGAGTTCTAGACGACACTAAAATTAGAGTGAAGTCCAAGGATTTTAATCTCTTAGTAAATATAAATATTCAAATGTGTTTACTACCCAATGAAACTTCTAATAAACTATGATTTTTCACATTGTGACACAAAACAAATACAGATATGCGTCATGTACCAAGCAATATTTTGCAATTAAATTCTTTCATTTTGACATGAGCGTACTCTAAAGTTAAGTCTTCAAAAAATATAAATTATTGGTCCAAACAAATAGTGTAAGAGACTTACTACTAACTAAACATTTTCAGAGAACCAATTAAACATTATCGACATTATGCAACCTCAGCGTGTTTGAATAGTTAATATCCTTACTTCACTAGCATTCTAAATATGGAGAAATAGAAATAAGACATGTTGTCAGACCATATGACTGACAAAAAATATAATGAAACTAACATTCAGCATGATTTCACAATTTCTAACAGTAAACTTTTTTAAAAAGTCATTTTTCTTACTTTTTGCTCCATCATTCCAGAATAGTTGAGTGCATATTTTCTTTGGGCCATGGCTTGAAATTTATTTTCTTTCATTTTAAACACTTCTTCAACTTTTTGTAATAAATTTTTATAAAAATACTTTTCTGACAGAATCAAAAGTGACTTTTGTTTTATATGTTTTCAAGCAGTCATGCACCAATCAAATTTATTTAAGCAAAGTATACTGTAGCTCTATTTTATAGAAAAAAGTCGATACGGTAGGGTGGTGAGAAGTTATTATTAATCATTAAACCCATATGGTTGCCCCATATCTATCAGTCCTAAGTAGTATATGACCTTAGTCCTTAGACAATTAATTTACTCTCTGGGTTTTAATTTCTTCACTTAAATAAATAGAGTGAACTATAATTTCCCTTTTTCCATATTATTTTATAAATTAAGATTATTTAAGGAACCTAATAGAGCAAATGTTCAATGTACAAATACTCAATATATATAGTTTGAGAGAGGATTTTTTGACCCCTCTACACATGCACACCAAAATACACACCATGACACACACACACACCTTTCCAGTGGATTTGTAAAACCAAAAAGAAGCTGTGAAGTAGTGAATTAATCAGTCAACAATTTATTAGGAAAAATACAGGTAGAAAGGAAGAGAGAATAATGTAGAAATCAAAAGTACACATGGCCAAAAGATGAATAAAATTTGCTCATTGGAGTTAATAAAATTAGAATGAAGAGAAAAGATGGGCTTCCTTCCACAATTTTGAATCAATCCATATCAAATTCCTGTCTAGGACATGAAGGTTAAAGAGCAGTCTGGGTCCTCTGTTTTCTTCATTCTTTGGTGTATTTTACCTTTTACCTAAATTAACTGGTTTTGTGTGTGTGTGTGTGTGTGTGTGTGTGTGTGTGTGTGCGCGCATGAGCGCACATGTATGTGAGTGTCCCAACGTGTTTCACCTGCTTTTCTTTAGCACCCCATATTTGACCAAGAAATGAAGCCTAGCTCTACTCTTTCACTTATGGTTGTTTATTCAACAGGTGTTAATAGAATCTATTACACACAAAGCCTGTGCCAGTCAGCAGATTCTGTAATAAGCAGTTATTCACATATACACTATCTTGGTTCTCTGTCCTTGCTGTTGGCAAGGTTTTAAGAGAGATAAATGAGAAAATGTTTAAAATTGGGTTACATCCAAATATACTTTGAAATATAAACTAGATCTTCTAGGTGCTAGGCTCCCTTTGTTTTCTTTTAATATTCACTGTGTTCCTAGGAAACTTGATTTATCACATCATCTGATTCATTAATGAATGCTGGGTGGCCAATGAAGGATACAGATGTAGATATCAGGTCACCTGATTTTCTAGTTAAGCTTCTATACTAATTTCATCATCTATCATCATCTTTCCATTAAGCTACTTGTAAAATATTTCAATTTAGGGGTCAACAATAAATCATTCCTCCAGACAGAAGCATATTTCTTTTTCTATTTTTTGTACAATTAATCTTTAGTCAACATTTAACTTTAAAGTGTTAAGCCATCATGCTGATATTCCAATAAGCTGCTAATTGATGAAAATTAAGTGTTGTCCTCGTTGAATACAAAAAAGAATTTGATTAATAGACTGGATCCTCTCAGCCATAAACATCTATATCACAAGGAAGTGTTCACTAGTAAAATAGCTGATTGAACTGGGAAGCCAGTTCCCAGGGAGATCTATTTCACGTTTACTCCTCCAGCAGAGAATCACAATCATGGAGAACTCAGGGTGAAATAAGACCTCTACTAGGTCAGTCCAATGCATTCTCCTGGACGAGGTCAGATTGATTTCAAATGTTATTCCTTTGTTCATGAAAAACTTAGAACCACCTACTTAAATGTTTTTTTCCACTATGCAGGGAGTAACACTATGCAAACTCTCAAGAGAGGACAAGGCTAATTATGTTTGTTTTTGTAATATAACTGAAATGCTATATTTTAGAGGCATTTCTACATAATTGCAAGTAACTAATTTCTGAAAATTGTTGTTTTCTGTTATTGAAATGTTGTAGAGCTGATCAGCTTGGACACTTACTAGCTAGTGTTAATTAGGCAAAGATCATAGGTTTAATCCCAGTGTGGAGCAACAAACTCTCTTTCTGTGTTGGTCAGTTAACACATTTCTGTTTCCTAATGTAGAATCATCTTGCAGAATTATGTCCCCAAAATGGAATATAATAAAAAGTGGATTCAACAAGGCAGTCATCACCACCACTGCAAAAACAAATCACATCATGGATTATACTGATAGGCCAAGTGTTTCACGCCCGAAGGTTGATAAAAGCAGAGGTAGAGTGATGGTGACCGGGCTGATGTTCTGGCCATACCACTTCCTAGTTGTGCATGACACTGAAAACTTACTAAGTGTTTTTATGCTTCAGTTTCACCATGTAGATAAAATGGAACTAATAAAACTACCCACTGTGTGGTTCTTATAAAGAGTAAAGGAGATTAATAAGGTATATTGCTCAGCACGGTACATGGTAAAGTAAACCTTCCAATTCATTACCACCAAGGAGAGCGCTATTTTAAACTACTTTGGTTTCTGATAAAATTGTGTGTGAAATAAGCCTTGACTAATTCTCCAGTCAGTATTAGGTATCAATCCTTTTCCTAGTGATGATTAAAACTCTCAGTCTGACGAGCCTAAGGGTATTACGTTTACTCACGTTTAAATAGTATCCATCTGTTGTAATGAACACGTTTATCCTGTTTGGTCGTTAGGCAACAGGTGAAATGGAAAAGGTAGTCAATCTGAAGCCTGAGCTTTGAGCAGTGGTTCTCAAATTTTTGGCTGCCCTTTGGAACCATGGGGAGAGCTTAAAAAATACTGGTACCTATTCTCCCCTGAGATTCTGATTTAATTATTCTGTGTTGTCATCTTCTAAGTAAGATTCCTCAAGGGCTTGCAGCAAGTGATTTTAATGTGCAACCAATGTTGGGATCCACCAAGGTTAAAGAACCCTCAGCCCTCAGTAAGGTAAGAATCTAATCTACCTCCGATTTTTCACACTCAACCTCTCCAGCTGCACAGTGGTATACTTTCTCAAAGACAGAAAGAGAATCGTTTTAAATGAAGTTTACATTATTATTTCACAAATACCGAGACCTGTAAATTGAGGCATTAAGGTAAGATGTTGTTTTGGCCATATTTTATTAACATATTAATCATTTGCTAAATTTCAGTCATGAATTTACATAAACCTTGCTGTAATACAATTCAGGAAAGTTGGCTAAATTATTCTATGATTGTATAATTATTCTGTAGGACTAATATGAGACTGTTAACACATATAAAAGACAGAGGCTCCATCCTCTTTTCTTCATACTGTTCTTACCTGTGTTCGTGTGGTACCATGGAACTCCAGGGCTGACATTTGATGCCACTTTTAGTGATAGATATTGTTCCCTTGTAGCTGCCTCCTTTACCAATGATGCAGTTTCTAATGTAGTCTATTGAAGAAAGCAGATAAAATTATTGCAACTATGTAAAACATATGCTGTATTTATCAAAGAAAAAACAAAATTCCATTCAAACCTATAAGTAATTAACTCTTGAAAACTATTTCAAATGACATTGAAATTTCCTGCCTAAAGCTTCTACTAGTATTTTCAAAATAACACATTTCTGAATAATCCAAAAAAGATGATTGAGAAGTTTTAATTTTGTGTATATATGCATAGATAACTAGAGATTCGTCTCTATACTTAACATAGTTTGTATACTCAACTAGCGAAGCAATTATGATTTGCTCAAATATATAGACCATTTTAAGAAAATATTAAAAACAAAAATTAAGTGATTTTTAAAACCTATATTGAATTCAAAAAATTACTTGAGATAACTTGTCCTTCTTAGTGAAATTGTGTGGGTTTTGTTTATATATGCATATGCATGAGGTAGCTTGCTTATTATTTTCCATATTTTTGCAAACATTTCTACTGCTATGATAGGACAACCAAATTGTAATAACCTATATATATTCCTACCAAATAATAGTACATGCAGTTTTTAGCAGGCTAGAAGAGAGTTTGAAGTAAGAATAGTCTTATACTAGATCATGAATTATGTTTAGAATTTGTAGTATTATTGAGGTATGTAAAGATTATCTTATTTCTACCATGAATTTATGTTTAATTTTATTTAAATATTTACCCTATTAACTTGAAAACATCTATATATTGTACCATGTTATTTATCCAAATGTAATATGACACAGTTGTTTAACATTCTTCAGTTATTTCATTTACTTGATTCTGCTTTTGAACAAAGTAAATACCTAGTGAATACAATATCAGACCACCAGAATAGATAATCAACCAGTAATATGATCTCAATTATTTCTTTAAAGTTGTTTTTCAAGTATATGATGAAACATAGTCCCAACTCATTTCTCCAGAATCTCCATATTTTGTTATTATCAGTGAACATTGCTAAAATTTAGTTATCCAACATTGTTAAATGTAAAATACTGTAGCAAACTCAAAATTTGCTGTAATATGAAGTGCTCTAAACTAATGAATTAAAGTAGCACTTTCTAAAATGGAGAATGCTAGTTCTAGGAGTTGCTCCAAAAACAAAAAAAGAGGGAGAGAGGAATCTAGATTATAGAAAGTTCAGAAAATGCTCTCTTTAAAGTGCTATATTAAAAATAGTCAAAATACTAGTTTCAACTGTCTTAATGGATGAATCGACTACATAAAATATCCCATATATAATAGAGAAATCAGTGGGAAAGACCACTCTGGAAGGAAATTACAAACATATATTTCATTATACCTTATTTCATTATGCAATATTTAGGGAGAAGTCAGTTACCTTTGTTTTCATAGAGGTCAAATTCATGGCCAAATTCTTTTCTCACTCCATTTGACATGCTATTGAAGGGAAACCAGAGGCATCGTTTTCTTGCTTTGTCAAAAACAAAAGCCCTGAAAAAAAATATCAGAATGAAAAGAAGAAATACTATTACTTATACAATATTTAAAGAATTGACATATGGTTCATCAAGGAGGACAATATAAAAACAAATTCATAATTACATATATATAATAAAAATATGAGTAAAATTTGAATCTACAATGTTGATAGCCAAACAAGAAAGAACAAACTTAAGGTTTTGTAGGAGTATATTTAAATATCAGATTAAATACTCTTTGGAATGTTCTCATGTTATTCTGAAAGACTTGTAGAAAAATAACAGTTTTAACATGTAAAATCAATATGTAACACAAGTATTTGAATTATTTCTGAGGGCTTTATTTTTCCCACAGCAAGTTGGAAGGTTTTCTCTGAAGTTGTATAAAAATGGTATTATATTGAGATACTTAAGTTATCTCAGTTATATCCGAGATATCATGAGTAATTTCCAAAATGTGTAACTGTAAAACACATATTCCAAAATGACATTTTCTAAGATGCGTTAGATAAATCAAGTGTTTGGAAATTTTTGCATATAATGTACCTTTTCTGGTGAATTATAAAACATTGCAGCTTATTAAAAGCTATGAAAATCTTGAGGATAACTAAGCTACTATTTCCTAAATAGGTTTGCTTATATAAGTATTTTTAATTGAAAAAAAAAAACTAGTAATATTTGAGATAGCATCTCAAAGAAAGTTACTGAAATATGCCACCTCTACTATTCCTATAGCTAAGTATTATATTGGTTTTTTGTTGTTGTTCAGTTAAAGTATATAACAAAATGATATATACCCAAAAAGTGATAAATTTGTTTTTAAGTGATTCCATCTGTAAAGTGGGTAACAGGATTTCCAGTTTGCTGATCTCATTGATTCTTTTCTCTCATTCCAATACAATGACAAATTCTTTAAGAAAGGTGTTTTTAAATATTGTTTTACACCTCCCTATAAAGTGGGCGGAAGACATCAAGTTCCATGAGTTGCATTTTCTTTTAGGTTTGACTTTTTGTGTCTTTATCTTAACATCGTTTTGGCTGTAATCTTCTTTTCAACAAGCTTACTTTGTCTATTTCCTAGTTGTTTATGGCAGGAAGGCAATTCCAGTACCTGAAAATTTAGCCATTTAGCCATGGTTAAAAGAGGGAAGCTTCCTATCTCATTCTTTTAAATTGAATTCATGAATGAGCAGTTTCCTGAAGAGCTTAGAATCAGGCATTCTTGTTCATCTTTCCTACCCAGCAAAGACGAATTCGAATCTCTAGAAAATTAATATTGTTGATATCTTCTCAAGAAAAAAACAGTATTTAAGAATGTTCCACCTCACACCCATTCACTTCACAGATGCTTTCGCACACTTTTTGGTATTTTAGAAGTGGTTTTTAAATGATTCTGTTTTATATAACAAGTTTACAAACCAGATTCTTTGATTCATTAAGACTCTAAGTTCATAGTATCATAGTATATTCATTCAATTCTGTATAGCTAACATATTTAATACTTATATTAAATACATGTGTGTGCGTGTGTGTGTGTGTGTGTGTGTATGAATGAGGAGGATTTTGCCATTTCTGGGTCAAGGAATCTTGGCTCTAATACATAATATTACCTATGGTTATCTGCACAGGTTGCCATAAATTTGGAGATAAAATATAACTCAACCAAAATATGGTAGGAAGGTATGAAACCTCATATATATGGAATATGTGAGCACCTAGTAATTTATTAATGTTTTCTCCAGTGCAGTAAAATCATTTTAGTTCCTACTAAATAAAACAACAAGGAATTTTTCTTTCCTAAGCATAAGGTTGACTGATGTGAAAACTGAACGGTAGCAATACTTTCCTTATTTGTGAGTCCAAGACAGTTTATTTTGAAAGTTAAAAATCAGCAATGAGGTGTCCTCTCTTTCCCTTTTTCCCACCCTTCCAACTCTGAGGGGAAAATATAACTCCATCCTCCTCAACTGCTGGAACATCCGTGTGAATCTACACAGCTGAGATGTTGTTGGAGAGTAGTTGCCTCTATTGTTAACAGCATTAAGGCTTTCATTGGGAAGTCAGGGAATAAAACAGTATTATCATACGAATATACTTGCAAAGTAAATTCCCAATCCCCTTGCCAAGAGCTATCTCCCTGAAATTGGTAGTTTCACTGTAAAAATTGAAAGCAGATAAAGATCTTTTCTGACAATGCTCTTTCCTCCTAGGCCCGTAACATTTATTTCTCTGAAAAAGGCAAGATGAAATTAGGACTGCTTGCCATGACCTTACTAAACCCTGTGTTCACATTATGTGTCAATCCCTAAATGTAATTGAGTAGAATTCAGTATGTACAGGATTTTATGCGTGACCCTGTTTAAAAAAAGATAAAATAGGAAATGAAAGAGTGGGGAATAAGTGAGAAAAGATAATGAAGAACCAAAAAATGTGTCTTTTTCTGACAGTTCAAAAAACTATTCAAATAAAATTGTCATCCTCAGCCCAAGACAAAAAGTTTTATCCTTTGGGATCACTGGCAAAGTAGTAAGGCATTAGACCCTAACATTTTTGGCACCAGGGACTGGTTTCTTTATCCAAGAAAGTGGAGAGAGGGGGTGGAAAGGGGAGGGGCAATGGTTTGGGGATGAAACTGTTTCACCTTGGATCATCAGGCATTAGATTCTCATAGGGGTGCGCGACCTAGATCCCAGGCATGTGCAGTTCACAATAGGGTTCAACAGCTGTGAGAATCTAATGCCGCAGATCCAGCAGGAGGTGGAGCTCAGGCAGTAATGCTCACTGGCCTGCCGCTCACTCCTGCTGTGAGGTCTGGTTCTTAACAGGCTACAGACTAGTGGTGGGGATGGGGAGGTAGAGGACCCCTGTAGTAAGGAATTCTTCCTTATGAGGTCACACAAGGACTGCCAAAAGACATGAAACTCTCCATTTAAGTCCCCTCATGCCGCTTTAAATTGCTCCATCAATTTTCACCTGAAACTTCATCATTGCTATCCTCTTCTTTTAAACAGCCCCTGCTGACACCAGTCTCTCTAATTGTTAAACTAATTCTCTCAACACCTTTTATTTAAATCCCTTAAAGCAATGATATAATAAAGTTGCAGTAAATTTTGGCTGCTGCCCAATTTCTGTTCTAAAAATTCCTCCATTTCTCTTGCAAGGAGAAAGAAAAGGTTACTCTGAATATTTTAAAATATTAGGGAGATAAAAGCCAATTGAATTCCATTTTAATTTCTCAAATTCAATTGTTCATGAGATGAGAAAACAAATTCCATAACCAAAGCCACTGTGGATTTTAGAAGATAGCGGTTTTTGCACTCTTCCTTACTCAAGCTATGCTTCCATAAACCGAGAGCTAAGTCTTCATTTGAATTGAGTTAAATCTAGAGTCAGACTTAAAATTTTATGATCAAATCACGTTGACTACAACACAAAATACACATGATTATAATGCGTGCATGCTATATTTGGAAAATTATTCTAGGAACAAAATGAAGTAACTTACTTGCAAGTGAATGGAAGTCCTCTATTCCTAGTACATCTATTAGCACATTCGTCTGCAGTATTCACTTTTTTGGTTTTTATCTTCAGTGATGGGTCTATTTTGATTAGGGTAGTCTTTGCTGACTTTTTAAATTCATGAATTGTATTTCTTCTTTTCTTATGTCCCTCTATTAAATACAAAATGTTTTAAAAAGTAAACATTGGAGAAATGTTTTTAAGGCTCATAATATTTTAAAAAATCTTTAGGGATTATCTACAAGAAAATTATTTTACCTGACAACATACTAGATTTCCCGGGATGAGGAGCAGAGTGAGGTAGGGAATAGTTAAGATAAAAAGAATATGGGACTCAAGGAAAACCAAATAACTTGTCATGTAGAGTCACTCATTTACTTTCTTTCAAATTAAGGCACTTTTAAAAATTAGGACAGAGTTCATGCTAAAGAAATAAATAACATGATATTTTCCAAACATGAAAGCAAATATCAGTGCTAGAAACATATCATGTCATGCTTTATAATTAAACTTTTCATTTGTTTCTACAATTGGTCCTCATGTACATTATAGTATTAATTAGATAAGCCAACACAAAGACAAGTGAGAAACTTCTCAGTAAAAAATGTACAGTGGACAAATTCTTCTGACCTACCCTTTAAAGTCTTTCATATTATTCATATTTTAGCCCCTCTCTCCTCATTTAGTGCATAAATTTTTTTGTGCTTTTGGACACTATTTATTGGTATCACTCAACTATTTGTCTTGAGATCAAGCCAAATGCTGTAAGCCATATGTATGTAAAACTTCATCCTTTAATGTAGCAATATAATTTTTCTTCATGAAAATATAAGGCGCCTAGATAGCATGAGCCTCCTACTGAAAAACAGAACTAAAACATTTTGAAAGACTTAATCCTATGGAAAACTTTAGTGTATCAAGAACTAATCTCAGTTTGCCCAAAATAGCTCCAATCTTTTGGTGAACAGCATCTTCACAATGCAAATCAAAATGTTTAATAGGATGCAGCTATTGTGTAATAAGGATATATGTCCTTGTGCTCCTCTGCCTGTCAATTCTTTTTGAACATGCTTATACCAAATGCAGTAAGGATACATTCATTTTTAAGTCAAAGAAACCAAGAGAGAAAAAAATTAATTGACCACTTAGAAGATCTCAGATTGGAAACCTAGCAGCCTGGCTTAAAAACCACCACTCTGAACCACTGACCATGCCATCTGTATCTAAGAATTGTTATTGTAGTGGCAATATGGCATGTAACATTTTCCTGAAAAATTGGTTTAGAGCTAGCAGTAGAGAAGAAATGTGAATAGTAGAGACAGAAATACATTTCTGATCTGTGTCTGTTTTGAAATGTGTCAAAAAAGGAGAGTAACAATTTGGGTGCACAAAATTTGGAAATAAGACTAGCAGAGTGAGGTACCAAGAACGCCATCATACTCTGTTTGTCAGCAACCACTGGATCCAGTTGGTTTATGAGATAACCAGATGCTATTAATTAATGTCCATCCTAATTGCAGGCTGCAATAAATTAGAGAAAACATGATGTCCTCTAAATTTCTGAATCTCCAAAATTCCATAACACAATCTCCAAAAGACTAGTACTAATTCCTGCAATGATGCTTTCATTTTTAATTTTTCTTTGCCTTATAGGATAAAATGGCTATGGTACAACAGATACAGTTTAAAAGACATTTTAACATGAAAACAAAATCAAGCAAAAATCTGTCAACATGTTATTTATTGAGTGTAGACCAAATGCCGTGTATAACATTGGCAGACAGATGATAATTCTGGCAATCTTATTGACTTGCCAAATGACTTTATTTAATTACCTGAAATGTTAACATCCCAATTTCTCAATCTAAAATATAAAAGTTATGTTAACTTTAAACTATAACGATTAAGTAAATATTTGAAAATCATTTTGGATTTTTTAAAAGTTATACAAAGTTTTAGTTTTGTTTTTGAAATGTTATCCTTTTAATCTCTGGCATGAAGAAGAAACTTTTATTCTTTCAAGTAAAGAAGGCATAATTCATTTCAGATTTTGGTTCCTGTCACAGAACCATGTTAATAGGTGATAAGATTCTCTATTAAGAGTTTCTCCTTCCTTTGACCTTATTACACTGTTTCTAAGGTGCTTTGAACTGCTTCAGCACATAATAGTTATATAATCTCCTATACACATTTGAATGTTTCTTAAAAACAAATGATAGTTATTGATGAAAAAAATCCGTGAAAACAACTGTTCACCAAAATAGAAAAATTTTATATACATATTTCTCAAATGAATTTTATTGACTAAAAATATAAAATCAAAGTTGGCCTGATGTATAATGTATTTAATATACATGTCTAAGCATGAGGGAAAAGCATAAAAATAAATTCAAAAAGTCTAGGACAAACATTAAATGTGTCATGTATTTTAATGCATCAGATGAAACAAAATCTCTGGTTAATGTTCTGGTTTTTTCTCAATGGCATGCAAAATGAAGGCAAGCCGTGAGGACTATTCTGGAGAGCAGAGGTCTCTGTTGAATTCCTGATTGTATTTAATTCTACAGATCCTCAGTTGTCCTATTGAAATGTGTTAATGTGTTGTTGTACCTCATAAAAATAGTCTACACTTGCTTGCTGACAAATTTTCCAATCACTACCGTTCATCTAAAGATGAAAAAGCATTTTGCGAACCAAATCTATTATTTTCCCTTTACTAGATAATAAATAGAAGTGAAAAGCTTGTCTGGGGCTACAAAACTATCAGGGGCAATCGGAACCAGACACCAGAATTCTCTTCTCACTATTTTGTTCTCATGACATAGGAACTTTCCCTTTTAATTAAGTCATTTCTACTAAGCCAGTAACTAATTACTCAAAAATATGAAGTTGGAGCTAATTGTACATCATGTAATCGACACATCTATCAAATTAATTCCTTATTCAATAAAAGAAAAATTCAAAACAGAAGTCATTCAAAAACAGCATCTGAAAATAAAATTCCTTTGCTGAAAATAGTTTCAACATTCTCTTCCATATGTATTAACAACTGATGCTTGTTTTACTGAAAACAGTTAAAAGCCAAGCTTAATTTGGGAAGAAACTCAAAAATATCTTTGGATCAGATTTTTCCCTATTTTTTTTTGTGCGTGACTGTTAGTTGAAGTTTATAAACAAAATATTGAAATGAAATCAAAGGGTGAGAGATCACTACAAATTTGTCATGCTTTCCTGTGCTTTAAATTACAACTCCTTTTTCCTCTTCTCCCAGTATGGGAAAACATTCTGGAAGCTATATTTCCTGAAAAACCTGAAGTCCCTATTTTAGAGCTGAAGTCATTAGGATCCTAGTGAAAACTTATACACAAAAAGTAGGGTCAAATGTATCAAGGTGCTTGAAGAAAGACACATTTCTCCCTCTGGTCCCAGCACCTCACACTCATTTCTCTCAGTACCTCATATATTTTCTTCTCTGTGTGGACTAACCATTGACTTCAAAGGAAAATCATGCAAGGAAAGGATTTGCAGGGTGTGGAAAGAAGCAGGAATCTGGCTCCACATATTCTGAGAAACCTATCCACATGATTAGTGATTAACAGTTTGAAGTGGCAAGATGTTAAGATGAAAGTACACAAGTAATGGAAGGGAATGGTTGGGACTGGAGATTGTAAACTCTCCAGAGCCCACAATTTCAAATAGAAGTCTACATTTTTATTGCTCTTATCTAGGACATGGATTTTGCAAGTTGACAATCATCTCCCCTTCTTTAGAGAAGGCAACAATATCACTAATAAAGATACCAAGAAGACAAGAGATTGTGTCAAACATAAATCAAATGCTCGTATTTCAGAAGCAGCAGCAGCATCTCTTCCAAGGGGATTTACAAAGGGAAATGATGTTCAGTGTGATTTGAGGAGCCTCCCTAGGTATTTTCTTCCTTCTTGCCAGTTCTTGTTTAAAGTTTTATTCTTCTAGAAGCCTCATCCTGGTCTCCACCTTCACTGTCTGTTTCTGCCTAAAACTTTCCTTTCACACAGGAACTGAAGCAACCACACTGAAGTACAACTTCAATCAAGTATCTTTTCAACAAAAAGCTGCTCCCATGACATTCATTTGAAAGACCACATGGTTGAGCATGACACTGAATTCTATCCATTCTACCTCGTCTTACTTTTCCAGTCACAGACAGTATTCCTCATCACACATCCAGTACTTCTGCCTCAAATGCTTGCCTTCTGTTGCTGGGGCAGGGGAGGCAGGACCTTCCAGGGACATTCCTTATACTTATGAACCTCTGTACTTTGGGCCACTTACGTTCCTCTGCTAAGGTACTGACTTTTCCACCATCCATCTTTTCATATTGACTTTAGTACCACATCACCCTTTAACCTGGTTTGCTAGAAATGAACTCTCAAACTATAGTTCAAAGCATTTCTAACAGAGGGTTTTAAAAAATATATCACTTAACCAAATGATTTTTTAAAAACAAGTTTCAGTTGATTTCACTGTTGTTGACTTCAGTATAAATAAAAGAGGCAAAAAACAAAAACACCACATAGTCCATCCACATAGATTTGGGTAGGAATCTCAGCTCTGTCCCTTAACTTACAAAGAAATAAGATAACAGGTCTTTGAACCTCAGTTTCCTCAGGCAAAATGAGTCCAATAGTGCCAATCTTATTAGAATTAACTAAAATGTACTTTATTACTTAGTTCATGCTCAACAAATTTAAGTTCCTTTCTCATTTGTTCATCTTTATATCCCCCCCCACACTCCTAACATTAGGTGCTCACTTAATGCTTCTTTTGTCACTGAGGACTGGATATTTGTTTCCAATGTAGATGGGAGTTAATAATGGGTAATTCTATATAGACTAACTTCTACAAACATGGCTTGGGCCCATTATGTTGAATATTTCTTAAGAAGATTTTTTTAAAAGTATCTCCATAAGGTATTCTGTTCATAGGTGGTTGTCAGCTTTTTATAGTACATACTTCTTTTCTAACAATATTTTATTTTACAATATGGACAAACATAAATTCATAGAATAAATAAAAAATTATAACCAAAGCTAGTAACATCAACAAAAGAAACCTCTAAATAGTCAATATTAAATGACATTTAAAAAAGAACAAATTTTATGTGTTCTAAAAGGCTAACCGTGTTTTTCATTTTAGGGGTTATTTTAAAAAAAACTATCAAAATAAACTGGCCACCTAAACAAAGGCGGACCCTCCTTTGATGACAATTTTAGAATTATCCACTTCAGGAATTATTCACAGCATATTTGTAATTCCCAACTGGACTCTCCTTGCCTGCCAGCACTCTTGGGCTGCATTCTGCCTGTGCTCAGGAAACACAGTCATTTCTACATTAGGCAAAGTGAAATATAATTACAAATGTATGTCTCCTGCCAAAAGATCATAATGCATGCCAAAAACAAATAGACACTGGCTATGGTTGATCTACTGTTTGGGTTTTCCACACTGTGTTCCCCTTGCATTAGCACAGATGAATTCAGGTAACCAGATTCTTCTTCAGAACAGTGACATTTTAATCTTTGTAAATGAAAACCCTCAAGATATTAGCCATTATTTCGATTTATGCTCAAAATCCCCTAAAACAGCAGTCTTCTGTGAAGCAACTTTTTTTTTTTTTTTTTGAGACAGTGTAGCTCTGTCACCCAGGCTGGAGTGCATTGGTCCGATCTTGGCTCACTGCAACCTCCACCTAATGGGTTGAAGCGATTCTCCTGCCTTAGCCTCCCAAGTGAGTAGCTGGGATTACAGACACGTGCCACCCTACCGGCTAGTTTTTTTGTATTTTTAGTAAAGACTGGATTTCACCATCTTAGCCAGGATGGTCTTGATCTCCTGACCTCGTGATCCACCCGCCTCGGCCTCCCAAAGTGCTGGGACTACAGGCGTGAGCCATCACATCCTACCTTGTGAAGCAATTTTAACATGACACATCTCAAGCATAATAACCTGCTTGAGTTGAACTTACTTCTTTTTCACTGCTTCAGAAATCTTACGTAAATGCTTTCAAAGTGACCCTTTTCCAAACAGTGTCATTTTCCAAAAGGGCCACTTCACAAAATAAAAGAAAACCAGGTGGGTTGAATGATTTTCCTTTTCATGTAGCAAATTCTTGAGGTTTTTAACCCTTGTAGCCTATCAGAAACTAGATCAGAGGTCTGATAAATTTCACGTGTAACATCTCAAAAGATACCGCCAGTTCTCTTTTTTATATTGTAAAAAGGCCATGTCTCCATCTGGACATTTGTTCCATTCTTTTATTCCCCTGTGCCCACCCTTGATATTCACTGCCTTCTCCCGTTGGCACCCCAGCCACTACAATGATAATACAACCAAATACAGATGTTTCCTCTTGTCCTGATAACAAGAGAAACTTCCCAAAGCAGCAAATGAGGTCTCTAAACCTCCAGGCAATATGAACTTTCAAGCAACTCCTCCCCAACCGGCAAATCCAAGGGAGAAAGTGGGAGATGGAGAGGGGCAGTTCTGCAGCCTTAGTCAAAGTCTCCGTGCACTGTAGTTTCAAAAGGGCAGGCATCCACACCCAGAAAGAATAAGATCCTTAAACAGAGGCTTTCTCTTTCATTTTTATGATATGCAAATACTCAGAGTTTATTCTGCCTCCTCCAAATGAAAACCTGTACAAAGTCATAATTTGGCCCCGAATGTTGTGTAAGTGATGTGGGGTAGTGAATTATCATGAAAAATTGTCCTCAGGAAAAAGATGACTTCCTGCTGGACTGACCATCACTCTCCCCTCTTCAGACCAGACCCTCTCTTTAGCTTTAAACTTGTCCAGAGCAGCCAAGTTCAGCCAGTATTAGCACTTCCTTCCTACCCCATAATCCATAATTATTAGGCTAAATGGGACCACACTTGGGTTGGAGGTGGAGCGGAGTTGAGGGAATGTTAATTATCATTTTAAATGCTATTCAAACAAAAAAAAAAGAATGTCAAAAGAAAGCATAATGAGAGCTTTTAGAAACCTATACTACATACTGAGTTCAGAAAGGATGCTGCGAATAGGGTAAAAAGAGGGTGTTAAAAAGAATAGGGAAGGTTAGCCAGAGAGTTAAATACTAATAATAATTATGAAGATGAAGGAAACTAACCTGCATAGGGGATGGCGATGGGGAGCAGGAGGAGATGCAGGAGGACATGCTGCAGCAGCAGGGCTGGCAGGAGTTTGGTCACCCACATGGTGCTGCTGGACCGGCTGGCGGATCCCACTGGAGGAGATGCCTGGGTGAAAGAATCCTGTCCGGAGTCAGTGCCTAAAAGAGCCAGTCGGCTCTGAGCTGCTTTTTATTGCGATGAGCTAAGTTTGTTGTGTGATTAACTGGAAAGATCTAGGTCTGAACTCCCTCTTACGGTAAGAAACTGTTTAACAACAGCCCTTTACTCTCTTCCAGCCCCCTCCTTTCCTCACTCGCCCCCCCTTCAACACCACCAAACAGATCCCACCCCCCCTTCCCCGCCTCCCCCCAACCCTACGCTTAGGAAAGAAACTTACAAAGAAAAGGTCACCTGGCCTGAGGCCAGCTTCAATTTGGAAGCTGGAGCTCCAGATCCCAGTGGCTCCTATCCGAGTAAGGAAGGGAGGAGCAAGGCTGAGCCCACTAGCTAAATCAAGGCACAGGCAGAGGACCAATTCGCTCAGTTTAAACAGGAAAATACATGTGTTTATATATCTGTTTGGGAAAAGAGGAAGGGGAAGCAGCATAAGAAGAAAGCGAAGAGCTGTCGTTCAACCAAATGTGCCCCAGCTCCTAATCTGTTTAGTTTCCCAGCTAGAGCAATCGAGGGATTCAAAACACTGACACAGTTTCCCTAGGGGTTTAGAGACCTGGCAGAGGACGGAGGGGGGCCAGAGAGGAGAGCTCAGGCAAGTCCAGCCCAGGTAGAAAGAGGTTAGGTAAGAAAAGGGTGTGGTATTGTGGGGCAAATTTAAGCAAGCAAAGCAAAAGCACGCAGATTGTCAGATAAAAAAAATTACCCCTGCCCCATGGGCTCAGAGCAGGCGGTTCTTTTTTTTCCACACAAACTATGGTAAACTCACAAAATACCATACATTTACCAAAAGTATAAAAAATAAACTTGTGTGATTAATCTGACTTTTTAAGAGAAATTCCAATTAATAGTCATTGTCCACTGCCTGTCCCTGACAGGTAAATATACCATGTGTCTTGTACAGGCACACATGTGTGCACAGCACCCATTCACACATGTTGGTGTGTACATATGCATGCACTGGCTAGGTCAGACTTTCACTGGAAATCCCTCAAGCTGTTTGAACTCATGAGTGTTGAATACGCCTCTCTTTTCCAGCTTCACCCGCCTGCACATGACAGTTTCTCAAAGTCTAAGTGAAAGGATGAAGAGCTTGTATCAGGGGGAGGGGACTCCTAGGTGTCAAATCTTTGTGAGATCATTGCCCAGACCCCTCAATTGATTCAGAGAATTTGTCTTTGCGCCCCAAGGTGAATGCTCTGGAAACTTTAAGGACGAGCTTGCTTTCTTTCTTTTTCTTCCCCCGCTTGCCCACCCCCCGCCCCACCAAGGATGAGTGTTTTTATTGGCGTTGGGACTGGAAACTCTATAGGGGCTTCTGGTTTCTGGGCTGAGGGTTGGGTGTAGAGTCTTGAGTCAAAGGCCTAGGACTAGGGCAGGGTATCAGAGGGTGATGCCATCCTCGTACAGGGACAGCAGCAGCAGGACAGTCCAGCCGCCCAGCAGGCCCACGTTGTGCAGCAGGAGGAAGAGCCAGGACCGCGGGTCCCGCACTTTCAACATGACCGGGAACGTGTCGCAGAGCCCCAGGTAGAGGATCAGGCCCGTGGCAAACCGCCAGGATCCAGACCTCGCTCTCCTCGCCGACTCCGATCGCGAATGCCATGTAGAGACCTGCAAAGGCCATGAGCGCGAAGGCCGGGTTCGGCAGCAGCGCTTGGCGCACGGACAGCCGCGCGTGCAGCAAGGCCGCGAAGTCCCCGAGCCCAGCGAGGTGGCCAGCCCGGCCTTCCAGGAGGACGCGAGGGCAGCGCCAGGACCAGCCCAGCGGCGGAGTTGTGCACGGCGTCGCCCAGCCTGATCACAGAGGGCAGCAGCCTCCACTCTGGGCTCAGGGTTCAGCAGCTCCTGGCTCTCCTTAGCCACCAGGTCTGCTCTTTTTGTTTCTGAGGGACGCTGAGGGATACTTGCCCCTGTCTCTCTCTCAGATGGATGTTAGTAGGGAACTGTGCCCCTGTCCACAGAGGAAGGGAAAGTGGGCCGAACGTGGGAATGACAGGCGCGGCGTGTAGCTGTACGGAAGTGATTGTGGAGCAGAATTCAAGACATCCACGGAACAGCCTTCCCTCCACATACCGCCTTCGTTCGTCCTCCTCGAGCTCCTCGCCCCTACTTTCAGGGAAAAGCAATCTGCCTGATAAGTCCCTGAGGTTGTGGGCTGTCTAGAGATGCTAGAGATTAAGATAGTTCTATTTTATGTTACCCGTTTCTGTTGCTAATCTTTCTCTTTTACCATTTCCTCCTGACTTAAAAATCTTTTGTCAGCCTCTCTCTGGTGTCCCCAGGATCCATTTTACTTTCTTTTTACTGTTCATCAGACGTTTTGGAAAATCTCAGTTCTGTGTACTGCCTGACTGTGACCCTGAATTACTCCGCTGCATCTCTTGTACTTTATTAGGGTGTAGGGCTCCAAAAACGATACCCCAAATGAAGGCCTCAGAAGCAGATCTGTCTGATCTTCTGCCCTCCAGTCTCTGGCCCTTCATTCTCCCCCAAGAGGAGCCATAGAAACTAGAATTCCTCTTTCCCAAGGTGGCTCCTAGAAACCAGAATCCTTTTTCCCAAACCAGCCATAAAACCTAAACATAATACTCTAACACCTCAACTTTCTGTGTGAAATCTGGCCATAAAGACGTTATCTGACCTAGCTTGTTTGATCGTGGCTCATAAGAGCCCATTCCAGAGAGGGTTCTGCCGCGTACCCAGAGGAATGAATACTGCAGAGAGATATCAGGAAGACTCTTATCTTGCTAGGTGTCCCCACTCAGTCTGTTAGCATGAGGTCATACTCCTTTTGACCAGTTGTATTTCTCCACACCTGCCCACACTTTGTTGAACCGAAGCATAAAAATGGACAATTTGTGTTAACTTTGGGTCTTTTTCCAAAGGCTCTCGTGTTGGGTAAAATTATGATCAAATAAATTTGTATGCCTCTTCTCCTATGGATCAGCCTCTTGTCAGTAATTTTTTAGCAAACCTTCGGAGAGCAATGGAATTTTTTTTTTCTTGGCCCAACAAGGGATTAAAGCTTTTTTTAAAAAGAAGCTAGAGTAGGTAAGGAAGGAAAAAGAACAGTGCTTGTATTTATTTTTTTTCTCTCTCCAAAAAATTAGAGTCAAGGATGTAAATTATTGTTATAAGTTTGGAGCAAAATTAATCTAGGATAAGGGGTTTAGGACATTAGAAAATTGAAGAAACTTATTTATTAGATTACATTTCTTCACAACTTTTTTACTCTCACAGTCAATATTTTAAATACAATTTAAAACCTACATAATTTATATATTCATATTTCTTTTTGACAAAAATTATTTGGTCTTTACTGAAATCGTCACTAATACACACTGAGCTTTTAATATATGCTAAGCATCACACTAAGTACCATTGAAAATTATTTAATCCTTACAATAAGTTTAAGAAAGATTATTAAAATTATTATTTTACAGTTAAGGAAACATAGGTTAAGTTATTTTTATTCTTAAATAACTTGCCCAAGATCCTAAAGTAATATTCAAGTGTCAGATTCAGATTAGTGATACCCCAAAGAATGGTACAAATACGTTTTTTAAACCTCATGAGGAGAAGAATCACATGTTCCAGAGTATAATCACCAAAATAAGTCTGAGACTGGATATATAGGAGATGTTCCACAATAATTTATAAAATAAATCAGTACATAATTTTAAATCTCTCAAAACTATAATGAAACATTCAAATGAAATTCTCATTTTGCTATTACTTTAGCCTATTTTGAAAACACATTCTCTTTGTTCTTTCTACATCATACAATGCTTTTTCCCATCATCTAATACTTGCCTTACATACGTATACCTCATTTTATTGCCCTTTACTGTATTATGCCTCACAGACATGGTGATTTTACAGATTGAAGTTTTGTGGCATCCTTGAATTAAGCAAGTCTGTTGGTGCCGTTTTTCCAATAGCATGTGCTCACATTATATCTCTGTGTCACATTTTGGTAATTCTTACAACATTTCACATTTTTCATTATTATTTTACATGATGATCTGTGATCAGTGTTACTGTTATAATTGTTTTTGGAGTACCACAAACCACAACCCAAACTTTATCCATTAATGTGTGTATTCTGACTACTCCACTGACCAGCTGTTATCCACCTCTCTCTCCCTCCCCTCAGCCTATTTCCTAAAACACAGCATTATTGAAATTAGGCCAATTGATAGCCCAGCAATGACCTCTAAGCATTCAAGTGAAAGGAAGAGTTGCCTGTCTCTTCCTTGAATTCAAAAGCTAGAAATAATTAAGCTTTTGGGGAAAGTCATGCCCAAAGATGAGTTAGGTCAAAACCAGTTCTCTCGCACCAAACAGCCAAGTTGCGAATGCAAAAGAAAAGTTCTTAAAGAAAATTAGAACTGCTACTTCATTGAACACACAAATGATAAGAGAGCAGAACAGCCTTATTCCTGATATGCAGAAAATTTGAGGAGTCTGGACAGAAGATCAAATCAGCTGAAATAGTCCCTTAAACCAAAGCCTAATCCACAGCAAGGCTGTGAACATCAGGCAAGACCCTCCAACAGCAAAAAGGACTCACTGAAGGCTCATATGATTGTTAGCATTTTTTAGCAGTAAGGTATTTTTAAGTTAAGGTTGAACATTTTTAAACCTAATGCTACTGCACACTTAATAGTCTGCTGTATAACTTTTATATGCACTGGGAAAAAAACAAACAAAAAATCATGTGACTTGCTTTATTGGGATTTTTGCTTGATCACAGTGGTCTGAAACCAAAGGAGTAGTATTCCAAGGTATGCCGGTACTTCTTAGGTGTTAAACAGTTTGTATAAATCCTCAAAAAGTTGTGTCTGAAAAGTTTTTGATAAAATAACTTGTAAAGAGATTACTTTAAATACTACATTTTGTGTCAATATTAGATAGATACTCATTACCCTATAATATCATTTTATATCTGTCTTATGATTGAGGTTTCTAGTATCTCATGGATACTAGATGGATTTAATGGAAAAGCCTGTATTACCGTACTTTTTTAAAGGCTGCTGCTTTAACTTAGTATCTTTCCTTGTCTTAAGCCCATGTTTGTCAACCACAAGTGATGTTTGTAAAAACATGGGGAATAAGCTGACGTGACCTTATGATCTGCAGATTACTAATGAGTTTTGTGTCCTTGAACTGCTCATTTTGTTTACTAAACACCTGTGATTACTAATGAGTTTTATGTTCTTGAACTGTCATTTGTTTATTAGATGTCTGTCACATGCCAGGTGCTATTCTGTTTGCTGCTACAGCTCATATAGAGGCTCAGCTTAGTCATATGTCTGCTTTCAAATCCCAGCTGAGTCACAAAACAAATTCAGAAAGCTAATTTATCACCCTAATGCCTCAGTTTCCCTATCACCAAAATGGGGCCCTATGTGTCAGGTTCTGTGCTAAACACTTCATATATATTATCTCACTTGCCCTTACACTGTGCCTCAGGAAAAAAAAAGTTATGCGTATCTAAGAGGTATATTTTATTGTTGCCATTGACTTACAGATGATGAAACCAACATTTAAAGATGGTAACTTAGTTTAGGTTAAACTGTTCATGAAATGTGATTTCAAGACACCAGCTATCCAGGTATCAAATCACTGCTATCAAACACGATAACACATTAAAAGAGATTCAGATTAAGAAATTTCCAGCATTCCTTCTATCTTTAAAATTAGATTATTCTACTTCTCTGAATTCTTTAGTGGTCACTATACTTCTATACAATTCTTGTCTTACACACTTATGAAGGAAGCACTTATGTAATCTTTGATATTGCTTATTTTTCCTACACAAGCGTATCTTTTCATTCTTTTCTTGTGTGTTGATTCTACCCTCTAAATAGTCATTTTTTATCTTTAGATGTCACCACCGAATATGTTGACTACCTTTAATGTAGGAAAAATACGAAATTTATTACAATTTGGTCAGACAAAAACCACTTAAAACACATGAAATAGAAACTAAAATCTATATGATACAAGCAAGCACGATGACACATTTATTTGCCAAATTATTGAAAAGAGGATACAACATCTATGCAGACACCTAGACCTGTGATATCTAATATGGTAGCTATAAGCCCCATGTTCCTGTATAAATTTAAAATGAAATTAATTAAAACTAAACTTCCTCTGTTGTGTTCAGTAGTCACACATGTGTGGTTGGTGGCTCCCATGGTAGATAATACAGATATAAAATATGTCCATCATTGCAGAAAGCTATATTAGATAATGTTGATCTCTAGTTTAAGTTGATTGATGTAAATGTCTAAATGTGATTATGGGTAAAGCAAGATA
The DNA here is from genome assembly GCF_048565385.1 of Saimiri boliviensis. Classification (NCBI taxonomy): domain Eukaryota; kingdom Metazoa; phylum Chordata; class Mammalia; order Primates; family Cebidae; genus Saimiri; species Saimiri boliviensis. Next base: position 58,376,010 of record NC_133458.1, read on the forward strand.
ATGACTATTAAAGGTGTAATTTAAAGATACTAAAATGCTATCTGTATGTTGGTGGCAGTTTAGCTTGAATCTCCCACTTTCTTTCTACCAGGATTTTCCATGAACAAGGATAAGAGGACTTTGATTATTTTGTCTTTTGAACACAAGGTAACACTGACAGAAGATAGCTCCTAGTCCAGAGAATATGCCAAGCACATATCACAGACACAATCCTGGAGAAAATGATTTTTAAAATATTTTAAAATAGTTATTTCTAACAAAACACCTGTCTGCTAAGGAACATGAAGCAATCTATATTGTCAAGTATAGAATCTCTGGGAATTTGGTGAGTCCTTGTCCAATAAAAATGACCTAATTGAAAGCAACTGACAGGATTTTAGTACACATTATAGACTTAATCTAAAGATTTTATTTTTATTAATTCATCATTGATTATCCACTAAAAGGACTCTAATGGTTACTCAGTTAAATCAATCTCAACCACTCACTCATGACTTTGCCATACTCCCAGGAAATCTGTTGCAGAATTCGTAGTGAGACCACAAAGCAATATCCAGGAAAATGACAGTAACAGTCAAAGTACATCATCACAAGATAGGAATTTTCATGTGTCTAAAAATAGCAGGGCTATTTTTTTCCTCTAGAAATATGCCATATATACTTAAACAGACAGTATTTTTATATTGTTCACTATGACTATAAAACAATAGCAAGATACATATTAAAATAAATTCTTCTCAAACCAAAAAGACCGTCATGACTTTAGCTGTGTTTTGCCTTTTGGGAGTAAAGAGAGGATAGGTGTTGAGAACACCAGGAAATCTGAGCTAAAACTAAACTCTGATGCTGCATTTTCAGTTTTCTTTTCTGAGCCACGAGGGACCATTTTCTGAATCCAGGGGGCCTAGTTAACTAACACTCATCACCTTGTGCTTAGAGGCCAGCTTTTATGTATTTCCAGGTGTTGGCTGCTTTGTTAAATCTGGAGTGCCCCCAAACTTATAAAGCCTAAGCACTCCACACCTGGTATGTTGGACACTGGCATATTAGTAAAATGCATGAATTGGAGGAATCTATTTCTTCTTTCCCAGTTTAGAATCCAACCATTTTAAATCATCAGTGTAAGAAAATGAGAATATTCACAATAAGGTACTTTTCAAAGTAACTGTTTAATCCATTTATTTTGCATCTTAAAAGCCATGTAGTAAAACCAAGGTTTCCCTTTTACTATATGTACATGTTGCATGTTTATTGTGGTCCTGGGGATATCTGAGGGCAATTCCACTTACCAGATGGCACTCAATACCAGGAATTACATTTCAAATCTGGGAGCCTGGGAGAAAAAGGCTCCACCTGGTGGAACACTGCTTTTTTTTTCTGAGGGTTGGAGAGCAGTGTTTGTTTCTTTATACTGTATACCAGTCATCTGATGCCCTTCTTATGAATTACTTAAAGAGTTATTTAGCTAATGCTATGATAGCAAGGCCCCATATGATATATTAATCTTGTGATGTTTAAATGACTACATTTATATCTAGTTTATGCTTAATAAGATAGTATACTTTAAGTTATTTAAGAAGTTTCTACTTAAATTTCTGAACTATGAGCCTGGCAATCCTCATTTGATATGAGAAGGTCCTTGGCAGACTTCTTACCGCTTTCAAATTTGTGAGGATTTGCAGTCACTGGACTCCTGGAGACTTGATAGAGCTAAGGGACTATCAAATCCACCAGAATCATTGCTTTTTCTAGCCTTGGAACATAGGATGTGAGAAGGCAAATTCATACTTCTTGAAATTGCCTATATTCTTTAATTATTTAATCTTGTTTTATTTATATGTTTTTAAACTCACAATAATGAATATAGCAAAATTATGAAAAATAGTAGGTGTAAAGGACAGATGAAGTATGTTGCTCAATGCTTTAATCTAGTTCTAAATGAAGAGACTAGAAGGAAGAAACATATTGCTAGAATGAGCCTAGTGTCCTCATGCTGCAACTCAAAAACAGAATTATGCCTTGTGTTTTGAATACGTGATGACATTTAGCAGAACACCCACTATGGAGAGCACCAGATTATAGCTATCCTTAAACTTGTTGTTTGCTTTGCCCCGATAAAAGAAAAAAATGTTCATAGACCTTTCTCAGTCTCTTTTGTGTGGTTAATTTATTTGCTTGTTTTATGTGAATAAGAAAGGTTACATATGGCTTTTTCTTTTGAGAGTTAAGTAAGTGAATCTCTTTTCAGCTATCTCTGTCCAGCCCCCAAATGCTGTATTTATCCTAGCATTTCTCACATTTAAAGGTGCACTAATATTTTTCTATAGTTTGTTTCTGTCCTTTTACTAAGAGACAACCTTTTACCTCTCCAAAGTGCTGTTACATCTTAAGGCTATTTAGTATCTTGTCCTGATTATTATTTATCAGAAAAAACTGTGTCTTGTTTTATTTTTAATTCAGAATTTCTGTACAATATACAGCTTGAATACCCTACCAATTAAGATTTCTTGTTAGGGATTTATTTATTTTCTTCCTAATGTACACAATGAGATAGCACATTGTAGACCAGCTGGTTGAAGTCTTAATTATACCACTTACTAACTGAGCAAACCTGGACAAATTAATTTACTGTATTAATCTGAAAAATGATTATCATAAGAGTTGTGGCAGTTATTTACATGTGAATTATAGTGAAGTCACATGTAAATTTCATGTGAATTATAGTTATATGAATTCTAGTGATGTGAATTACATGTGAATTATAGTGATGATTAGAGAATAAACATGCAAAACTCAGATGACATATTTAGGAACGCAATACAACTTTATTACTAGTCTTATTAATACTGAATCATTTAAGATAGTCTCTGAGTCATTTGCTATCTCAAACAAAAAATACCTAAATTAAAATGCTGAGTGAAGACATGATCTTGGCATAATGATATTAGAAAATGCCTTAGTGTTTAACAGTTATATAATCCAAAGTATCTGTTAATATTTTATAGTAAGTCTTAAGTGAAACTAAACATGAATTTAAGTTTGCTGTATGCATTCATGTATTAACTAATGCAGGGAAGCAGAGGCCACAGAATTCCATGTCATACAATATTGCTCATGAAAACTTTCTATTGAAGTAAAATAATTTGCTGTTTTAAAATGAAGAAGTTTTGAGCATGCTCAAGTTTGCATTGGCATCATTTCTTGATAAATGTCATGAAAATAATTTTCTTGAAGTTGCTTAAAGGCTGTATAGCACCCAGGAATTACTTCTGTTTTATACCATTAAATCAGTAAAAAGAGAATAAATACCATCATACTCTTTCCAAAAGATTCTCATTGACTCAACTTCTCAATTTTGTTAATAAAATGTTAACTGAATTTTCCTAAAAGAACTCAAGCTAGCCACTCATTATTAATAGAGTATGTGATTCACTATATATTGTCCACCTTCTGAGCTAGAGCCTACAGGAGTGTCTGGCATATCTTAGTGACTACCAAAAGAGATTTAGTAGTCACTAAGTAGGCTTTAATTGTTTCCACCTAATATATTCAAAGTGTTTGACATTTGTATCCTAACAGCATTGCAAAGCCAGCACAGTGGCTCATACCTGTAATCCCAGCACTTTCGGAGGCCAAGGTGGGTGGATTATTTGAGCCCAGGAGTTTGAGACCATCCTGGGCAACTTGGCAAAACCTCATTTCTACAAAAAAATATACAAAACTTAGATAAGCGTGGTGATATGCATCTGTGATCCCAGCTACTCAGGAGGCTGAGGTGGGAGGATCCTGTGAGCCCAGGAGGTTGTGGCTGCAGTGAGCCATCGATCACACCACCTCACTCCAACCTGGGCAACAGAGTGAGACCCTGTCTCAAAACGAAAAAACAAACAAAAAACAAACCAAGGTAATAGTAAATTCACTAATTTCTTTCACACAGACACTATATACATAGACACACATCTGTATATACATGTATACATACACACACATTCACAAGAAATCATAAGTAAAATCTGTTCATAAAAACCACTATGAATTACTCTAAGTCAGTTTACCATTTAGTAGACTGCAAGATTTATGTGACTCGAGGTCTGTCAATTTACAATATTTGAAACTGAAACTGAGAGCAGAGTTCTACTTTTCCAACTGTCAAAGATCCCCACTCTCTGATACGTATTTTTATACATAAATTTAGGTCAAAACCTAAGATCTGTGCCTATTGGCACTGTATCGAGATTGTGTTAAGCTCTAATAAATAGCATTCTAAATAGCATATGATTTGTAATAGCAAAACTTCTGAGCAATATATTAACATGTATTGACACTAGAATTTATTATTGATAATTGTAACATCATTCGTTCATGCATTTATAAGGGCATACTTTTAAGTTCTTTTTGAAACATTTATTTTTAGAGACGGAGTCTTGCTACATTACCCAGGCTGAAGTATACTAGCTATTCATAGGCACCATCATGGCACACTACAGCCTCAAACTCCTGGGCTCAAGCAATCGTCCTGCCTCTGCCTCCAGAGAGCTGGGACTACATGCACCTGCCACCTCACCCAGCAGTTTGTAAGTTCCTAAACTAAATCTTCAAATCTTTTGACTTGAAATAATTATATAATACTGTGCCAAAAACAAGTCATGTGGATTCATGTATGAGTGATGTCTATTTCCATAAACCTAAAAGCCTTTTTCTTATATCATCTTTATTGCTTTATACATCTATTTATTCATCGATTAAAAATATTTATAAGGTATTCTCTAAGTGCAAAAGATACCATAGTGATTTTATATGTTGTGGTAGTCAGAATAATGTTTCCCAAAGATTCCCTTTTCCTAATCCCTAGAACTAGTGATACCTTACATAGCAAAAGGGACTTTGTATATGTGGTTAAGATTAAGAACTTTGAGATGGGAGATTATCTATGGTTTATCCAAGTAGGTCCATCATATGAATACTTTAATTCAGAGAACCTTTCCCAGCTGTGCTCAGAGAGAGCTGTGCTGTCTGAATAAGAGTCAGAGGAATGCAGTGTTGCTGATTTTGTAGATGGAAAAAGGAGGCCAGAAGATAAAAAATATGGGCAGCCTCTAGAAGCTAAAAAAGTCAAGAAAACAGATTTTCTCATGGAGTCTCCAGAAATAAACACTGCCCTGCTGTCACCTTAATTTTATTACAGTAAGATGTATATCAGACTTCAGAGGTACAATAGCAAAGATAATAGAGTTTTGCTGCTTTAAAGCCAAGTTTTTTGTAATTTGTTACATCAGCCTAATACCTAAGTACATTTTACTTCTCTGAATGTTTTGTAAACTCTTTAAAGGTAGTAATTCTTATATTTCATTGTATCTTTCCAAATTACCTATTTCTATGCTTTGCACTTAGTAAGTATTAAATGAAATCTCTGAATGATTGCTATAATAAGGAAGGTTTGTTTTTTAAGAAACTATTTGTATTGATTAGGTTATGATGGTAATCTTAACCTCACAGTGGGTTTTGCCTTACCCTGTGCAATGAGCATTAACTGATCTTTGAGAGAAACATTTTGCAATGTGCTCTTTATTCAAGTAATCAGGAGAAAGCACAAATATTACACTAGACTTTGCAGGAAGATTAGCAAACAATAGTGCTGTTTTGAAAGACAGAGATCTGTATCTTTGAAAAGGGAAGTTGCAAAACTGTCTTTTCCTTTATCTATTCAGATTCCTTAGAAAGGAGGATTTTACAACTAGTATTATCCTTGTTGGAGACTCTTTTATATGGCTGGCACCCCTCCAGTCCAAATTTATCTGATGCCCTAAGTCTTCCCAGAGCCTCCTCTGGGACGCCAATTCAAAGTTTTTGTGCAAAATGTAACTGAAAAAGTTGATGTAGCAGTGCAGAAACTTACCAAATAATTTATTAAGAAGAAGCAGAAAAATAGTTACAGAAATTGCACAAAGTTCATCAAAAAGATGATTTTTGCTAAAAATCCTGGCTATATCCTCCAGAACCTATGGGTATGAAGTGGGTAATTGGAACTATTTTTATTCCTGCCCCTCTTACCTTTTTAGCTCATTTACTATACCTTGGATGACTCTTGTATTTACACATCTTATTACATACATAAATCATACGTTAAAACTGACTCCAATTCTTGCACCTGCTGGGAAATCACATTAATAATCATTGAGTGCCCAACGTACTAATAGATATGAAGTCATTCAGAGAAATAGGAGACAACTTCCCCACCCAAAGGAGGAATTATCTTCTACCAATAAGCCTAACAATAACCTGAGTAGTGCCACTAGAGATTTTATATAATATATATTTAAAGTTATTGCATGTATTTTATACTTAATTTTGTATTTCCATTCTTTGTATTGTATTTCTTGTAAATTTTTTGGACTCAGAAAGTAACTGGAACTCAGTTTATTTTTCTTCCTCTTTCCTCAGTTATTACAATGTTTGGTGACCAAAACACTAGTATATGGCAAATCTGAGACTGCAACCCAAACATTCTGCTTCTGGAGACTATTCTATTAACCTTTAGAAAAAAAGGAGAAAAATAAGGCACAGCAGTCTAGGGAAAGAAGATAGGGTCTCAATTGAACTTGAATTTAATATAGAAACTGGGGAGAAATCTATCATTAGTAATAAAACTGATTTCTCTCCTTCAACAGGTGACAGCATGGATAAGTCAATTTTTGCAATCATTACTCAGGACTGCCTTATCCCCCATGTACATTGATCTATATCCCTTTCCATTTTTTATGAACTCCATTAGTTGTTACAAGTTTTTTGGATATTGAAATAAATTAATGATGCTAACATTCTAGCTTTACCCATTACTGCAAACAACACTTCAGCTACTAGTCATTTACCCTCTCTTCCTTCTTCAAAGACAGGAAATATACCATCATTCTTGGCAGTTCTATTACTGAGCTGTTGTACGGTTAGAAAATGTTCCTTCATATTGATCTGAAATCTACCACCTTATAATGTTCATGCATTTGGTTGTGCTTCTGCTTTCCAGAACCAAAGAAAATAAGACTACTCTTTTTTGAATATATACAGATGTGTAGTGCTCCATAGGATGTACCCTACTCCAGTCATTTCAATACTCTTTCTCGGCTGTTATATTCAAATGCTCTTTTAAACCACCAGGTCCAGAGAAGAACAGAACATGATAAACATGATCCTCTCCATGCAGAATGGAGTTCTGATTATCTTTATTCATGAGCTAAAAACCAAAGAAATGTCAATTAGATTCAATTCTTATAACACCGAACCCGCCATCTATTGACAGGCTATTATATGTCCAAAACTGGGAAAGAACTTTATATAACACCATATCATTTAATCCTCCTAACAACCCCCTAAGGTGGGTACTGTGGGGAGCAAGGCATACTATTTCTATCCAGATGCAATTTTTCTTTCTCCACATTTGTTTACTGTGGTCTCTCAGTGCCCACTCAGTATCACTTCTTCAAGCAGGCTTGTGAAACTTCTCTTGCATGCTTTGTGGATATTTAGGAACAATTAAATATAAAATGTACATAAATATATTTTATAGCAGTATTAAAATGAGGTAGTAAAACCATTCTCACATAATAAATCCTCATAAATGCAGTAATTTTAAAGTGTTATTTTCTCATATAATCCGTTCTTTAACTCATGCTTATAAGGTTATGTCAGCTCATATAGTTACATATGATTTGATTATGTAATATTAACAGGTAAACATTTGGTCATAGAATTTTTAGCTGTTTGTCACAACTGAAATCCACAATAATTAGGAAAAAATCATTAAGAGAAAGCTGTTTGGAACATGAAAATACAAGCAGCCATAACAAAAGTATACATAAACCACAAAAAAAGAAGACTTTGAGAAAATTTATCCAGATTTAAAACCAAAGATCTTTGTTTTTCAACTGGGATAAAATTTAATTATAATACCATAGGATCAAGAGTCACTGTCCAATAATGTGTTGTAAATTAACTAAATGACACCTTACACTCTTTTTATATCTACTCCAGGAAACCCTGATATTTATAGTTCACAAAAATATAAACATACTTGTCAGACCTCACTAAACTTACTAAGATCTGGCAGAGTGCCTGTGCAAAAAAATAGGTTTCAGAAGGAAGTTTAAAATGAGTAAGAGAAATAACCTCTTGAAATCAACCAGCAGAGCAAAGCAGGTTGCAGCTAACTAGTGAAATAATGAGTTCCTTCAGTGCTTATCTGTCATATACTAACCATTTTATTTTTTAAACAAACTTCTCAAACAGATTTGCTGCACCCTGAATCTGTTCACTTTAGCAATAATTAAAATTTCACTGAGATAAATTTGTATCATGAAAATGAGGGATAAAGATGAAAAACGTATTAAGTAAGTGATGCTATCACCTACACTGATACCTTAAATTTGTTTTCACCCGTGTTTTGAATTTATGTAGTACTTGGTTAATCACCCCTGTATTATGCTGGCTTGGCCAACATTAGGCATAAAACAGAGAACCATGGCTACTTCAAAATAAATAATAAAACAATAGGTAAAAGTCTTTCAAAATATTGATAGTAATAAAATTCATTTGAATCACCATTTATTTCCTTATATTGTATGCTGACATTTTATTTGTCCTTAAGAAATTAAGAACTTATTAATGAAAAATACACACATTTATATATTCAAGATATGTGCAAAGAAAAATAGTAAATTCACAAATATTCCTTAAAATAATTGATGGTTTAGTGTCATTATTCTTAAAGGGTCAACTCCCCAAAATGATATTTGCTTTTATTGCCAATACCTTAATAACTATTCATTAAGAATTTCTGGCAAGGTGACACTTTTCAAAGACAAATTTCTTAAAATGTAATAATTCAATATTTTGATTTAAGAATAAAATGAATTTTTCAATATAGTGTAAATTATGCCCAAGGCTTACTAATGTGGTGCACAAATGTGTTCGTAATTAACCTAATTTTCTGCTACTGTGGTTAAAAATGTTTATATGATCTAGTTCTGAAAACACGAATTATAAATTTGCATGTTAGTGTAATTTAAACTGATTGTTGCTAATAACAAAGGAAAATGACTTCTGAAAACAATAATTTCTTTATAAATTCCTTATTTCGCTTTAATTCTGGCAACAAAAGCAAAGAGAACTCAACCTTTTTTTGCCTCGCATTGAATATATCATAACAACAAAGACGTTCAAGATACAACAGGTGAGACTCAAATGAATTTGGAAACTAAGCTATTAAAAATATAATTCCCCCAAAAGTTACAGAGTAAGTTTCACTAAAATAAAATTTAAATGAAGTTAATTAAAATGTGATTTTAATTTTCTTCCAAGAGAAATATTGTTTTCATTCTTGCTAATCTTTTCTAGTTATTGAACTACCATTAATATCACATTTATTTCTAAATAGGGCCATAGATTTCAGAGGAAAATAATCATATATAGTAGTCCAAATATTGTGCTGTAATGTAGAGAAAGATAATTGCTCTTAACTGCTCATATGTAATTCCTATTACTATACTTTTTCCTAATGTTACATATTTATTATACTATATATATTTGATATGAAAACACATGGAAATTTATACTTAAGACATCACTTTAAAAGCATTTCAAGTATGTTTGGGGCCAAAAGCAAGAATGCTTTACTCTGTTTTTTTAAACTTGTTACCTATTTTGAATAAAACCGAAAGGCTAAAAGTAGAATTAATAAGTTACATTAAAATAGGACCTATATTTTTTTTATTATCTCTGGCATTCATTGGTAAATGGCAATTTAATTTTGTATCTTATCACACTAATATTCACCATAAAGCATATTTATCACTTGGTTTCCATAGTATTGTACTATCATACTTTTACTATGTGCTTTTATTTTTCTCATTAAGTGAATCAGTTTGTCTCCATCCACCCTACCTGTGGCTACTTGCCAAAGGCAAAGAACTTTACTGTGTTCCTCTGTCTGAACATTCTTCCTTAGAGGGCTGCTTTATTGTCATAGCATAGGTCCTTAATGACAAATAATATGTTTCATTAAATTATGATTCCTCAGTATTTATCTGAGGCCTGCATATATTTTAGTTGAATTATCTATATCCAATCATTCTTTCTTTTAGTTTTTTTTTTTTCCTGTAAAAGCTTATTGAGTGCTATTTTCTGCCAATAATAATTGCAGGATGTGAGGCACTGTTGATTGAGATAGGCAAAGGTCTCTGATCACCTGGAGATGATATTTTAGTGAAAAGAGACAGCAAATAAGTAAATACACAATGACTGAAATTATTTTAGATAATAAGCGCTCTGAAGAATATCAAGTGTGGTGATGTGTTAGAGTGCTGAAACCAAAGACAATGGAAAATTTAGATTGGACTAACAGACTGAGTAGGAGAGGTGACAAGAAAATGTCAAAAGGAAATGGTTTTGGGAAATCTGGGATAAAAACTTCCAGAACAATTATTATTTGAAAGGCGTGTGTCCAGAATGAGCCTGTCCTCTGACTGCACCCTCTCAGGTCCTTCTGGTCATTTCAATAAATATTTGAATGTCAACCCGGAGTTAGTTTAACAGACCACCATACCAACTTTCTCAAAACTTGCTAACTCCTTTAACATTAAAATTTTTTTTGTGATATTACCATTTTTCAAATCACCAGCTTTGGAATCTTGAGTTAGCTGAGACCCTCCCTTTTCTTTTTCATGAAGAATCATTCAAGATTCTTTTCAAATGTGTTCTCTCTCTCCCTCTTACTCTATTTATTTTTTTCTTTTGAGACAGAATCTCACTCCCATTGCCCATGCTGGAGTGCAGTGGTGCAATAATGGTTCACTGCAGCCTCGTCTTCCCAGCCTCAGGTGATTCTCCCATCTCAGCCTCCTGCCTAGCTGAGACTATAGGCGCATGCCACCACACCTGTCTAATTATTATTATTATTATTGTAGAGAACAGTCTTGCTATGTTGCTCAGGCTGGTCTCTAACCCCTGGGCTCAAGCAGTCTGCCTTCCTCAGCCTCCCGAAGTGCTGGGCTTACAGGGCTGCACCACTGTGTCTGGCCTCTCCTATCTTTTTCTTTTTACTTCCCTAGATGCGTCACCTGATCCAATTACATGATTTCCTGAAAACATAGTACTTCATCTGTGAAATGGAGGTGATACTTCTAGTGATAACGTAACTGCCGGAAGGTTTCTTCCTGCCTGTTACACAAAGACAGACCAGGGGAAATAACATGAGTTCTGTAAAGAGGCATACAGATGAAAATCTGGCCCACTGCTTATTAACTGTGCCATCAGGAAAGGTGGCAATCTATTTTAATTTTTGCTTTCTTGCTTTATGAAAAAAAGAATTTATTAAATAAAATGATATGCTTGCCTCACAATACTTTTGTAAAGAATAAGGAAAATTTCACACAAAAAGAACCTAGCATACATATTTAGTGAGTGTTAAATAACCTCTCTTGTCCTTTTTTATTTATGGCACTTAAGGAATTTATATAGAGGAAACCACTTTATTGATAATATAAAATATTTTGTCAAACATTTTTCTGTTTTTCTTATATTGCCAGTGTCCCTATCCTCAGCTCTTTCCACTTGAATTTTTCTTTAAATGTTGGAAGCAGCTATGGTTTGAATGGTTATGTCTCCTGAAAATTTTTATGTTGAAATCCTAAGCCCCAAGGTGATGGAATTATGAAGTGGGGCCTTTGGGAGGTGATTCGGTCATGAGGACAGAGCTCTTATAAATAGGATTAGTGCCCTTCTAAAAGAGGTCCCAGAGAGAGCCCTCTACCCATGTGAGCACACAGCTAGAAGGCACCCTCTGAACCAGATGTCTGGCCCTCACTAGACACTGAAGGGGCCAGCACTTTGTTTTTGGACTTCTAAGCTTCTGGAGCTGTGAGAAACAAATATCTGTTGTATATAAGCAACCTAACTGATGCTGTTTTATTATACCAGCCTGAATGGACAAAGACAGATGCTAAATAAGGAACTGATCACTCTTTTCCTTGAGATCTCTCATATCAAGCACATTGAAACAGGGTCATTAGAGCTTGGACACCAAATTTTGCCTAGAATAGATAATAGAAAACTGAAATTGCTGTTAAAAACATAGTTTGGGGCCAGGTGTAGTGGCTCACACCTGTAATCCCAACACTTTGCGAAGCCGAGGTGGGCAGATCAGGAGGTCAAGAGATCCAGACCATCCTGGCCAATATGGTGAAACCCCGTCTCTACTAAATGTACAGAAAAATTAGCCAGGCATGGTGGTACACACCTGTAGTTCTAGCTACCCAGGAGGCTGAGGCAGGAGAATTGCTTGAACCTGGGAGGCGAAGGTTGCAGTGAGCCAAGATCGCACCACTGCACTGCAGCTTAGGTGACAGAGCAAGACTCTGACTCAAAAAAAAAAAAAAAAAAAAAAAAAAAAAAGAACTGAGTTTGGGAGCTTCAGGTGTAATTTATTCTTGCCCCACCACAAATAGTCCCTTGAGAACAAATGCTAAACCCAATGTAAGGTAGAAGCAGGATTCCTATCACCCTACACTGGAAGAAGATCCTTCTCCATTAAACTGTGATCTGGAGATAAAGCCTAGTCTCATTTACCTCAATATCACCAGTGCCCAGCACAGTTCCTAGAATATAGTAGGTTCTTAAGAAATGTGTGTTTTTATTCTCACAGGATGCTGATATAGTCTTAATTTTCAAATATGAGGGGGATATCACTGAATATGAAACCATCGAAACTTTATTATACTTCCCATGATTGAGTTTCTAAGGGTTCAGAAGTTCACTTGGAGAAATCTGTGACCCCTGGCACCATGCTGTTTGAGTGACTGGTTGTTCTGAAAGAACTGCAATCCCTGAGCCAAATGGGAGAGCAGTCCTCAGCTTAGTCCTATACACCCCACACCACCCATGAGCAGGAGCCTGGCAGCTTCTCCAGAAGATTTTGCCAGCAGAGTGGCCATAGTATCATAAAGCAGGTCATAGCCCTCAGAGATCAAGAGAAAATCTCTTTTGGAAGTTACCATTCCCTTCACTGGAATTTCCAGCAAAGAGAAGCTTTTGCTGTTGTTGTTTTATTTGTTTTGGGTTGTTTTTGCTTTTGCTTTTCTTGCTTTGTTTTGTTTGCTTTTTAACCAAGTTCAAGGCCTGAAAAGTGTATCACTCATAAAGTAACCCCAGCACTTCATGCCAGAGGAATTTCTGACAAAATGAATGGTTTCAAATGCAACAGCCTGTTGACCAAGTTCCCAGCTTGCAATCTTCCTGAAATCTGCAGTCTTGGATTAACCCTCAGCAAAAAAGCCCCTCATTCTGGTATCTTTGCCGTATCTATTGTCTGCTCCACAAACCCTCTAGGAAGGGTAAGCTAATTTGGACAACTAGATGCACAGTAGTGCTATAAAACTATTTTGTCCTACTTCTTCTAAATACATTTTTAAAAGAACATAAGGAAAAAGTAGCAAAGCCTCTTTAAAAACCCAAATTCAGAACCAGCAGAAGGAACACAGGAAGTTTTACTGAGTAATTGAAGTGATTACATGCAAAGCACTTTCCCATAATCAGTGAGTTTCAAAGGAGGGCAGAGGGTGATTGACAGTGTTGGCCACCCTTGAAACTACATCCTGATTGGAGAAAATAATTACAAGCAGGGAGAAAGAGACTCAGTGCTCTACATCTCTTTTATTTTTAGATTTAATCTGAGAGAAGAAAGATTACAGTAGAAAATAAAGTTTAGAAAGTTTAAATCTTGTTCTTGGATAAGAAGAAAGCAAAAAGTCCCTGAGATACCAACCACAATAGATTCTTTTATTCATTTTTTTATTCATTTACTGAGCACCTACTATGCTCCAGGTTGTAGAAAAGATCAAAGGATGTTTTGGCATAAAAACATGTGAACTGTAAACCTATAAACAGATATAAGCTGTCATTGTGGATATAAACTTTTCAAGAAAAATAGTGTAAAATGATAAGCTAAGACTCCAGATCAAGCTTGCTGTTTGTTGGAATGTATATCTAAGTACACATATGTATAATAGATAGGGTAGATAGGGTGAAATAGATAGGGGGCAATTTCAGTTGAAGCAGACACAAAGTTCCTTGATTCCAAGGATTCCAGAGCTCTAAAAAAACCTTTGAAAGCCACTGGCCTGCGAGGAAATATTTGTGCATCCCTGTCTGCTGTTGGTGTTCTGTCCCTTCAAAAGGAGCCAGGCTGTTTTGCTATGTTTGAAATGTTTCCTCCTTTCTTCTTCTGTCTTGTTGATCCTCTTTTCTTCTGTCTTGTTGAACGTGTCTGCGTTGAATTATTGATCTCGTTAAATCAAATTATACATACTCAATACAGTGCCTGGCACTCAACACATTTGAACTATTGTTACTATTATCATCAGTATTATAATTATTTTCTCAGGAAAGACTTACTGAATGGAATTCTGTTGAATAAAAATCAGAATAGGTCGGTTCCACATACTTTCCCAAGGAGAAAAATGGAAACTTTCAGAATGTCACCCATTCACAAGAATGTGTTGCCAAAGCCAAATGGGAGGGAACTAGAAAATCCTGAATGGAACTGGCTAAGCAGAAGGTATTAATATATTAGACTAAACAACAAGCCGGGTGATGTAGGGGAATAAGGCACTAATATGAAAGCATTGGCTTGGAAATTCCTGGTTACCCGTGGTCAAGTTGGATGAGCAGAAAGTGATGCAGCCCAGCTGCCTCTCTTACCACTGCTCTTCCCATGTTGCAACCACTTTCTTGCAAGAGGCTTAATATCAGCAGTATTTGGTCTTACCTTCAGGTATTCTGTTCCTAAAGTCTTTAGTGGGCCTTGGAAGTGAATTATAGGTGGCAGAATTTAACTGGTTTAGAAACAAGTGCAGAATCTGGGTGTTTTTAGAGACACAGATGCAGGGCTACTCTCAGTATAGAGACTGGACCGTTAGTTCTGCTGTGTGCTTTATTTTGGCAACAGAGCAGTGAACTGTGAAACCCGGAGCAAAACTTAACGTTGCTACCAAACGGAGAACGTCGTCATTTAGAAAAGGAAACATTTCATAGATAGTATATGCAATGAAGCCTCTTAAAAGGATTCCTCCTTTTAATCATGTTTAAGTAAATATTTTATTCTTGTCAGTTTTTCTAATTCACTTGACATTCTCTCAGCGATCTTGTTAACTACCAGTTGTTGGCCGTTGGTCTGACAGCATCTTCTCTGACTTCCCAAGACTCCTCTATGGTAACTGGGGTTTTTATAATGAGCCATCTCATGGTTTGATCTAGTAAGTGTCTGTCTCTCTCACTTTAGGCTCTTAGCACCTTGAGGGCAAGACCTTTATTAATCAGCCATGTAATTTTAGTTCAAGGCATGTACTAGATGAACAAACTATTAATATCGAATATGCAAATGCTAAATATTTTCTGAATAAAGTTTTGTTGTATTTTGTTTTTGTATTTCTACTAATTCTGAGGCCTAAGCTTTAGAACTCTTCCAAGTTACTTTCTTAAATTCAGAAGTTTATCCAACCTCTATCCCATTACCCGAAAGCCCATTAACAACGTCCCCAATATGGTTCACCCATAATCTGCTTGCGTGCAATATTCTGAGTTGTATTCCCTTGTCTGCAAATAGTAATAATTATATCTATTTGCCAGATAATATGTTAAAATAAACAAAGAAGAACCAAAAAAGGAAAGACCCAAAACTCAGGGCACTAATTAGCTTTTACAAATGCAGAAGTTATTTTGGGCACTGAGGACTAACAGCAAGACAAGCAATCATCTTTGAGAGAATGCTCATTGAAAGACCACTCCCAGAAGGGAAGATTTGTCAATTATATTTAAACAAACTCAATTTTTTGGGGAAAGCTCTAAACCTACATTTCAGTAAACAATCTGCTGAATATGTTAATGAAGATGCTGTATAGTAATCTTACAAAGGATGAAAATAGATATTTATGTCTCCAAAAATCTGCAATAGCTAATGATTACATCAAGCTTGCATCATTCAAGATACTACATAAGGTGACCAATAGTTTACTCTAGATTTGGCTGTTTCTCCATTTAGTGTACTTAATTCTGGATTAAATATCTCCTTTTCTAAAACAATATCCTTTCATTAAGAAGTAGACTAAATATTGTAGATTTTGTGTTTTGAAATGCCTTTACTTCCAAGAGAATAATATCGTTTATTTCTAAATATTCTTTGGCTTAATATAATTCTTTGATCCTATTTAAAATGGAGATAGACATATAAATTTATCTGTATTGATTTCAGATATACTTATATATACATATATATGCTTTCTATATCAAAATGCATAAAATCATTTAAAATTTTCAGATTTATATGCCAATATATTTAGCCATGCCTGCAGGATTCTTTTTGTAACCTATACTTTTAATTTAAAAGGACTTTAAAACATAAGATTGACAGATTTTATTTTATATATTTTTTGAGACAGGGTCTCCCTTTGTCACCTAGGCTGGACTGCAGAGGTGCAGTCTCAGCTCACTGCTCCTCTAGTAGCTGGGATTACAGGCACAGGTCACCATACCTGGTGGTTTTTTTTTTTTTTTAATGTATTTATTTTGTGGAGACAATGTTTCACCGTGTTGTCCAGGCTGGTCTTGAACTCCTAAACTCAAATGACACCCATGTCTGCTTCCCATAGTGCTGGGATATATAGGCATGAGTCACTGTGCCAGGGCTACAGATAGATTTTTAAAAAAAAAATCAAGTTCCCTGATAAATCTTAATTTCCATAAGTAGCACCTTAATGAATTTCACTTTTTTATTGTGTAAAAATTCAACTTTCAGGTGAATTTTCAAGTACAACGCAGATTTTTCAGTGAAGTTTATGAGACGCTACAAATCATAAAAAAAATTATTATTGAAATTACTCTTAATGAAAATGTAGATGCAGCTTAGAAAGTAGTCAAGATGCAATACTAAATAGAAAATTGAATAGAAAGTAGTGACATATTTCTTTAAGGCTGGGAAAAATAGGTGGTATTTACTTCAATATGATAGCCCTATGTTGAAAATGTTAATAACAGGTTTTCAGTAATTAGATAGTGGTTTAAAAGAATATTTGCACAGAATTTTAAATCCTTGTGTAACCGGTGTTGGTTAGGAAAATCTCCAGCACCAAAACATGAAATCAAAATGTAAATAAAAGATCAAAGGCTTGGCACAGCTGGCCGTGGTGGTCCCTCAATTCACACCAGGCCTCACTGAGCAGTTAGCAAAATCATGTTTAATAGCTATGCTGAGTGTCAGTGTCACCCTGAAAGCAGTGTAGGTTTGGAGATCAGGGAAGGAAAATGAAGAAGGGGTTATAAAGAGGAGAAGCTGAAACGATCAGCAAAATCATCTTGTCTGTAAAACTTATTTCACCGGTAAGTAGCAGATTTACTTTGGAGACAATGGTTCTAAATTGTTTCTTAATTTAGCACATTTTGATTTTTCAAATAAAACCACAGGACATTACTAAGTGATCTTAAATAAGATTTGACACACTATGCATCATCAATTTTTCTCTTTAAATCAGGCATGCAAATTCCAAGTCATTTGCTAGGAAGCAAAAGTGAATTATGTCTTGCTTATATGAAATTGCTTAATGCAGGAGTCTTCATTCATGGAATCGTTTCAAAGAGCATGATGATAAATATTAATTGAATTATTACAAAATGAGATTATAATGCAGAGCAACAATGGGTGGATCCCACAGTTTTAGAAGTAGACCATTCCCCCTCTTCTGTTTATAATGCCCTTTAAAGTCTGTCTTTAATACATCTGGTGTTTGTTCTCCTAGACTGAAACTAACTAGTAGACCACCAGTAATTTAAATTGTACCCTGTTCCAAGGATATTTGACATGTGGTCCCTTTGGAAGAACTAATGTAAAAAACTGGCTCTAACCCTGGAAATAAGGTTACTATAGACTAACAGAAGGTTGCAATTAACTAATATCAAGAAGCTAACCTGTAAATTTCTCTCTCAAATACACACTAATCTCATTTGTAAACCATTTTATGCAGTTACAAGGAATGAAAATAATAAGGGTTATATTGTTTAATTTTAAATTTGATTGTTTTTCTCTGAAAGGAAAAAGTAAAAGATAATATTACATTTACTTAATAGTTACCAGTCTACCAAACACACACACACACACACACACACACACACACACACTCTGAATTTATTTAATGCTTAAACTTTATTATAGATAGGTAGACGAGAAAGAGAGAAAAAAAGAGAAAGATTCTTTCTAAAGACCATCATATGTATTTTTTTAATCTGAATGTTTACAAAAATAAAATTGTATATTTTAAGATCTTCTTCCATCATTCTCCATCATTGTTATTTCATAGTAGAGGGGAAAATCAGGATCATTAGAGTATTAGAGGATGAAGAGTTCAAAATTATGTAATTTAACCACTGCATTTCGTAGATTAGAAAACAAAAATGCAGATTGAAGCAACTTGCTGCAGTGTGCACAGCCAGTCACTGGCTAATGTGAACTACAAATCTGTTTTCCTGATTTAAAGTCCAGAACACTTTTTTACAATACCGAAGTGTCTCTCATAAAATATTCTGCATGTATCTCCATAATTGATAAAATGTGGGCATACTTAACTAGAAGGTTAAAATAGTAGCATATACAACTTGGTGACAAACTTTTAAAAATTCTTTATAATAATTTCTCTTATGGTATTTTTCAAATGGAGGGTAGAAGCAAAGAGTTAATTTTCTAATGGGAAAAAGTAACACTGATGTGCATTTAAAAAAATAACAGAATCTGATCACCAAGCATTTAACACTTATGTGTGGTTTAAAGAGTTACTTTAGTTTCACGTTGACTATTTGGAACAAAGTGCATAGAGTTAAAAGGAACATGCTACTACAATATCCTATGCATTATGGTGCTGCCTATCCGTGGACGATAGGATGGATGGAAATCATTGTGACAGTTTCTTTTTTACCTCTGTTACTCAAAAGAATGTTACAGAAGCACATGCCAAGCAGAAAAAGCAAAGCAGAATAAAATAAAATTTTAACCTCACCTAAAATATTAATTTATGTGACAAAAAAGAATTGTTTATATAGATATATAAATATCTTGAAAATAAGAAATTAATTGCTAATTCCAGTTATTTAAATTTGTCCTGAACAGATAACTTGAGGTCAGGAGTTCTAGATCAGCCTGGCCAACATGGTGAAATGCCACCTCTACTAAAAATTCAAAAATTAGTCAGGTGTGGTGGCACATGCCTGTAATCCCATCTACTTGGGAGGCCGATCCAGGGGAATTGCTTGAATCTGAGAGGCAGAGGTTGCAGTGAGCCAAGATCATACCATTGTACTTTAGCAGCCTGGGCAACAAGAGCAAAAGATAGGTAGGTAGGTAGGTAGGTAGGTAGGTAGGTAGATAGATAGATAGATAGATAGATATTTAGATCATTTGCTCTGCAGTGCACCATCCTGCTGCCCGATGACAGGCCTTCCTCAAATGCTCAAATGCCTTCCAGTTCTTGTTTCTCTTGGTTCTTGAAGGTAGTAAAATCATCTGTCTATCAAAAAATGGGACACTCATTTGCTTCCTCCATGTAAATATTAAATGTTGAAATAATTCATCATTAAATCCTAAAACAGTAAATGCTGTTTCACTAAAATCATTCCTAATTTTTAAGTAATATATACTTAAAATTTTAAAAAAACTGAGCAACAAATTTGACACTAAAAATGTGGCAGATTGACTGAAGTGCAGATCTTCAATGGGGAGGGAAATAAGCATTTGAAGAACTTAAAACATCACTAATCATAAAGTTAATAACCCTCATAAATACACTCAGCAAATTGTGTGCCTATAAATGATATTTACACAAAGTAAAAATAATAGAAAGTGTTACTTTATAATCATAAAACTTGAACATACTTTTGACATAATAATACTGATGAAGAATTGATCTTGATAAGTACCAAAATTCAGGAAAGATAACAAATATGAATAAAAACAGTGTTTTACAAATCCTGCATGCCTGATAAAATTAATTTCCAAAATAAGTGTAGGCTATCTTTATTTTTTGACACAAAGTCATTCTAAACAGAATATATCCAAGTTTATATCACATTTTCTCTTCAAGGTCTGGAGAGAAGGTTAAAGTAGCAAAATCTCAAACCATGGAGATTATTGGTGTGATTCATTGCTTTCATTTCTTAAAGCACACTTTTCTCATCTCAAAACTATGGAAACTAATAAATATCTTGCAAGCTTGTGTTGAGTTTCACAAATAATATATGTAAACTGCCTGGTGCGGAAGAGGAATTTAATACATGATAGGTAGTGTTATTAATGTGACTGGAGAGCTTAGGCTCAGCATAGCATGGGAAACATCTCTGAAAGGAAGGAGGAATAGAAGACACCACTCTTTTGCTGGTTTTGGCTCTATTAAACTTCAGCTTGGCAAGAACAAATAATTTGTACAATGCAGCATTTTTTTTTTCATACAGGTGCAAATGCATGATTTATGCATTTATAAATAAATCTGGCTTTACACATGGTTAACTATGTAAAATGAGGCTTTTTTCCCAGAGGGTATGTGATCATGGTGTACATACAGAAAAGAAAGTGGGACTGTTGAGAACCAGTAACAATAGAACTTGTGGAAATGATGATGTCAGGAAAAGCCTGAAATATTTGAAAATAAATATTAAGAAAACATATGCCTAAGCTCATGGTCATGGTTTACTTTTTAAGTAATATCAGTTATGCTAAAATCAACATAAATATGCAGTAAATGGTGTTCTTCAAGCAATTATGTAAGTGAAAAGGAGTTTAAAACTGAAACAATAGGCAGTGTGCTATCATTTGAATACCTATACTGAAGACATCATAAACACCGGGTGGTAGTTTAGTTATTTACTTGCTGTGTGGGGCCAGAGCTAAAACACTAGAAGTTAGTTTTATCGACAGTTACCTAGGTCAATATGTCTCCAATTTCCCTTTATTTTATTTTTATTTATTTAGGTAGGTAGATAGTAAAGCTGAGAAATCCTTCCTTCGAGAGATAGCTTATTCACATGCCTACTATTTAAGACAGGTAAAACTCTATCTTCTCAGATTGAAGCAGAAACGATGGCCTGGAAATCCAGTCTTCCAGTTTCCGCTTTGCTCTCCACACTCTCTTCCCAGTGATTTTAGTGCATCATGGAATCTAACTAAAAAATCTTTCAGGAGTCTTTTGATAGTAAGGAATAATCTGCTCAAATGATTTATTTAGAGTGTTCCCCTTTCCTCAAGAAGTTATCTCCCCTTTCAGTTATTAAAAACAGGATAATTATTCCCCCCAATTCACTTATAAAATAACAATTTGACATGACTCATGTACAATTCTTCTGAAAAGACAGCATAGTTAAAAGTAAATAACAATGAGTTTTAAGCAACAAAATCTGGTTTGGTTCTGCTTGCCTCCATTTACAATATAGGTGACCTTGATCAGATCATTTAACTTCTCTGAACCTCAGCTTTCTCAAGTATCTAACGGACACAATGATCTCTACCTGTTTCAAAAACCTGTTGTAAACTTTCAATAAGATCAACATATCACAGTGTTTGTAATGTCTACATCATTCACATTCTTTACTACAGCCCTCATTCTTACAGGTTCAGGTTATAAATTTTTGTTTAATATTCAATTTAATTACAGATTTATTTCTCTAACTTTTTAAGAAATTATTTTTTTCATGGAATACCAACGTATAGGATCATCATTAACTATTGCAGAATTTTATATTTGCAATAATTATATATTTATACTTGGATTACTGATAAAATTTCAACAATGACATTCTTACATTCTTTCAGTCCAAGCGAAGAAAATATTCAGGCATGAATAATATATCTGAATGACATGGCTTGTTCCTTTTAATGGCATCAGTATGGCAATTAGACTTCTTGGGAACCCAATAACTTTTCATACACATGCTCAGGAACACTAAAAATGATACGTAAATAGACATTCACCTTTCTGGCTTTCCAAAGGCCAGGGCTGAAGCCAAGCCAGTAAGCAGATGTTGGACAAGTCTAAAGACTGAAGGTGAACTTTGTTGCCTCCTTAAATATGTTTAATTCTCCATGAGTCCTTTCTTGTTTTCTCTTTGCTTTTTTCTTTATTATGTCTTATCCTTGTTTTGTGGACATGATTGTCTTTTCAATTACTTCAAGGGTATTCAATAAAGACTTATTAAAGTTTGACTCTGTGTTCTAGGCAGGGACTGATTCACGTGTGTGCAACCTGTGTGTTCTCACAGGGCCCCGTGTTGAGAAGGTGTAGCTCTTGGTTTAATGCTCTACTGTGGCCGTCTTGAAAATTTTACTGATTTTCAAATGGTCTCATGTTATTATTTTTCACTGGGTTCCATAAAGTATGTGGCCTTTCCTGTTCTAAGTGCACTCTTCCTTCCTGGGCCAATTTTGTTTTCTTCTTCTCATTGTTTACCTTGTTCTCTCATTTTCTTGTTGATTATTTCCCACAACTCTTTAGTAATCTTTGGTTGCCCACTCATTTTCTAAGAGAGATGCAACAAAAAATGCTTGTGAAATACTTGTGTTTACAGGGAGAGTTTTGCTTTAAAATGCTCAGGCAGGGAACCGTCCCCTCCCTGCAGGGACTTGAGGTTTGTTCCTGCAACATTCAATTTCTCCACAGAACAAATTTCTAATTAAGTGTCATGTTGATGCAATCACCTTTCAATTTAGGGTCACTCCAAGGTACTGATGAAAACAGTAACAGAATATATCTATATACAATTTTTCCAGAAAATCCATTTTCTACAATAAGCCACCTGCTATTTTATCATCATATATCTCAAAAATGATTTATTTCAAGAGTTAAGCAACATAAAATGTTAAGATTTAGCAGAAAAAATGCTATTTTGAGTAGCTAAGGAAAGCCACTTTATAAATAAGGTAGTTCAGGCAAAAAATTCTAAAGGAATTTCCAGATAAGATATTTTAGCATTTATCGTGAACATGAGAAAATGTTAGTTCCTATGTGTGCCCACACTAGCATATATGGGTACCTCCCTCTACATATTTGTAATGACAGAAAGAACAGGTGCATTGAGAAGAGTTGGGGATATACAGAGAAGGCTAGAGATGCTGAGAAAAGTAAAATCAAGTCTCACTTTTACCTGTCTTACCCATTTCATATTCAAAGTGTTTGTTAGTATTTTACGATTTGGAAGATATCCCATAAATGCATGTTTTCCAGCACTCAGTAATTCTTTGCTTGAAGGGGCTCAAAATATTCAAAGTTTAGCATAAACCCTCAATGCAAATGACAGAGATACAATTTAAAATTGTAGCAAAATAATATATGAGCTATTATGGATATCATTGCATATAAAGAAAGGCCACATTTTCTAGTGCAATCTTTTGATATACATTTCCATTAAATATAATGAATCAAGTTAAAATGAGAAGTCTTGCCAGAAAACCACTGTCACTTGGCAATTTATAAAGTTGTGTTAGATATGTATGTATGTATGTATAGGTGAGGTATATATAAATTTCACAATTGTATGTTTATAAAACTCACAATTATATTTATATCACAATTATCCATAAATGTAATTACATTACATATACATTATATACATGTATATAATGTAATGTAACTATATATACATAGCTTTTTTTCTGAGAAGAGAGAAAGAAGACTCAGGGTTATTATCAAATTCTAATTCTCTCATGGTTCTGAATCTCAGCAAAGTTAAAAATATTGGTCCTTTTTATGACATTAAGAATACAAAGCACTGACAGAAATTGTGATATAGCAGAGGAATATATTTTTTAATTTATTATTGTCACTACTCATAATTTCATTTTCATCTTCAAGGAAAACAGAACAGACATTTAAGATTTGGAGATATGTAAGTTCAATCAATTGATAGCTTTTGCTATTATTTGGCTATGATTCTCAGCTACAAATATCCCACAGATGTCAAGGAGTCTGTGTGTTCTTTTAAAATAAGGTTATTTTTAAGATTACACTTCACATTTACATCTAGAGAATGCTACTGGCAGGAATTAAAAGCAAAAAGAGATTTTTACTTTGAATGCCTCAATATTTAAATTTTAATAAAATTATAAAAAATTTTTATATTTTAATATATACACATAGTACACAATAATAATTAAATTACCTAGGTTGATCAGAAAGATATATTTATCAAAACTTTAGGAGAAAGCAACTTCAAACTCTTTTTTAACAACTTTTTTATTTTTTCCTCACATGATACTGACCTTCATCTACAGCCTTATTTATTTGGCCTTATTTCAAACGCCTTATTTTAAAAGATTTAAATATAAACTTGATACTAGAGACCTTTTTTGATAATATACTTAAGATATATTTTCAGAATATGTTTGATTGTATATGCAGAGTGTTCAGGGAGCTCTATTTTTTGCATTTATATTTTTAAGAAGCAGCTGTATGAGGACATGCTCTGCATTGCTTTGAGACAGCTCTTAAAGGTGTTTATAGAAATTAAGAGCACAATTCCCGACATTCAGGTTTGAATCCTGCCAGGTTCCATCTCTGACAATCTGGGTGACCTTGGCTATTTACTTATTATAACTACGAGTTAGTGGACTATCTTCATTGCGAAGTAATGAGGATGAACAAATGTAAAATACCTAAAATGGTGTCTGGCACAGGGGAAGCCTGAGTAGGTGTCAGATAAGATACTTCTACTGCTGCTGCTATTGCCACCTCTACTGGGTATTGATCCTGTTTAGACTGATTGCCCAGCAACTCATTTCCTCACTTTCAATAGCACATTGGCTTCCTTTTGGGAAATTGCCATTCCCCACTCTGTGTAACGTTGCTGGGATTGTGAATTCAGGTGCCTGCATTTCCACTAAGGAAGCCCATGGGGTCCCTAGAAAAGTCCTGCATGAGAACCTTCCTCTCACTGTCCCCTACAGCTCAGAGGTGTGAATGTCCCCTACGGTCACCCAGCTACTCTCTCACAGGACTTTTAATCCTGAGCATCACACAGATAGGGAACCATTTTTAAAAACACCTGGTGTCCTTTTGTTTCATCAGGAGTGGCTCTTTGTATCTCTCCTGCACTGAAGGTGATGGGTTTACTCTCTCCACCTTCTCCTTCCTCCTGTATCCTGGCCTGGGATTAGGTGTAAGGAAGAGAGAAGGTAAGACTCCCAGTAAAAGTGTTCCCATGTTTTCTGAAGAATTCTGTGAGGTACAATATCTATTCTTATTGGATTATTACATTTTACTCTCATTTCAATTCAATATTTTCTCTCCCCTCAGCACAGACAATTTGCTTGATTATATTTTTCTTGACCCAATAGGTCTTCATGGACCTAGCCATTGACAGGTGAGAAGGGGTGGGAGCAGTTGATGGCAAGAGGATGAAAGCGGCTGGATATCTCAAGTCCCTGCCACAAGTAAATACTTATAAAAGCAAGGACAATAGGAAAGTGGGACTTATTCATGACAGTGCTAGTGCCTGGGAGAAACTGCTAAACTCTTTCTGCTATTAAAACACAAGTCACCTTATTGTGGTCACAGAGAGAACAGAAATGTGGGACTTACTGAAATGCTATTGCCTGGGAGAAGCTGCAGACGGTTGCAGCCACTGAGACTCTAAAACAGCCTGGTTC
Source organism: Saimiri boliviensis (assembly GCF_048565385.1). Lineage (NCBI taxonomy): Eukaryota > Metazoa > Chordata > Mammalia > Primates > Cebidae > Saimiri > Saimiri boliviensis. The sequence continues at coordinate 58,401,724 of NC_133458.1, forward strand.
CTCTTGGGTCCGAGCTGGTTCGTCAACCTATCCTTTGATTCTGTAAGTTCTCTCATATCTTTCCTCACTTAAGTTACACAGTGTTGAATTCTGTTGTTTGAAACTGAAGACTTACTAAATCACTGCTTTGCAGTGAGATGTATAAGAAAAATTGCTCCGAAAAATTAGTGCTAGGAGATTTGTTTTCCTGGCATTCTGTTATGCTTTGCATGAGATCATTTATTCTATTTCTCTTTTCGTGCTTTTTCTTCTTGAAAGTTTAGGACTAGAATTAGTTTACAACTACAGTAACTAACTTTAGGCAGGGATTTTGAAAAATAGTAACACTCTGTTTTTTCTCCTTTTAGTAATTCTTTACCTTTATTTTAGTTGATTATGTATTTTGCCTTTTATTACAAATTCCTTCTTCTTTGCTTAAGTGGATGAATAAAAGAATCCAAAACATAGTAAAAAAGCAATTAAATATAAAGATGGCACATTTGAAAATTTCAGACTATTAAAGTTTCCATCCATTCTGCTATTCTCCTACACATATATACAAAAGAATTAGCTATGAAATATACATTTCTATTCAATGCGATAAACTCGTCTTTAAGTTTCTTTTGTCAGATTTCTTTTAAATCTGGTATTTGCATATAATATAGGCATGAAACTTTAGTGTCAGTAAGGCAGATTATCATGAAAATGTACACGACTCTTCCTTCTGATATTTAATGTCACTGAAGCCTTTTCTTTAAACTCTTCAGTGACACTCACTAATGATTAATGACCCACTGACTCGTGCTGCCTTATAACATGAAAGTCACCGAAATGCCTTTTCCCTGGAGAGCAATTATTCTATGGAACAATAACCCCTACCTGGTGCATTGAAGTCCCAAAGGTTGGCTGTTAAACTCGCAGTTGTAATTCGTGAAAAAGTCCAGAATGCCAAGTTTTGAACTGCTGGGGATTTTATGCACAGTTTCATTTTACTAGAAACAACTTGTTTCTTTTCTGCCTTTGCTTGCAAGGATTTTGAAGTAGCTGAAATGGTAGAGACTTGAAATAGATGTTTTCATGTTTAAACCCAAAGTTACCTAACTGAGACCTATGTATCCTCTAGCTGCTTGATTTGTGAAATTATGCTGCTGCCTTGGAAATGTAGAAATTTGGGTGTTCGTATGTATTCAAATGATCAACTGTTTAGATATCTCAATGAGGTAAAACGATTAGAAAAGAATAAAACACAGGCCTCAGAGTTACATTTTAAAGTAGTAAAGAATTTCAATACATAATGCAATTCCACATATAAATCTTTGAAGCAATTAAATAGAATTTAATTGCTTTTTTACTATGTTTTGGATCATATAAGACTTGAAGTAAAAGGTTCTTCTGATTAGAACACTTCCCTTATCTGCAGAATATTCGGAATATTTCCCTCAACATGTACATAAATAAAGCTACTATCATTCATTAGACAAGTAAAGTCTAAACAAGTCACTTACCTCCTTGAGATAGTTGATACTGAGAGCTTGCCAGCTTTTCTTGTGCTCATAAAAAATGATAACACCTGTTTAGTGTGAATCAGTCAGTTAGGAAAAATGTTACTCTTTTTTTTTTTTTGGAGACACAGTCTTGCTCTGTCGCCCAGGCCAGAGTGCAGTGGTGCGATCTTGGTTCACTGCAACCGCCGCCTCCTAGGTTCAAGAGATTCTCCTGCCTCAGCCTCCCAAGTAGCTGGGATTATGGGCACCCGCCACTATGCCCAGCTAATTTTTTGTATTTTTAGTAGAGATGGGGTTTCACTATGTTGGCCAGAGGCAAAATATTACTTTTATGTGACTTCAGCTATTTTAATGCTACGAATGGTAAAAGTAATATTAATCTTACACAGGAAATATTTATGGTCTTTTTGGTGAAAAGAGTTATCATATTTATTACATAACAGTGAAGGACTAGAGCATATGATATTGAGGAAAATTACATGTTTCAGAAAATAGAGAAATTATTAACTTGCTTGATCATAGAATATGCAGGACAAGTATTTTGAGCTGAGCCTCCAATTACAGTTAAAGTTTGAATGAAAGGAAAAGAAGGAAGAAGAAAGGTAGGAGGAGAGAATAATTTAAGACAAAGTTTTGAAGTAGAAATACAGTGACTTGTGTAGGAGAGTGGATGGAAATGGCCTCTCTCGAGCTTAGAGTAAATGTTGGACTCTTAGAAAGTAGACTTAGGTTAGAAAGACCCAGACATCCCAGAAGAAGTGTTTGGACTAGCTAGGGGTTGTGAATATTGACAGATCACTGATCTGAGGCCAGAGTGGTGGATGATGGAGTGGAGGCAAGGGAGTCATCCTAAAGCCTTTTTTAGTAATTTACGTCTGAGGTGATGAAAGCCCAGAGTAGTGAGGTAGCTGCGGGAAGGAAGCAGGGGAGGCAAAGTTGAAGGAATGATAACACTTGGGGATAGATCATAATTAGATGATAAAGGAATAGAAAGAATAAAAGATGACTCCAAATTTTCTAATCTCGTCCAGATGACTAGAAGAATAATAGTATCTGTGAGAGACATGATGCAGTTAAAACTTGATAAACTGAATGTGGTGGAAAGAAAGTTCAGTGGTAGCACCCTACCAGCAACTGGACTCAAAAGAAGTGCGCAAAGATCCAAGCCATGTATTATATATGTGAAAATGCATACATACATGTATATTATATATGTGTAAATATAATGGAAGTATATGTGTGTGTGTATATACATATATACATAATTCTTGGATGACTGTTACAGGATTAAATAAACAGGAAACTGGGAGACCTAAGATAATTTCTATTTTGATATAAGTAAAATAAAATGCTATATTCAGAAATGTCACTTATTTAAACTTAACAGCTATGTAACCCCAGATGAGTGCCCTTCAGTCTCTTCATCTGTAAGCTGGAAATAATAACCATGGCATTTCCCAACTCAAAAAAAGTATCTAAACTTTTTATCCTAATTATGCTTTATACTTATATTTTTTTCAATGCTTGGTTAGTGAATCAGTAAGTAAGTAAAAAATCTTTGTGTATTTGCATGTTGTATTGTCTCTTAGTGATATAAAGATATATATGTAATATATAGAAAAATGTATTTAATATAAATGACTAGTGTGTACATTTGCATTTGTTACTTACTGCTAACTACGCTGACTAGCCAGCTATGTGGTCTCCCTTCTAAGTTACTGTAGATATTTTACTTATCTTACCCTCTATTTTATCCTACTGAAATCTAACATGTCTACTGCAACTCACCACCGTCTCCTCCCACTTCCGTCACTCTGGAAGCTCCTAGGGAGCTGTGGAACATGGGGGCAGGGACATGTGAGAAAGGGAAATGACTGAGAAGAGTGAACACTGCTACCCGGATCCCATTAGGCTATTAGCAACATGGTACCCACCAAGCCTCCTGCTGCAACACAGAGGAAGGAGAACAAAAGGAAGAGAAGGATGAGGCAAAGAGGAAAGTTAAGAAGTTAATAAAAACCTGGGCAACAAAAGGAGACCCTCGTCTCTACAAAAGATGAAAAACAAAACCAGTTAGCCAGGTGCAGGGGTGCACACTTGTAGTCTCAGTTACTCAGGAGGCTGAGGCAGGAGGATACCTCGAGCCCAGGAATTTGAGGTTGCAGTGAGCTATGATTGTACCACTGCACTCCAGAATGGGTGACAGAGCAAGATTCTGTCTTAAAAAAGGAAAAGGAGTTAATAAATCATGGGAGCACAGAACAAGAACAAGTCCTTTTCAATCCTCAAGGAATGCTCTAGAGTCCTTTTTTTATTATCACTTTAGTACCTCACTCCTGTTTCTCAGTCCCTAACATCTGATACCAGAATTCTGCTGTGTCTCCGATACCCTCTACCTAAAGTCATTGCTTTGCATAAACTTCAGGTCCAGGGTATTGAAGGCAGTGCTTCCAGTTCAGAGTTGGGGATGGTTTTATTCATCATTTATTATGGTCCTGCAGGACACAAAGAAGTGGAACAGATGGAGACCCTGTATCAATCAAATAATTAATCAATAAGTAACAATGAGAAACTGGAGAGACAGAGATGGTTTTCTGCCGCTCATACTATTGTGTGATCTTCCTAGACTTCAGGTGTCACTATTCTGAAAGAAATTAAAATGTAAAGATTTTGTTGTCCATTTCTTTTTTCACTATATATAATGCATTTTCAAAAAAATTTCAGCACTTAAACCTTGGGAATTATATTTTACATTGTTCTAGTCACAATGTGCTTGTAATTTTTTTTCAGCTCTAGACTAGACATAATAGACTAGACTTGATATTTTGTTTCTTCAATTTTTAAAGTTAAATACTGAAAATCTGCTCTATAATTCTGTGTGGAAGAAAGCACTGAATCAAAAGAAAATATATATATTCACAGCTCATGGAAGACTATATATATGTGTGTGTGTGTGTGTGTGTGTGTGTGTGTGTGTGTGTTGATATATATGTTCTTGTCCCAACTCTGCCACAATGGCCTTGGGCAAATCAGATTTATTTTGTTCTTTTTAAAATGTATGCCATCTCTGAAATTCAGTTGTCTCAATGTAAACTGGGGATAATATTATCTTAATGGGCTTTTCTGATCTTTAAATTAGGTAACGTATTTGATAACTATTATTATTAGATGATAGCTTTAAAATTCTACCTTCTTTTCCTTTTTAATTAGAGAATTAGGTGGGGCATGGTGGCTCATTTCTGTAATCCCAGAACTTTGGGAGGCCGAGGTGGACGCATCACTTGAGGTCAGGAGTTCAAGACCAGCCTGGCCAACATGGTGAAACCCTATCTTTAGTAAAAACATACAAAAATTAGCCAGGTACCAATAATCTCAAGTACTTGGGAGGCTGAGGCAGGAGAATCACTTGAACCCACGAGGCAGAGGTTACACTGAGTGGAGATTGTGCCACTGCACTGCGGCCTGGGGGGACAGAGAAGGACTCCATCTGAAAAAAATTAATACTAATTGTAATGAGAGAATCACAAATGTTTTGGGATATGATGTGACTTGGGAATATGGGATAGTAAGTGGGATAAAATCCATTATAGATGAGATGAAACTGGGAAATTAAACCACTTAATGAATTAAATATTATTTAATTCAGAAACTCTTGATTTTATGAAGATTTTTGAAAATGTGTATTTATTTATAAATTTATCTATTTTGGAGACAGGGTCTCACTCTGTTGCCCAGATGAGGGCAGTGGCGCAATCTCAACTCACTGCAACCTCTGCCTTCCAGGCTCAAGCAATTCTCCTGCCTCAGCCTCCTTAGTAGCTGAGATTACAGGTGTGTGCCACTACCACCGGGCTAATATTTGTATTTTCAGTAGGGACGAGGTTTTACCATGTTGGCCAAGCTGGCCTCAAACTCCTAACCTCAAATGATCCACCCAACTTGGCCTCCCAAAGTGTTATGTACCAGGTCTAAAAATGTTTTTGAGTAGAGAAAAGGGCACTTTAAACCAAAATACAGTTGGATAAAAATAGATTAAACAGATGTTTACATCTTCAAACTAGTGGACGGATATTGCCATGTTCTTGCACAATAAGGCAGTAAAATCACTACTGTCCCTGACCCAATCTCCACTTGCTAAAGCTGGAACCTTTGCTTTCGCCACCTTCTGTGATTTAGGTAGCATTTTAGTCCCACTGTTAGGACAACATCAGGGAAACAGATACATAGGGAAGTACCCAGATGCTTGCTTCTGTGGGTATAACAAAAAACAACTAGATTGATGTAAAACTGTTGCAAATACACTTGTACATATTTTAAATAAATTTAGCTTTAATTTTTGTTTACTAAAATCACAAGATAGATATAGTGACATTGCCTATAGTACCAGTTACGTGGGATGCATGGGATAGGATTGCTTTAGCCCACATGTTTAAGACCATAGCAAGACCCCGTCTCTAAAAACATTAAATAAAATAAAAATGAAGACTAAAAATGGACAGTTAGTTCATCAATGCTAGACTGGATAAAGAAAATGTGGTACATATACACCATGGAATACTATGCAGCCATAAAAAGAACAAGATCATGTCATTTGCAGGGGGCTGGCGACAATTATCCTTAGCAAGCTAACGCAGGAACAGAAACCCAAATACCACATGCTCTCGTTTATAGGTGGGAGCTAAATGATGAGAATACATGGGCGCACAGAGGGAAATAACACACACTGGAGCCTTTCAGAGGGTAGAAGGTGGGAGGAGGGAGAGGATCAGGAAAAACAACTAATGGATACTAGGCTTAATACCTAGGTGATGAAATTATCTGTACAGCAAACCCCCATGATACACGTTGACTTATGTAACAAACCAGTACTTGTACACCTGAACTTAAAAGTTTAAAAATGCCTTTTAAAATACAAACATAAAATTTAAAAATTAAGAAAAAAATAACATTAAAAATTTTAAATTTATAATATAAAATAGTTCAATACCAGTCATTTTAAACATTTACAGTTTACATGTTACATATGCTTTTCAGTTCTCTCACTATATCTTAATAGATTTGGATACTACATTCATTTTATGCACAGTCTTACCTCTTTCTGGGTCTAGATGAAACCATTTTTAAACAGTCTAAGAAGGCCTCTAATGATGAATGATAAATTGCATTTATATTCCATTAAAATTTCAATATTTTAATAATGAAACAACATAATATTAATATATGTGTATTTTCCATTTTAAGAAATTTTACCTCAATTTTTTATACCTACCATCTTTATACAAACATTTATATATTCAATAAACAAGATATACAATTATCTGGTTATTCCTCTGGAAGTTAGTAATGTCATTTTTGTCTATTCATTCACATCTTTAGTGAAACAAAGCCATGTTTGTGTTGATTTCTATCATAAAATATATTGTACAAATTGTTCACAACGTCCTACTATATTCTCTGGCTACCAATGAGCTCAAAGGGAAAAGATTAGATTTCTTCTGTTCCAGAGTTTTGCCTATAGAATTCTCTTTCTAAAATATTGATTCATTTCAGAGGCTTAGTCTGAGCCATGTTCAGAGGTAAAATAAAGAGTATATAAACAGCAGACTAAGGAAGAGTTAGTCAAATGTCAGCTGAATTCGTAGAGCGTCACTTAGCTTCCATTTGCTTCTTTCTGTGAAATAGGGGGGTTGGGAGCAAGGAGGCAGCTCACGGGAAGACAACAGATGACCTAGTGAGACAGTGTTAAGCACCCAGATGAGGCTTGGCACTGCCCTGGAAGCTTGCAGTTGAGGGCACAAGCATGCGTGCATGCAAACACACAGGTACACAGCCACCACCACCCCCTTTCCTTCTAAGTGCTGACAGATGCTATGGCACTGCTCAGAAAATCCTCTCTGTATTTTTTTCTGATGAAATCATAGTTTATAAATACAACAAGGTGCACATTAACATGAAAAGCAATAGAGTTAAATTCTTTTTGTCTTTGGTCCTCCTGCACCCTACTCCACCAAACCGCAGACCCTCAGGACAGTGAGACAGGGACAAGGTTTTCTTTCTGCACTTGATTGCCCAGTGGACGAGAGGCATCGTCTCAGCTTCCTATCAGCTGGTTTATAACAACCTCCACTCAGGTCTCACTTAGAAGAGAACACAGATCCGAGTCATTCTGTTTGGGACATTTTCCAAAACATATTAAACTGAACATTAGAAAAAGCTGTAAAGAGAAAAGGAATTACAGAGGCCCAGCTTGAATGCCTCTTTGCTGTGCTGCTTTGGGGGGTTATTGGCAGCCTGCCGGACGGTACCTGATGTGCTCATGCGAGAGGCCTTCTTAGACTGTTTAAAAACGGTTTCATCTAGACTTGGAATGAGATAATGTAAGACTGAGACTTGACTCCCTCAGAAATGAGCATGGGTGGGGGAAGTGTAGCTTCATATGTCATCATACCAGAAATACTGAAGTTCGTTTAGGGAACTTAGAAAGGCTTTATGACAAAAATATATTTACAATGGCATAATCTTTACATTTTCATACTTTCTGAAATTGGTTTTCCCATGCTGAAAAGAGTCCGGTTTCAACTAAGACCAGAGCAATGGCACTTTGCAGATGAAAAGAGAAGCGAGTGATACTGTCCTTAGATTAATCCTGTTTTCTCAGGGATTCACAAGGGAAGATATGCTAGGAGACATGCTCACAGTGATTTAAGACACTGATCTTACCCCACCAGTCTACACAGATCATGTGGTCCACCAGAGTCTTGTGCTGTCATGGGGACTGCTTGCTGATACAGCAGGATTATTTTTAAGTATTATTTAATGGTCTTGAGTCTTTTGTTGGGAAAAAAAAATAAAAGAGTGAGATGGAGAATTCCTCTTTTTGTCGTAAGTAGGGGTATGCATTTCTGGAAGCTCTGACCAGATCACCAAGACTCGAGGCAGTGAAGCTAACCATCTGGAATAAAGTTCCACTTAGCCATCTGCAAGCCACTTACAGAGACTATTTTAGGTGCAAACTAGCAGAAAATTCTGTAATATTCATCCAAGAGCCTGCATTTCTGAAATTTCCTCACAGTATTTTGTAAAGGAAATCAGTCACTGGATGAGTTGGTCTACCTTGTGTTTCTAATATTCAGTGAATACTAAAACTAAGAAAGTACTGTACAGACTGGGTACAGTGGCTCACACCTGCAATCCCAGCACTTAGGGAGGTCAAGGCAGGTGGTTCATCTGAGGGTGGGAGTTGGAGACCAGCCTGGATAACATGGTGAAACCCCATCTCTACTAAAAATGCAAAAATTATCCAGGCGTGGTGGCACATGCTTGTAGTCCCAGCTACTTGGAGGCTGAGGCGAGAGATTCACTTGAACCTGGGAGATGGAAGTTACAGTAATCTGAAATCATGCCACTGCACTCCAACCTGGGTGACAGAGTGAGATTCCATCTCAAAAAAATAAAATAAAATAAACTTTTTTAAAAGTATTACACATACACACCCCCACACACATATAGGACCTGGAGTCATTATCAAATGAAAACAGCTAAGGTGAGACTGAGTTCAGCCAGTGATGTGAATTCTAAGAGGCATCATAATTTGACAGGTCTTTTAGGGAGTTCATAATTGAGAAGTACAGAAACCTTATTTGGTCAACACACTGCAAGTCGTCTGTAAAAAATAGAGTAACCTAGTTCAAAGTAAACACTAAATTAGCCATTGTCAATTTATAACAAGAAATGCAGTCGCATTTGAGACTGAAAACATTGCCCCATGGGACCAGCTCATTTTCTTTCTGTTGGGAACTGACATGGGGATCCAAACCATAACTCAAAGTGATTAGCACAAAATCATCATGGAAAGAATTCCACATATCATCCGAATGAGGATGCCAGTCTGGATCACCAAGGAGTGAGATGATCTAGCCACACCCTGTCGATTCTGAATGGGGTCTGGAAGTTGTATTCAAAAAGTACCTCAAACAAACCATTGACATCAGTTTAGAATTTGGGAATGTCTGAAAGCTTATCCAATGTGCCAACATTACTCTAGGACAATCAAATACATCATTGGCACTTTAGAGATATACCAGCCCTCTGACTAAACAGTTCATAGTCTTATCTCCTGCCACCTGGACCTACATGAATGAGCACTGCCAGTGAAGCTCTTTCTGGAAATATCTAGGGCTGAATGACTTCTTTCTAACCAACACCTTCTTTCCTTACATGCATTGTTACCTTTACTTAATTTGGCTGTATCCTGTGGTATATTCTGCTTCCTAAAAGGCAGCAGTTGTTTTTTTTTTTTTTTCAGACAATAGTATGAAAAAAACAAACAAAACAAACAAACAGTAAAACTAGAAATCAAATGTATTTGGGGCTAATTTAAGCTTCAACGTCATAATCACTGGGCACATTGCCTTGTACGTTGGTTTTACACTTCAATGCACAAAGGACGCTGTTAATTCCAAAGGCTTGTGTAGCCTCTTCCTGTTCCTCCTCTTCTTCATTTATTGCCTAGAGAATTGAGATACTTTGTTGTCTAACAGTGGGTTTGCCTGGTCCAAAGGTTTCAGAAATTTTGTTAATTTATTTATAACCATTCCCTCATTTTACTCATAGGCACAATAAGAACCTATTGCAGTTATGGTAAAAAGTGCACATTAAGTTTAATAAAATATTGAAAGTGCCTAAATATCAAGAGAGAGCTGTTAACTTGTTTTTAAAATGGAGACTAATACATGGTACTTATTATTATTATTTTCAATTATTTATTATACTTTAAGTTCTGGGGTACATGTGTAGATCGTGCAGGTTTGTTACATAGGTACACACATGCCGTGGTAGGGGTTTGCTGCATCCATCGCCCCGTCATCTACATTAGGAATTTCTTTTAATGCTATCCCTCCCCAATCCCCCCACCCCCCACTATTCCTTACCCAGCCCTGGTGTGTGATGTTCCCCTCCCTGTGTTTTTGAGACAGGGTTTCACTCTGTCACTGGGGGCAGATTGCAACGGTGTGATATTGGCTCAAGTCAGCCTTGACTTCCCATGCTCAAGCAATCCTGATGCCTCTGCCTCCCGAGTAGCTGGAACTAGAGGCACATGCCACCAAGCATGGCTAATTTTTGTATTTTATATAGAGATGGGATTTCACCATGCTTCCCAGGCTGGTCTCAAACTCCTGGTCTCCAGTGATCCACTCGCCTCTGCCTCCCAGAGTGCTGAGATCACAAGCATGAGTCACTGTGCCCAGCCACATGTTAATTTTTATTAGGAAAATACATACATACGGAGAGAAGATGACTAATAAATGTTGAAGAAGATATGCTGGTAACTCACCATAGACAGTAGAGAATTTTTTTAAAAAACATGTAAATTGCTTAATCTTGAAATGCAGAAAATCAGGATCTCCCCTTCCTCGTTTTTGTTCCATTCCTCATCCATGGTGGAAGGTATAATTAGGGTAAAATGTGTTTGTTATGAGGAGGACGATACTGGCAAACTGTATTTAGATTTTGTGATGTTCCAACTGGAAACATGAAATATTTAAAATTTCTTCCAGCAATGAAAAGTAAGGCATGGCTACCTTTCTGTAAGGAGCATTGCCGAGAGTTTTCATTACTGCATGACAAGTTTCCCTAAGGATCAAGTCACAAACTAGGAAACTTAGCAGAGAATTGGAAAAGTTAAGAACATCATGAGAAGAAAGAAGACAGTAAAAGACCAGGGTCAGAGGACTTAGAACACTGGAAAGGGATTCTAATAAAGCCAAACATTAACAGTTCTAATTGAGCTAAACATCAGCAGGAAAAGGAAATAATGTTTGGCATCATTCAACAACATCTAGATTTCACTAGTATTTTTTTCTTAACTTTTATCTTAAGTTCACGGGTACATGTGCCGGTTTGTTATATGGGTAAACTTGTGTCATGGGGTTTTGTTATACAGACGGTTTCGCCAGCCAGGTATTATTCATGTTCTTTATCCAGTTTGTCACTGATGGACATTTAAGTTGATTTCATGTCTTTGCTATTGTGACTAGTACTGCAATGAACATATGCCTGCATGTATCCTTTGTCATCTAAAATGATTGTTTTCTTTCAAGTAGAAGACTCTACCTAAATGTCCTGCCAAATGTTAAAGATACATCTAAGAGTTTCCTTTACCTTGTCTAATTTTTTTTCTAAAAACTAGTCCAGTAATGAAAGTAGTATCACTAAACTTCAAATTCTGTCTAGTCCTTACCTTAATTTGGCAAAAAGCATCAATGGTACCTGTTAAATTCCCAAATGGGGAAAAAATGTTTATTCTATCTCCTCCCTAATTTCACACTTGATTTATCTTCCCAATTTGATTTGAAAATTGCTTCACTTTTTTTCACTCAACAAACTTGTTGAATACCGTAACTCAGACACAGTTAGGTAGTGATTTATCTGCCTATTAATTAAAGCTTTACCAATTAATGAGTTCCTAAAAATTTTTTTTACCTCCCAGGCTGTTTGATGTCTCCATAATTTTATTAAAGGTCTCTCTTCTTGCTCTCATCTCTTACTTCTTTGATCCAAAAATTAGCCGGGCACAGTGGCTCACCGCTGTAATCCCAGCATTGTGGGAGGCCCAGGCAGGCAGATTACCTGAGGTCAGGAATTTGAGGCCAGCCTGGCCAACATGGTGAAAACACCATCTCTGCTGAAAATACAAAAATTAACCAGGTGTAGTGGCATGCACCTGTAGTCCCAGGTACTCTGGAGGCTGAGGCAGGAGAATCACTAGAACCCACGAGGTGGAAGTTGCCCTGAGCCGAGATCACACCATTGCCTGGGCAACAAGAGCGAAACTCCGTCTCAGGAAAGACAAACAAACAATTAAACATCTACTTTATATTTTAAGATGTATGCCAGAGTTTACTTATCATCTTAAGCCTTCTTTTCCTTCCCACCCCTCTAGAATATTGGACATCACTTCCTTTGTGTTCTGAATAAGCTCATCTATGTTTCTATAATACCCATGTTACATAAATATACCTTTAAATATTCATAGCAGACATTATATTTGATTTTCCTAGCTACGTTTTGGAAAATTACTTCTTCCCATTTTCATCTCTGTAATTCAGGTGAAACAGACTTCACTTCACGGTTTGCAGGATAGACACGTGACCCAGATCAAAGCCAATCATAAAACTCACATAAAAATGATCTAAGGGGTAAAATCCAGATTCCACTGTGAAATTGTCATGAATGCTTAAAAATAAAAGATCTCTTTTCTGAGATCTTAATTGCTAAGCATTGTGTAAACTTATGGGTCATATATACCATCATTTATTGGTGGCAAGCCTTGGAGTGAAATCTTCAGAGTAAACAACCAAGAAGTAAAGAGGAAGACAGTGTGTCCTAAAACTATTTGAATTCCTGGATCTAGCTGTGGCGGAAGCCATTTGTACCCCCCAGATATTTTAGCTGTTCTTGCTAATGAATATTATTCTGATTAAATTAGTTTAGATGGAATATTCATCATTTGCAAGCAGAAAAGCCTGCAGTAATACATCATGTCTGTTTCTGTCACTATACTATTCTGTCTAAATTGCCTCTTTTAGTCTGTGACAGAACTTGGAACAAAATGGGTACTCTTTTGGTTTACTGATTAAAGAATGGATATGAATGAATAAAATAAAGACATGGAAGAATATAGAAAAAAAGTAAATTTCTGTCCCAGTATACCAACAATTTGGTGCCCTTGTTCCACAGCAAACAAACAGAAATACCCAATGAAAAAACTGATTACTTATTTTCAAGTTATTGTGCTGCACTGTGCTGGTGGCAGCTGATCACGATCCCTTGAAAAATCCTTAAGATGGCTTACTCAGGTTGAATGGATTTAGGAAATATCCCAGGATAATCAAGACCTTTATTTGCTTCTTAACACCAAATGATATCCTCCAGGTCCTAAAGTTATTTTAAATGGCATATGAGATGGCGTCTCTGTCTGTTCTCTTGAGATCAGGTTTCATGGTCTAATCAGACTCACCATTAACAATCTTCCCCAGGACAGGAACAGAGTTAATATAGTGTGATGAGAGAGTGTTGGCCGGTGGCTCAAGCAGCTCTGCAAGTCTGCACATGTGGATTCTATTTTCAAACCTATGATTGATTTACTTTAAGACTATGGCAAACCCTCTGCTCTCCCATATGATGCTTATCAACAAATGGTGTCTGCTTAACTCATTTTGAGAAAATGTAACTGCATTTTAGAAATTTAAAATTATTTCCCATGAAAAATTCTTGCTTCTCTTACCAGAGTGTAGTTCTGCATGTATAATACACTACCTAATCAAAATAATTACATTAAGACGTATTTTTTAAATTTTGAAAGTTCGGTATTTCCTCTTAATGAAGATATTGACCTCTGCTTACACTTTGATATTTCTCTTATCTCAATATCTATGTATATATAGCTATAAAAATTGCTTTTGAAGATGCATTATTTTTTAACATTCTCTAAGTAGTCTCCTATAGATTGTAAACTACTCAGATAGGGATGGATTAGTATTGAACATACATTTGTTGATTTGACTTAATGACATTTGAATTTGATACAATAATCAATTCACATATTCATATAAACTGATATGTGTGTGTGTGTGTGTGTGTGTGTGTGTGTGTATCATTTCCAAATGCACACTGCTAGAAGAAGAAGTATATATACATTTGGAACTCATTTTTTTTTAATGGTATACAAATTTGAGTTAGCTTGTGTTGGAAAGAAATGGCATGGGCCATGAAAAACAGAGTTTCTGAATTATTGCTGTACCTTAAAGTCAAGAGCTAGAATAGATGACTTTGAGGGATACTTTAGAAGTCATTTTATTATTTGAAAACCAATATTAAATGACATAAGAAATCATATAAGACACTGTCATCCATAAATTTTCTTTAAATTTTTAAAAACGTATTTGGTGTATGGATTTGTGGTTAGAGTTATGCTGACTTACTTAGTTCCACGTTATGGAACACATGAAATAGTATCAGCACCGTCTGTTTCTTCAAAGACTGAAACAGAAAAGTTACCCGGGAAATCATCTCAGCCTGGCACTTTGGGAAGGGTATTAAATCAATGTTTTGTTCCATGTTAGACTCTCAGGTCAAATTTTGTGTTATTTGAGTTTGTTGGTTATTTAGTTATTTTAGTTTTCATTGTTATCTTCCATTTCTTCTAGGGTTGTGTAATTATTTTCCTGTACTTTTGTAAAGACACACTAAAAATTATTTGCTTGCTTCTGTGTCTGTACCTGTTTGTTTTTTGTCTTTTAACTATGTGTAATTCTGCTTTCTCATTTATTTGTGTATGGTAAATTATTTTATCTAAAATTTGGCTCTGCATTATTTATCAATGTTATGTTTTTATATTTGATCCACTTATTTATGCCTTTAACTCTATTTGTGCCTTTCATTCTTTTTTCTTTAGATTTATTTTTTGGTCTGTTTCTGTCTTCTTTTGTTAAATGTTTAATTTTTTACATTTATTCTATATCAGATTAAGTTGCATGAAAGTATAATGCTATGAAGTAGTATATAAGCTCAAGTTTGGCTCTATCCCATATATCATATATATATATGAGATATGTAGGGGCTTCATCTAAAATATTTTCTATTTTGACTATTAAATATATTTGCATACATAAGCATATACAAACATATACATATGCATGTGTATGTGTATGTCCATATATATAGTAGTTGGACAATTTTTTATTTCATTGGTTTTATTTGTTCTACATTTTGGAATATATAATCTAAACAATACTACTTTAGAAAAATGTTCAAAATATCTTGAGAGGAAGTGTTACTCTGGTGATGTATTTATTCATTTTATATATTTGGATTAACCTTACTAATAACTGTATACAACTACACCCTTTTATCTACTTGCTTCTTCTCAAGATGTAAGATTTCTTAAGTTAGCCTCCTGTTTCTACAGATTTTTTATAGATATACCCGTGAGAATCTGCAATTCTTGTTTTATATATTTGATTATTTGCTGCATAATAATTCATTCATTTCTCTAATTCAAGAACATTAGTTTTCCATGAGTTGAGTGCTTCCATGTTGAATTTTTACCTCATAAAAACCATTTTCCATGACTACTTTAAAGGCATTGTCTTTTCTGTAGTTTTCAGTTTTTAAGATCCACATATTTTTATTTTTTCCTAATAGTCACTTATTTATTCTATAATGATATAATTTTGGTGCTGATTTGTTTATTTTTTCCAGTCTCTAATTTATATCACTCTTTTGTTTCATTATCTCATGAAACAAAAGAGTGATGTAAATTATACCTATTTTTTGTTTGTTTCATTGATTTCATGTCCTCATGTCTTTTGTACTTCTAGATGTGCAAGTATTTTTGAAAGAATTTTTAAAAATATTTTCTGTAAATCCTATTAGATGTTTTTTTCAAATACTCTGTCATATTTTGTGTTCTTAAAATTGGAATAGCATTTTTATAGGGCACAGGGGGTTATTATTTTCATCTTTCTCATAATTAATGTGGGCAGTTATATCTGGATATTATCCGCTGGATATAGTTTATATGAATTTTCTATAATTATTTACTTCCTTATCAGAGACCTGCTGGTGTTCACCTAAGAACATCATTAAGTTTGAGAGTGATTGTTGCTGGCTTGTGTTCTATGTGTGACTTTATGATCTTCATATTAAATCAGATCCATGGGTTCATCAGTAGATGGTGCATCTTAACATGATTGGTGGATTTCATCTCTGATCTTTTAAAATTAAAGGCTTTATTTCATCAACTTAGAAGTCTCTACTAATCCAATAGGAGACACATTTGAATTTATTATCAAAGTTAAATCATTAAGGTTTCATTTCCCACGGATTCATTCAGAGAAGTTGAGTTCCACACCATTACCAGTCTTTCCAGTATCATTCCACCTCCTCTCTTAGCCAAAGGAGAGAAAAATAGACAAACTTTGTAGAGCTCAAACATAGCTTTCTTTGGGGCCTTTCCCTTAGGTACTTGTACAGCTGCACATATTCTTGTGTAATTTATTTTCTCTTTTGTGATTCTCATGGATAATTATGTCTTTATTTTTGTTGACCATTATTACTTTATGTTGCCTCTGATGCCTTTCTACCTGAAAGAAGACAAACTCATTCATCTTTAATGAATAATTCTCTTGGTGATGATGACATTTGCCTTCTCTTTCCTTTAGTTATCTGTCTGCAGATAGAATTAATTACTCTGGAAATGAGGTTTGCCAATTATTTAACCTGAAATAATCTCATTTTCCACAGCTCAATCAAAATTCTGGGAGGTAAAACTTTGAAACAAATGTTCTCAGTATCCTCAATGATCAATCCACCAGAACATTCATTTTCTTCTGAAAATATCCATTTTGCTTTTTACTTAGCTCCATGATGATGATGATACTTTCAAATTATGTAAAAAATTAGGTCTTTATTTAAAAATGTTTAGAGACTATGATTTCTATAAAACTAAAGACAAGCCTCCTTATTTAGCTTTTGCCACACTAATTTGTCCTGGTCAAGCCAAAATATCATTTTAGTTCATGTGGTACTTAATTGTGAACAGCAATGGCTGGAGGATTTTAAGGGTCACTAGGTCCAGATGTTTGGTCATTAGTCACCACCATATAACCCACCTTCAATATAATAAATATGGATAAAATAAGGAAACACTTCAGCCGTCAGCAAGATTAGTGTTCAAGACTAATAGGAGCCTGATTTCTGCTTTTTAACTTTGTTAACATTTAACCCTTTGAGGGCAGAGAATTTCACTTGAAGTAAATCTCTCTCCTCACACACTCTGCTCTTATTTTCTGAAGTTTATATACCTTCATTAATGGCACATCCATTCACCAAAGAAGTGCAGGCATGCTTTTAAGTATTTTAATACTTTACATCACACTTCATATCTTTTTCTTAACAACATATTGGAATGTTTAAGAAGGTGGTTTTGTTGGACAGTCAGGTAATCGTCTGATAAAGTGACCTATGTCTGTGGCTATAGAACAGCCTATTTAAAAGAATTTATTGGACATATTGGGTTGATCTGTACCCTCTAAAACGATAAAAAGATTATTTTAAAACCTTTTCTGTATGTTTCCTTTTCTTTTTGGTATTTGTATGGAAAGAAAAGTGCATGTCCTAAAATCTTTTATCTCTTGTGTAGTATTTCTCAAGTCAGGCAATGAAAATAAAACTTGCACAACCGTATGGTGCAGGCCTTAGAATCTAGCTACAATGGATGCTCTAGGTACTACTGCAGTAAATTGGAATAGTAATAATACTAACCATGTAGAGTTGTTATTTGGATTAATGAGATAATATAGGCATTCAATTAATGCTAATTATCTTTTTCTTATTTGCATTGATGTTTGACAATATTGTGACAGATATGTTTGCAAATAAAATATCTACTTCAAAAAGTGGATAAGATTGTTGGCTACAAGCTGCAAAGGATCCTTTTGCTGGTTTTGGCATTAGGGGATGCCTATAATATCTGTTATTTTAAATGTAACTTTTTTGTGGAAGCTCATTTTTTGTTGGTAAATTAAATATCTTGATTCTGGTACTTGGAGAACTTTTTTTTCTGTTAAAAAACAGTCCTCATCCTGAATTATAGCTTTATCTTAAAATAAAAATTCAAAATTGAACAAAATGAAAATACATATCTTTGGCTAGTTGATTCAGTTCACAATGCTAATTGTTTACGTAAGCATTCTTAGAAACATGTTTTTTATTTTAGCTTTATTAATCTATAATTTACAGATTAAAATGGTATATGTTCAAGGTGTTCAATATGGTGATTTGATATTGTATAATTATCACCACAATCAAATTAATAAAGACATTCCCCACCACATAATTACTTTTTTTGTGTGTACATGTGTGCGGTCAGGACATTACCATCTACTCTCAGGAAATTTCAAGTAAACAATACAGTCTTGTTAACTAGAGTCACCATGCTGTACATTAGATGCCCATAAGTTATTCATCGCATAACTGCAAGTTGTATATTCTTTAACCAACATCCACCACTTTCCCCATGCCTGAGCCCCTGGAAACCACCATTCAGGGTGTAATTTTGATAGCAATACAATGTCAGTTGTAGCCTCCTGAGTACCAATTATTTCTGCTCTATGCCACTGCTCCAGAACCCTAAGCTTGGCCATGTGAAAATCACAGTTGGTCTCCTCCAGGTCTTTAAGTCCTTTCTTGACCTGTCACAGGAGCTAACTGGCAATGATCCAGGTTAAAATACTCAACTGAAAGAAACCAGTAGAAAAATAATGGATCATTCAGAGCAACCAAAAAGTGGAGAGTTCCATTGACTAAATTCCAAAACAATGCTTTTATTTTCTGTTTTCTTCTATATCTACTACTAGTTTCTATATCCTCTCTGTAATTTATTGTTTTCTTTGCTGCAAAAATAATAACTGTCTCATTCCATATGGTCTTTTGTGATGGCACAATGCATTTATATAGATAGATTTTAAAAAGTAATTCATTGCTATATCAATTGTATGATCCTAAAAAGGCAAATGTATATAGGCTTCTATGTAATTAATTGTATTATTTAATGGCTATTAAGATGTTTTCATATTTTGCAAACTCGATCAGCTTTCAGTCTTATTTGTGCACCATATTAAATTCTTTGACTTTTTGTTTGTTTGTTGTTTGTTTTTATAGACAAGGTATTGCTCTATCACCCAGGCTGTAGTGCAGTGGTGCAATCAAAGCTCACTGCAGCCTCAGCTTCTTGGGCTCAAGCATCCTCCCATCTCATCCTCCCAAGTAGCTAAGACTACAAGCATGTGCCACCATGCTCAGCTAAATTTTGTTTTGTTTACAGACAAGGGTCTTGCTGTGTTTCCCAGATTGTTTTCCCAGATCTTGAACTACTGGCCTCAACTGATTCCCCAACCTCAACTGCACAAAGTGGTGGGATTACAGGTGTGAGCCACCATGCCTGGCCTGTTTTGTGTGTGTATGTGTGTTTTAAATGTATAATATTTATTTTTAAAGGCCATTTATTAATCCAGATACCTAAAATAGTTTACATTTAGTGTATGTGTATAACATGGGTAATTACACACATACTAAATGTCCACACCAGTATATACATATAGCTACATCAATATACAAATTAATCTTCATTTATAATTTATGTTTTCCTATAAATTTGGAAATTAGCTTTCAAATGCTTATATCTATTCCTGTTGAGTCTGAGAACATCGTCACAATTTATATATTATCCTGCTCTGAGGCTATATATGGAGTATATAAAATTTATTTTCAAATGTCAACTGAACACTTTATAGATTTTTATTCCCTCCAACTCTTTCTGTAACCCTGTTACTTAAATTATTAGTACAACTGTCTGAGAGATCAGATTTAAGGCCTTCAAATGATTTCTCGATCTTCGAAGAGATGCCTCAGGAGACTTTCCACTAGAAAGGTACATTGGATCAGCACAGCCTGTTTCTCTACCATACTCTATAACCAGAACTGACAGCCTCAAAATAAGAACAATTTTTGTTAGGATGTTTATGGAATTTAAAGAGAGGACATATTTTTACCTTACCAGTATGAAGGATACCAAAATAAGTTATATAGAAAATGATTTCATACCATTCCAGTGAATGAGAGGAGGCCAAACAAAATACATGAATGTGGCAGTCTTTTGCCAAATGTAATAGATGCTTGCAAAATTAGAAGAGTTTTAATGAAGAAGGAAATGAGTGTATCAGCTTAATAGACCTATCAATCCAGGCATAATTCTTTGGCATATGATAGCATATTGAATGCATTCGTTACGATCTGGTTTTGACAGAATACATATATCAATGTTTATTGATTAAGCAGCAGTGAAGTATCATAAGATCTGAGACTGAATCTTCAGTTCCTTAGAAGAAGAATGGATTTAGTGAAGAATGCTGCACCTGTTACTTTTCACCAAGTGAGGTTTAAGGATTTATTTTTTTCTTTTAACTCTGAACTGAGTTTGTAGACTGGATTATACCTAAGAATTGGAAGACACAATTCTAAGATGAAAAGTAGAAATATGTCAGAAGTTATAGAGAGCTAAGATTAACTCATGAAAAAAATGGAAAATGTAAGCAAAATACAAATTATTTTATTGCGCTTCTCTAATTTTATGAGAGGGGACATGTTTCTGAACATAAACTTGTGTTTGGGTTACAAAAATCTTGCTAGTTGGCAAAGGAGTTTTCATCATAGGACTGTAGCTTTTGTAGACTGGATTTCTGCCTCTGACTACATTTCATTTATGCAGGCACTAGTTAAGCTAAAGATATTGTTAAAACAATGAGATACTTTCCTGTAGAGCGAAAATCAAGAAATCCCATGTAACCTGCGCATGCATTTTTATTTCATTATTTTAATAACAAGATATAGACTTTAATACCTGGGAGGCAAAAACAAATGTATCTAATTTTGACTTGTTAAACATATCTGAAACTTCCTTTTACAAAATTACACCAAATTCAAGAATTTTCTTTATAACAACAGGCTAAAATAACAAGTAGCAATACTAATTATATATCCATA
The DNA here is from genome assembly GCF_048565385.1 of Saimiri boliviensis. Lineage (NCBI taxonomy): Eukaryota > Metazoa > Chordata > Mammalia > Primates > Cebidae > Saimiri > Saimiri boliviensis. Next base: position 58,422,813 of record NC_133458.1, read on the forward strand.
TGTATATAATTATATTAATTACATATATAATTAGTATTTAGATGTATTACATATATCTCCAGATATAATATCTAATAAGTTATATCTTAGATATATCTAAATACTAATTATATATAATATATCTAATATTACATATGTAAATAAAATTATATATATAATTAGTATTTAGGTGTATTAGATATATCTATATATATATTTATTTATTTATATGTTTAATATGGGTCATTTGACTTCTGATTTCTAGTCCAACATATAAAGGGCTTGGAAGTCATTGTTATCATCCAGATATGAAATAAATTGAACAAACTGAAAATCAACAATTCTTAGCTCAATCAGACAGTTGGGGTCACAAGTCAAACTATTCCTTGAAAACTGGAAAGATAGAGAAGTAGATTCAATAACAGCTTACCTGAAGTGGAGGCCCAGGAGCAGAACCCTGCAACTGGCCCCAGTTTCAGTAGTAACATGTTAACATATAAATCATGAATTGCTGGAGGTCAATGTAAACTAACTTGAGAGTTAAAAGCTCTGAGGTGTCAGTCTTAGGAAAGACCTTTATATTTTTATGAGTTTTATCTCCAGATGACCCAACAGGTTCTAACTTTAAAGATTTAAGAAAAATTACCTCTTGTTTCCAGCAGGATGAAGGGAATAAGCAACTATTTTGGAATATACTCAGAGCTCTCTCTCCTTAAAAGGCTATAAAAAATAAAATCATGTCATTTTTTGCAACATGGATTGAACTGGAGTACATTATGTTAAGCGAAATAAGCCAAGGACAGAAAGATAAATAACATGTTTTCTCATTCGTAAGTGAGAACTAAAAAAGTGAATCTCATGAAAGTAGAGAGTAGAATGGTGGTTATCAGACCTAGGAAGGGTAGCGGGTAAAGGAGTATGAAGAGGGGCTGGTTAATGGGTATGAAAATACAATTAGCAAAAAGAAATAAGTTCTAATCTTTGATAACACAGTGAGACAATTAGAGTTAACAATAATTTATTGTATATGTCAAAATAGCTAGAAGAGAAGATTTAGAATGTATATTCCCAACACAAAGAAACGATAAGTGTCTGAGGTGATGGATATCCCAGTTATCCTGATTTGATAATTGCACATTGTATGCATGTTTCAAAATATCACATGTACTTCATAAATATATACAACTATTATAGCTATTATATCTCATTTTTAAAAAGGCCTGGCCCCAAGGAAACCAAAATTTCATCAGAGAATAACTAATTGGGGTTTTGCCAGACCCTAATCAACCAGAGAGAAGGGAAATGCCCGATTCAGGCTCACTGAAAGACTGAGACCTAATCACAAACTTGTAGAACTATCTATCCACCTACCTTACCACCACATAAATAGCACTACTACGTAATAACAGAAATGTAGCTTAAAAGAACTACAAGCTCCAAATCCTATTTAAGTAGTCTCTAGGAAAACATAAGAATCACCGGAGAGGCAAAATCATGGACATTAAAGAAAATGTTAGTTTCTGACACCAAAGCTATAGCAAAGCTGAACACAGCCTAACCCCCAGAAAGAAAAACATAAAACTTCACACTAAAGACCTTTTTATATCAGTACCTTTTGGCAGGTAATCAGGGCTTGCTTTCAGTGAAAAATTACAAGTCATGCTAAAAGGTAAAAATCACACTTTGACAAGGCAAAGCAAGCATCAGAATGAAAACCAGGTATAGCAAAGTTTTTAGAATGATCACACTGGGAATTTAAAAATATCTATGATTAATATGTTAATAGCTCTAATGGAAAAAGTAAGCAATATATGAAAAAATGGGTACCATAAGCAGAGAAATAACAATTCTAAGAAAGAATCAAAGAAGATGCTAGAAATGAAGAATCCGTTTGATGGATTTATCAGTAGACAGACATAGTTGTAGAGCAAATCAATGAGCTTGAATATATGTCAAAAGAAACTGAAACGCAAAGAGAAAAAAATGAAAAAGATAGAATTTCCAATTACTTAGATAAATACAAAAGGTGTAACATATGTATAACGGAAATATCCGAGAAAACAGTACAGATTTTTTTCATGTAATAATGGCTGAGAAATTTCCAAAATTAATGACACCAAGCCATAGATCTAGAAAGCTAAGAAAACACCAAGCAGAATACGTATCAAAAATTCTATACCTAGTTATATCATATTCCAACTATAGAAAATCAAAGACAAAGTAAAAAATCTTAATCCAGAGAGGAGAAATACTGTCTCACCTACTGAGGAATAGGGATTAGAATTACAATTATATTCAGAAACCTCAGAAAGCATCTAAAGAAAAAGATCATGGAGAGAAATATTTAAAGTATTTTTTACAAACACCATCAACATATTGTATCCAGCAAAATTACCCTTTGAAAGTAAAAGAGAAATAAAGACTCTATCAGACAAACAGAAATGGATGGAATTTGTCAGTGGCAGATCTGCTTTGCATAAATGTTAAGAGAAGTTCTTCAGAGAGAAAGACATAAAGAAACTCAAAGCTACATAAAGGAAGCATTAGAGAAACTCAAAGCTGTATAAAGGAAGAGCGTTAGAGAAGGAGTAAGAGAAGGTAGTACACAATATTTTATTTTCTCATTCTTAATTGGTCTAACAGATAACATATTGTTCAAAATAATAATAATGTATTTGACCATTATAGCTTATGGATAAGCAAAATCAATGACAGCAAGATTATAAGGGGTGGGAGGAGAGAATTGGGAAGATCCTGTTATTAGGTACTTGCATTATCCATGAGGCAATACAGTTTTATTTGCAGTTGCATTTGGATTAGTTGTAAATGTATTTTGCAAACTCGAAGGCAAAAATGGGCAGCCATTTTACATTATTTAACTTACGTCATTTTACATAATTTTTAACCTTTTGCAGTAGATATGTGCATTGTATTATAGATGTGAAATTAAGGATAGATTCAGAAGCAAAATTTCAGAAAATATTTTTTCTAGATGAGAAAACTAAGGCACATACAATTTTTTAATTTACTGAAGTACAAAGTGGAGGACTCATAATTTTTACTTCTCTCTATCAGCTTTCAAATCCTGTAATTTCCACCACAGACTCATGAAGCTTCCCATTTGTGAGCTGTCTTTGAAATATGAACCAAATCACAAACTCATGATTAAATGGTCAAAGAAAATCAAAGCAAAAAAACAATACATATTTTAAAAAATGGTATCAATATAAGAAATATGTTTGGAAGTAGCAAATTTCCTTGGTATGCTGGTATTAAATAAAAGATAGTGATGAAGAATACATATCTAAAATAGTCCAATTATTTACATTCCAGGAATAGTACTGTTATCAATCAACTTCAAGCTATAAAACTTTAAAGTTTGGAGAACTGAATTCAATGTTCTAGAGAGTCAGTCTTCATTCATTCCTTCAATAGCAAATGTTTGCCAACCAGGTACAACACTGCCCTGAACAAGTCTCTCTGATATTTCTGTACTCTCTACTTTTATGCAGCTTATAATTGTTTTTTTTTTCCATTTTAAACTGCTGAAGTATTAGACATTGTATCTCAATAGCCCTCACTAGTCCTAATTCTGCTATTTGATAAATACCAGTATCTTTGACACATGACAGCTCTAGAAGTATTTGAGGTATATCTCATCAATTCTCTGAGCTAAATGTTCCTATGTCATTTCCTCTTGAGGGAAAAGCCATGACTTGCATTTTTCTACCTGCTACTGAGGAATAGTTTCAGATTGGTGGCCCATGCTTGCGAAATATTTCTCTTGGCCCACACAGAGTTTAAAAAGATCACTTAGCAAGTTTAAAAGTCAAACGATACGACACAAGAATATATATTTACCACATTTTGCTTCATATTTAAAGGTCCCAAGAACGAAGACCCAATGTATCTTGGAGTGGTTGTCCCATAACTAGGGCAGTCTACAGTTTACCGCACGCTTCACCAGTTCTTACCGCCTTCTCCACACTACGGAAGGCTAAGCAGAAATTGGCATTTAGTATCTTACTGTTTATTTGGTTCTTTCTCTGTCTTTTTCTTCCTTTCTCTTTTTCTCTTTTTAATTCTGGGTCCACTTCACTCCTTTACATTGCAAGCCTGGCACCTAAGGCTCTTAAATTTATCCCAAACTGTATGTCACTATGTCTCATAAGATTTTATATCCAGAACTAAGCATAATACAACATTTTTAGACCACCCTCTTTGTTTCTGATGTTATATTACTATAAAAAAATAAAAACTGCATTACATTTTTTGACATCTCAAGTTAGCTTATAGTGAATTCACAGTCAAGTAAAATTCTCAAGGCTAAAGCCCTGCTCTCCACACAGCTGGAATTCCTTGAAAACCACCTGCAGACTCAACATTTCCCTACATCCTAGTGGGATACTTGGAGCTCTAGCTAACTGTGAGACTAAACATAAGTCACACCTGCAATGACCCATAGCTATGTTCTAATAACTGCTTCTACCTTATTCTCACTTGAATCTTTATTCTGATGGCTTGATCTTTGCCTGTTTATTAATACCCATGCAGAAGCTCCTGCTTTATACTTTGCTATTGCAGTTCATGTGCCTGGTCCCTAAACCCTAGCAGAATAACAGATACTATTATTGTCTTTACACAGCAAGCTTGTATATATTTCAAAATGAATCTTGTGGCTAGATTTGCCTATTAGTCTGACATCACCTTTTGCCATTGTTTCTGTTCTGTCTGTTGGGTGGATGTGCCCGCCCCTACAAAGGGCTCTCGTCCGCCAAAGACAACCCTGTATCTAGCAGTCCGGGCCAGATGAAGGTCGCAGGCATTACTACTTGCCTGCGTGGTGCTTCTATGAAATATACCACACTTACTTTTTTATGCAAATAGTTAAGTGATTCTTTGTACTGTAACAGTTAAAATTTGTTTCAGTTCTAAAGAATAATATTTATCAGTATACTCAATAATATAAGTATGCTATAAAACTTTTAAAATCTATTTTTATATAAGCATAGTGTTACATTCCTAAAATGTTCACAAAAGACCTTTACACAGTTCATGTTTTCCAAATGTTCTTTCCTTTCAGTTACCATCCACTTCCACGATGCTCACTTTAGCATTAAACTGTAGCTGATGCTTGGAATTTTTGAACTAAACACTTTACACATGTTCCTACTACATTTACTGAAATTCAACCTTTCATTTTATAAACTCCTTTCAACCTTGATTTAGTCACTCAGCGTTTTACTTATTATAATAATATTCAATAGTATTATATGTAAGTAATGCTTATTTTGTATCTTCCATACAAAATTCATATTAATAGATATTTTCTCATCTTATTACATTATAGAATATAACCTAATATACTGGTAATTGTCACATTATCAAAATTTCTAATTTTTTGATTTTCTACGTCTTTTGATTACCCACACTCTCTTCCTCCCCTTTCTATGGCAACATCCCAGTTTTATGGTGCAGAACTAAAGATGTCCCTCACATACCACTATAGATCTTCAGAGTTACTCTGGGTATCTATTTATTGTAAACTCATTATTTTCCTTTGTTTATAGATTTACTCTGTGAAAGTTCAATTGATTTGAAATTGTTTGTTAGAGTAGTTTTACTGATTGTAACCAAAGAACTAAAAAAGCGATATGGAGGGCCAAAGGAGAGGAAAGTTCAATGATAAAAAACAACTAAAACATGAACTATTGGGTTTATATTTTGTCTGGATGGAGAGACCTAATCAGCAAAGGTGCTAAGTCTTCTGCCAAAAAACAATTACAATTTCATGGTATCACAATTCCACTATCGGGATGTGACCCTTAACTCATTAATATGGTATTTTATTTTTTAAATAAAATCAAGAAAATAGGGCAATTTTTAGATGTATAATGCAAAGGATCTGCCTATAAGATAATAAAACAAATCAAATAAGCCCTTTTTATTGCAGGAAGAAGCCAAAATAAACAGAGATGAACAGGCATAAAAAGAAATTACAGCAATAACTTCACATAGAACAAAATTATAATAGGAAACTTGTAAAAAAACACACAAACGAAGTTAACTCACTCCCGTGTTACACACACACACACACACACACAAACACACACACACACACAAGTATATTCCGGTTTGATGAAACATTTGGATTTACATATGAAACCGTAAAAACTTAAGAAAACTTTAGGAGGCTATTTTTATCACCTTAATATAGGGAGGCCTGTGTTTGTAAAAAAGAAATCTAAGTTAGACATTAGAAAGGGAAGGACTGATAGATCTGTTAACATAAAAATATAGAAATGAAAATCCTACACTGTACAAGAAAAGTCACTACTAAGAAGGTTAAAAAACATACTTGACAAACAAAATTATGTTTTACCTAATTAATAATCCAAGAATTACAGTTTTAACCAACCAATCAAACTGAGGATGATTGCAGAGGCCTAATGTTAAAGACATTCTTAATATTGTTGATATAAATTAGAACATTTCTGAAACATGATTTGGTAAAAAGATTTTAAATTCTGAGTGCACAGCAATTTATATTCAGTGAATTTATTTCTAAGAATTTATTAAAAGGAAATAATTTGATGAGTCTGGAAAAGCACATATATGCTTGTTTATTCAAACATGATAGCAATAATTTAGAAACAAGCTGAATGACCATTAATGACAGATTTTTTATGAACAGAGTGTAGCACAACCATACAGAAAAATATACAGGCATGAAAAAGTTTAAATTATGACTAGAGTTAATGAACAGATGTTTATAAGACATTAAGTAAAATAAAGCATGTTGTTATATCAAGTGTATAGACTATGTTATAGAATACAATTTCTAATTATTAAAATAAAGTCTGGAAGAATATACATCAGATGATTAATCACTGAGGGATAGGAAATTATAATATTTAATTTATTTTTACTGCATACATTTTTATACTGCTTGAATTTTTCACACAGATTAAACATTATTTTCAAAATTGTAACATACTTTAATATCAGTTCAACTTTGAAAAAAAAGTTGGGTCAGAAAAAAATAAATCATACATTTGGACCTCGTAATATCATTTTAATAGTTGATCCAAAGAAAAGAATTCAACATAAGAAATGTCTACACAAGAATTTAAAATATGAAATGTCTGCAGAACCATTTTATTGGATCATAATTTATAATTGTAAAATATTAAAACCAGCGTATATGTACAACAATATGATATTATGCCATTTCATGAACTATTACACAGCTATTAAAATGCAGTTAGGAAGCTTGGCAGAAACTTGACACAATGCGTTTGACAAATAATCAGTACAAAAGCAGGATACAGATTGTATGTTTATAAACATTAGAATTATTTGCATATACATGGCAGATTTAAAGAGGCACATTAAGGTCTAACAGTATTTTGGTTAGTGTGTACATGTGTTTCATACTTACATTCTTCATAATATCATTTACTTTATTTCATGAAAACATTTTTTTTTAGAATGAGACATACTTTGTTTCTTTTCACTAAGCCTCTTTGGCTGGTCAGTAAACTCTGAAGACAATCAGTTTACCGTTGATTCTATATTGCCATTTCATATAACATAATACAGTTTGCGATTATGCATTGACTTGTTTATTATTGGCTTATAATCCTTACAGACTTAATTACATATTTATAAGTTTTATTTTTTCTCATTTTACGCACTAGATTCTGTGTAATATAAGGACAGCTATTGTAAATTTACTTACACACTTTTTTTCCTTTTTTGTTTTTCAACTTTTATTTTAGGTTCAGCGGGTATAGGTGCACATTTGTTAAATGGGTAAATTGCATGTTGCTGAGGTTTGGTATACAAATAATTCCCTCGCCCAGGAAGTGAGCATAGTACCTAATAAGAATCTTTTCACCCCATGCTCCACTCCTGCTGTCCCACCTCAAGTGGTCCCCAGTGTCTACTGTTCCCATCTTTGTGTCCCTGGGAATTCAATATTTAGCTCTCACTTATAAGTAAGAACACGCAGTATTTGGTTTTCTGTTCCTGCATTAATTCTCTGAGAATAGCGGCCTCCAGCTGCATCCACGTTGCTCCAAAGGACATGATTTCATTATTTTGTATGGCTGCGTAGTAAACTATGGTGTATGATACAGTTTGGCTGTGTCTCCATCCAAATCTCATTTTGAATTGTAGCTCCCATAATTCCCATGTGTTATGGGAGTGACCCAGTGGGACATAATTGAATCACAGGTGTGGTTTCCCCCCATGCTGTTCTCATGGTAGTAAATAAGTTTCACAGATCTGATGGTTTTCTGAGGGGAAACCCCTTTGACTTGGTTCTCATTTTCTCTTGCCTGCTGCCACGTAACATATGGCTTTTGCCTTCTGCCGTGTTTGGGAGGCCTCCCTAGCCACATGGAGCTGTGAGCCTATTAAACTTCATTTTCTTCCTAAGTTACCCAGTCTCTGGTATGTTTACAGCAGCAGCATGAAAATGGACTAATACAGTGTATACGTACCACATTTTCTTTATCCAGTCCACTGCTGAATGGACAATTAGGTTGATACAATGTATTTGCTATTGTGAATAGTGCTGCAATGAACATATGAGTACATGTGTATTTTGGGTAGGAAGATTTATTTTCCTTAGGGTATATACCTAGTAGTGAAACTGGTGAGTCAAATGGTAGTACTGTCTTAAGTTCTTTGAGAAATCTCCACACTGCTTTTTACTGTGGCTGACTAATTCACATTCCTGCCAGTTGTGTATAAGTGTTCCCTTTTTATTAAACCTCACCAACATCTGTTATTTTTTGACTTTTTAATAGCATTCTGACTGGTGTAAGATGGCATCTTATAGTGATTTTGATTTGTTTTGATTTCTCTAATGATTAGTGATGATGAGCATTTTAAAATATATTTGTTGGCCATGTGTATGTCTTCTATTGAGAAGTGTGTCTATTCATGATCTTTGCCTATTTTTTAATGGAGTTGTTTGGATTTTGCTTGTTGAGTTGTTTAAGTTCCATACAGATGAGGAATATCAGACCTTTGTTAGATGCACAGTTTGCGAATATTTTCTCCCATGCTGTAGATCATCTGTTAACTCTGGTGATAGTTTCTTTTGCTGTGCATAAGCTCTTTAATTTAATTAAGTCACACTTGTCAATTTTTGTTTTCGTTCCAATTGCTTTTGAGGACTTGGTCATAAATTCTTTGCCAACGCCAATGTCTGAAATGCTATTTCCTAGGTTTTATTCTAGGGTTTTATAATTTCAGGGCTTACATTGAAGTCGTTAATCCATTTTAGGTTGATTTTTTTATATGGTGAAAGGAAGGGGTCCAGTTTCAATCTTCTGCATGTGGCTAGCCAGCTATCCCAGCCCCACTTATTGAATAGGGAGTCCTTTTCCCTTTGCTTGTTATTGTTGACTTTCTCAAAGATCAGATGGTTGCAGGTGTGTGGCTTTTTTTCTGGTTCCTCTATCCTGTTCCACTGCTGACAGAAATCAGAGACAACAAAAACAAATAAAAAAAAATTCCATTCTCATGGATAGGAAGAACAAGTATTGTTGAAAGGGCCATACTGCCCAAGGTAATTTACAGACTCAGTGTTATTCCTATCAAACTACTAATGTCATTTTACACAGAATTAGAAAAAACTATTCTCAAATTCATATGAAAACAAAAAAGAGTCTGAATAGACAACACAATCCTAAGCAAAAAGAACAAAGCCAGAGACACCACACTACCTGACTTAAAACTACATAATGAGGCTGCAGTAACCAAAACAGCATGGTACTTGTAGAAAAACAGGCACATGGATTTATACTATTTTCTAATAAAGTTCTTACAATATTTCCACATGTACACCTAATATGGTTAGGTTTTGTGTTCCCACCCAAATCTCATCTTGAACTGTAAGCCCCATAATCCTGATAATCCCCAAGTGACAGGGGAGAGACCAGAGGTAGGTAACTGAATCATGGCAAGTGGTTTCCTCCATACTGCTCTCATGATAAAATGTGAGTTCTCAGGAGATCTGATGGTGGTTTTATAAGGGGTTCTTCCCCCTTAGCTTGGCACTTCTTCCTGCTGCCTTGCGAATAAGGTGCCTTACTTTCTCTTTGCCTTCTGCCATGATGGTAAGTTTTTTGAGGCCTCCCAGCCATGCTGAATTGTGAGTCAACTAAACTCCTTTTCTTTATAAATTACCCAGCGTCAGGAAATTCTTTATAGATTATAGAAATGGACTAATACAACACCTAAGCAAGATTAATCTCTTAGACAAAAAAATTAATCAGATAAGATAAATATATCTGTAAAAAGGAGAAAGGGACACAGCAAAAGAAAAAAAAAAAAAAAAAAAGCAACACCAGCAACACAGTTGACATGTACAATCCTTTATTAGGTACCAAGCATCGTCATACGCACATTACAAGCATTCACTCCTTTAATCATCATGACAGCCTTGTAAGGTACTATTGGTCAACTGTAAGTTACAGATAGAAAATACAAAACAAAACAAAATGAATCGCAGAGTTAGGAATCACAGTGTTAGGAATCCTAGATATAAACCCGGCAGTCTGGGCCCTTCCTGTTCCCAAATCTGCATGATTTACCATGAGTGTCGTCTAATATAGCCCTTTGGTATCGTTATTAAACCATATTTCAAATATCATTGTGTAATACATACATCGAATAAGTCATCTTAGGAAAACTCTTGAATATATGCATATATATCACACAGTGTTAAAACGGTACTATTTATAATTTTTTAAGGCTTTTATGAAGCACTCACAGGCATTGATCTCAGAATCCATTGTGATCTATTGAAGCTGTAGTTTAGGTCTAATTAATCGTTTTCTGTGAAAAACTATTAGATAGTATTTTTAAACCTGATTCCAAAGTGCTCTTTAAAATTGAGAAGCAAAATTTCATATATCTAACTTAGACAGAATTTAGACTATTTGGATATTTGATCTGTCTTCTTTTTTTTTTTTTTAATTTGAGACAGACAAAGTAAATAAAACTAGGAACTGTAAAATATGATTGGTCCATTTTGATCAAGAATCATCTTTTAATGGATTGCTGGCAGTGGAACAGGAATTTCCATCATATGGATGGCAGCAGTCACTTACTTCTACTTAAAGCCAACCAACTGAAAAAGTTTTGTCAAAAGAAACATGTTGTAAAGTTACTTGCAATGCATCACCAAAAGTATTTTCAGGGAGACAAAGTGATTGTTTTAGCAGGTAGGTTCTTCTACACCTTAAAATGTGTTTTTCACTTGTACTTCCTACGCTATTGGTAATTTGGGAACTTTACTAATTAAGCTTTTTGCCTACTGTCAATGCAGTACAAAGTCAAGCTATTAAGCTATTTAAACTGTAAAGATGATTAAATCATACAGCTTAGATATAATGCTTTCCAAACTTAGTCATAAATTCATAAGTTTTTTTCCCCATTTCAAAATGGTTTGAAGCTATTGTGTAGCTATAGCTAGAATAGTTCCTATCTAATCTGACATCACTTTATTGTTTTGGTACACTTGACAATAAAGAATATAATAATCTTTCTAGCAAACTTAGCATCAGTAGTATGAGACATTAGCAATCTGAAAAATGCTCATATTTTAATACTTCTTTTAGGTCAATAAAAAGGAAAATAATGTTTTGTTATGTGTGGCAAGTGCTGGGAGTTTTCCACCTTATTTGAAGAGCTCTGTGCCCTCCATAAAAAGGCAATCATACTCCTCAGGAATGCTCTACATATAAAATAAGATATATAAATAGAACTACGGAAAGTATAAATTAAGCAAGATAATCTTCATCTTTCTTGTGGCTTAACTCTTATATTTTAAATTGTATTACATCTCCCTATTCCTTTTCTTCTGCCTATATATCAAGTTTCCTTCACTTCATCCCACATAAGGTATATCTTCCACCAGTCATCAATCAATGTAACCATTCAGTCAGTCTACTAGGGATACGGTGAGGGAACTTCCATCATATTCACATTTTTTTATTATTATACTTTAAGTACTAGGATACATGTGCAGAGTATGCAGGTTTGTTACATGGTGGTTTGCTGTGCCCATCAACCCGTCATCTACATTAGGTATTTCTCCTAATGCTATCCCTCCCCTAGTACCCCATTCCCTGACAGGCCCCAGTATGTGATGTTCCCCTCCCTGTGGCCATGTGTTCTCATTGTTCAACTCCCACTTATGAGTGAGAAGATGCAGTGTTTGGCTTTTTTTCCTGTGTTAGTTTGCTGAAAATGATAGTTTCCGGCATAATTCATGTCCCTGCAAAGGACACGAACTCATCCTTTTTTATGGCTGCCTAGTATTCCATGGTGTATATGTGCCACAGTTTCTTTATCCCGTCTTTCATTGATGGTAATTTGGATTGATTCCAGGTCTTTGCTATTGTGAACAATGCTGCAATAAACATATAGGTGCATGTGTCTTCATAATAGAATGATTTATAATCCTTTGGGTCTATGCCCAGTGATGGAATTAGTGGGTCAAATGGTATTTCTGGTTCTAGATCCTTGAGGAATCACCCGCTGCACTGTCTTCCACAATGGTTGAACTAATTTACACTCCCACCAACAGTGTAAAAGTGTTCTTATCTCTCCACATCCTCTCCAGCATCTGTTGTTTCCTGACTTTGTAATTATTGCTGTTGTAACCGGAGTGAGATGGTATCACATTATGGTTTTGATTTGCATTTCTCTAATGATCAGTGGTGATAAGCTTTTCTTCTTCATGTTTGTTGGGTGCAAAAATGTATTTTTTTTATTTTTTGAGATGGAGTCTTTCTCTGTCACCAGGTTGGAGTGTGCAGTGGCATGATGTCTGCTCACTGCAATCTCTGCCTCCCAGGTTCAAGCAATTCCCCTGCCTCAGCCTCCTGAGTAGCTGGGACTAAAGGCACGCACCATCACACTAGGCTAATTTTTTTGTATTTTAGTAGAGACAGGGTTTCACCATGTTGGCCAGGATAGTCTCTGACCTTGTGATCACCTGCCTTGGCCTCCCAAAGTACTGGGAGTTACAGGTATGAGCCACTGTACCTGGCTGCATGTCTTCTTTTGAGAAGTGTCTGTTTATATCCTTCACCCACTTTTTGATGGGATTTTTTTTCCCTTGTAAATTTATTTAAGTTCTTTGTAGATACTGGATATTAGCCCTTTGTCAGATAGATAGGAAGAATCAATATTATGAAAATAGCCATACTCAAGTAATTTATAGATTCAATGCTATCCCCATCAAGCTACCATTGACTTTATTCACAGAATTAGAAAAAGTATTGTAAATTTCATATGGAACCAAAGAAGAGCCCATATAGCCAACACAATTGTAAGCATAAAGAATAAAGCTGGAGGTGTCATGCTACCTGACTTCAAAGTATACTACAAGGCTACAGTAATCAAAACAGCATGGTACTGGTACCAAAACAGATATATAGACCAATGGAACAGAACAGAGGCCTCAGAAAGAATGCCACACATCTATAACCATCTGATCTTTGACAAACCTGACAAAAACTGGACCCCTTTCTTACACCTTATACAAAAATTAACTCAGGATGGATGAAAGACTTATATGTAAGACCTAAAACCATAAAAATCCTAGAAGAAAACCTATCATTCAGGATATAGGCATGGGCAAAGACTTCATGACTAAAACACCAAAAGCAATAGCAACAAAAGCCAGAATTGACAAATGGGTCTAATTAAACTAAAGAGCTTCTGCACAGCAAAAGAAACTATCATCAGAGTGAACAGGTAACTTATAGAGTGGGAGAAAATTTTTGCAAACAAAATTTTAATTATCTTATATTTAAACAATGGGAGAAGATATACTGCCAGTTAGCAATTTAGTATTGTCATCATAATACACAGCGTATCTACTTAAGTTAAACTATTTGTAATTTGATACTTTTTTGGGGGGTCTTTGAATTTATGTCTTATCCACCCCCCTAAATAGAACCGGTTAGATTCACAGTAAGAAATATAAGGTAATATAAAAACAACTTTTGGAATCAGAAAGGATGGAGTTTCAATTCTCATTTTGCCATTTTGTATGCATGAGATTACTAATTAACTACTTAACCTTTCTTAAACATCAGTTTACTTATCTGTCAAATGGACGCAGCAAAAAAAGCTCTTAAATTGTTATGAGGATCAATATACTGCTGTCTGTGAGATGTTTAGTAAACTTTTTATGTGAGATATTTAGTGTGTTTTTTTTTTCTATAACAATTAAACTCAACTCCTCTATGGAGAGCTAATTTTTAAAGTTCTAAATTATCTTTAAAAAAAAATCTATATGGTAACAGTTATAGATCTTCTAAGTGACCAAATTACATGTAAAATAAATCCTTGGAAAAGTTCAAAATGATACAGTATTTGAGACTTAGATATAGCTTACAAACTAATTTGGATTCTTGATGTTTCGTTTCCTCTTTTACTCCACTTGCAACCAAGAGATGATAACTGAAAAGAGATATAAAAATGTTTACAGTTTAGTTTATCCTCTCATGTCCTTCATTAACTTACTGTGGGTGTTGTTCTTTTTAAAGGCCAAGGTTCATGGTTCTGTTTTTTAATTGCAATTCAGTCTTTCCTCCTTCTTCCCGGAGCATCGGCTTTATCATTGCTTGTGAGATTTACAGCGCTTCTTTCCATGGTCAGCTTGCTAATAGGCAGTTGTTGAACTCCCCAGAGTCTAAACTGGGAAATATGAGCAGTATGTAATTGCTACAGCTGGAATCGCATTCCACTTCAGAAGCTTCTTAACAGCATTCTCAGATGTGTGAATATCCATTAGTGACCCAAGGGGATTACTCACTGGCACCAAGTTTACCTTTATGAGGGGCCTGGATGATGAGACTTTCCCCTCCGATCAGCAGAAAGTGAGGCAAGGCGAGGGGATTAGAGGTTGCTGAATTCAAAAACATAAATAAAATAAATAAATACGTTGGAACAGAGGATGCTTTCTAAAAAGAATTCAAAAGGAAAATTATAAAATTTGGCCATGGGGTATGTAAGTTGAATATTTATACTGAGTAAATAACTAACATATTTATCAAAACATTCAAGGGCACTAAGGCTAAGTAACATGACTTGATCTTCCTGTGTCTGTTTATGCGGATGGTAATTGACAGTAAGCGACACTGAACTTTCACTTCCTGTTCACTGTATCTAGGACAGACAATACTGGGAGGATGACTCAGTTGCTCCTGCAGCAACTGCCCTTTGAGGAAAAAGCTTCCTGATTTCACCATGTCTCTTTTAAAATACTTCTACTATCTCTGCCCACTCCAACAGTCTTTAAGCTTCTCTTTTCGCAACAGTATCTGTAACTACTGTCCTCTAGATGTTATAGCAATCAGAAAGGCTCCCCTTCAGTTTTCAGATTAAGGGGAAAATATTTTTAGCAGATGCACTCATTTTATAGAAGGGGTTCATGAGTTTTCTTGCATAATCCATGCCTGCATTATTACATTTGTATAATCAGAGGGAAAGACTACTGCATGTTCAAGTAGTAGGTACAGTGAGAGGATCAGCAAAGAGAAAATGCTAGGGATTAAATTCTGATTAAATCCGTGATAACAACCAAGTGAGGAAAAAAGTTCATATTAGAATATCGGAAGTATCTGGCTACATTTTATACCCTTCACAATTCCTAGTATAAACTTTTGCTTCTAGTAACAATCCATAATATGTAACATTAATGCAACAAATATAATATTTAATAATATATAATTTAAAACTATTATATGTTTTGAATGAATACATGAATGAATGAATAATATATAATTTAAAACTATTATATGTTTTGAATGAATACATGAATGAATGAATCAAGAATTATTTAATTAGAGTTAGATATTTCCTAGGCCAAGAGTAATGGTTTGTATGGTTCATGAACAGATGGGTATTCAGATTTCATCTATTAGAGAGCATGTTTCACAACTCTAGCTGCACATTAGAATCACCTAGGGAGCTTTTAAAAAAATGCTGCCTGAGCCCCACCTCCAGAAATGCTGATTTAATTGGTCTGTGGTGGGCCTAGCTTTGGGTATTTATTAAAAGCTCCCCAGATAATTCTAATATGCAGTCAGCATTAAGAATCACTATGGTACCATCTCCTAGGTACATTCTTAGAATGACTTGCTGATTACAGGAAATGAACATCTTTTGCTGATCTGTTAGGGGGAGAAAACTATGCAAGAGAGAGAAGGAATACATCAATTCCAATTATTTCACGTTATAACACATTTATTCAATATTTAGTAATACGTATTGAGTTCTGATTGAGGGTCACACACGCTAAGTATTGATGCTATACATATTGAACATAAGCAGATATTGTGGAGCTTATAGTCTATTGAGAAGAAACAGGCATTAATTAAATACAACAGAAATGCCTATGACATTGTAGGTCTGACAAAGCCATTAAACAAAACTGTGCCATAGGAAAGGAGTTCTTTAATATTCTTTGAGAAGCGTGGGTGTCCCAGTGAAGTGATACTTGAAATGAGAATCTAATTACTACCAAAGATGAGAGAGTAACGTGATATAAGACAGAGGGAACTGCACGTGCAAGGGCCCTGAGCCTGCAGGGACTATTCATTGTAAGGAAGTCAGTAAGATTGTCACATAGAGATCAAGGGGAGGGTTAGTTTGATACATGCCGGGAGACACAGATAAGAGTCCTTTCATGCTTGTTGGCCTTGTCACATTAGTTGGTGGAACACATTAAGGCTCTCGATTATCCTAAAATCAGAAGTCAGTAACAGATTTTAAGAAGAGGGGAGAGATTGTCAAACTTGAATTTATAATAACAATCTACTGAGGAGAATGTATTGGGAGGAGAGAAGGATGGATAAGGGAGACTAATTTGTAAACTATCCAAGTAAGAGAAGACAGAAGCTCGGCTTTTGAAGCTAGCAATTCAAATGGAGCGAGGTGGAAGAATCTTAAAGGGTGTTTTAAATATGGAATGTAATGGAGATGCAAACTGTTAAACAAGAGGACCAAATTTAGGGAGAAGATGAGGAACATTTTTGTACGTAGTAAGTTAGAGTTACTTTTTATTATCCAAATGGATATATCAAGGAAGTTGTGGGTTTTGTGGACTTGGGGCTTAATATAGAATTTTTAAATAGGAAATACAATTTTTGGAATCATTTTCAAATAAAGCAGGTTAATAAATTCAATTAGATGAAATTTTCTTTGGAGAAAGTACAGAATCTGAAGAGAAGACAGCCTAGGTCCTGATCTTTAAAAAATGTCCAGCATTTTGACCAGAAGAAAAACCAGGAAAGCATGGTTTGCCTTTACTTCATACTCCCCATTTTATTTCCCCACATATTTGTGCATTATGTTATAGAAGTTTCCATGCAGTTGGAATCAGTTGGAACCAAAACTTTATCAATAATGTCTTTGCTCACAATCACTTGACTTCTCAAATTCTAGATTTGTAAGAGTTTTTACAATAAGCTAAGAAAGACCAATCTGCTACTGAGAAAAATAGATTATTCAAAAGGGTGTGAGAGGGTTCAAATTATGATGATGTCTAAGATTATCTGAAAATTAATATGGATTAAGTCAATGGTATTCTGGTAATTATGTAACAGTTGGTTCTCCAAATTATGATAAAAGGAAAATGGAACTTATTCAAGAGATCTGTTATATAGCATGATGGCTATAGTTAATGACAAAATATTATATAATCGAAAAGCACTGCAAGTAGATTTTAGGTATTCTCACCACAAAAAAAAAAAAAAAAGATAAATATGTGAGGTAACACTTATGTTAATGTATTAGTCTGTTTCATATTGCTCTAAAGAACTGCCCAAGACTGGGTGATTTATGAAAGAAAAAGGTTTAATTGACTCAGTTCAGCATGGCTGGGGTGGCCTCAGGAAACACAATCATGGAGGAAGGTGAAGGAGAAGCTAGGTAGCAGGAAGAAGTGCTAGTTGAAGGGAGAAGAGCCCGTTCAAAACCATAAGATTTTGTGAGAACTCATTCACTGTCACAAGAAGACCATGGAGGAAACCTCCCCTATGATCTAAATACCTCCACCTGGTCTCTCCCTTAAGATGTGGAGATTGGGAATTACGGGGATTATAATTCAAGATGAGATCTGAGTGTAGACACAAAGCCTAACCATATCAATTAATTAGCTCAATATAGTAATTCTACAAATATATGAATATCTCATCATTTTGAACACCATAGAAATATTTTATTTGCTAATTTAAAAATAAATAATTTTTAAATTTTGCTTTTGACCCATAATTGTACATATTTATGGGACAGAATGTGGTGTTTTGATACATGCAAACATTGTGTAAAAATCAAATCAGGATATTTAGCATATTCATCACCTCATGTACTTATCTTGTTTGTGTACTGAGAACTTTCAAAATCCTCTCTTCAAGCTCTTTTGAAGTATTAATACAATGTGCAGTATTATTGATCCTAGTCACCTACTGTGCAGCAGAACACCAGAACTTATTCTTCTATCTAATTATAACTTTGTACCCATTGACCAACATCTCTCTATCTTGCCCACACCCCTAATTTCCCCCACCTCTGGCGACCCCTGTTGTACTCTGCTTTTATGAAATCAGCTTTTTAAGATTCCACGTATGTGTAAGATCATGCCATATTTGTCTTTTTGCATCTGGTTTATTTCACTTAACATACTGTCCTTCAGGTTCATTCATTGCCACAAATAATAGGATTTCATTCTTTTTTATGGATGAATAGTGTTGTATTGTATATGTGTATCACATTTTCTTTATCTATTCATCCATTGATGGACACACAGATTCCATAACTTGCCTATTGTGAATTGTGCTGCAATAAACATGGGAGTATAGATGCGTCTTCAACACACTGACTTATTTTCCTTAAAATATAAATAAATATTTTTTTAAAAAACAATGAATCAACATCAGATTTAGTCATTCATCCAATAAAAAACCCAAATAGTTCATAATATAAAATAAAATTACATAAGGCAAAATTCATATGGTGAAAGCAAATACTATGCAGTTGCTTAAAAACATGTAGATCTGTGTGTATAGACATATTTAAAAAAAAAAAACTAGTTATAGAATACTGTATAGAGCAGTTTCTCAACATTGGCTCATTGACATTTAGGGCAGAATAATTCTTTGCTGTGGGGGCTGTCCTGTGCATTGTAGAGTGATTAGCATCACCCCGACCTCTACCCACTAAATGCCAGTAAAACTGTCTACCACCCCCATTTTTGGTTGCAAACAGAAATGTCTCTATATGTCACCAAATGTTTCTTGGGGACAAAATCTCCTTTGGTTCCAAAACAGAAATAAAACATTATTTCATTTATGGACAAACACAGTATCTATTTGTTTTGTATATATGTAAGTTTATTATTGACTATGAGTCATAAGTACAGTTTGAAGTCCATACATCAGACAAAATACCTGAGGAAGGGAATGTAATTACAGATAATGGGGGATATTGAGGAATAAAATTCTTCTGGGGGAAAAAGAGAAAGAAAAATTAATTTTTAATGATTGTCTATTTTTGTGGGGGTGAATACTCCCACCATGGCCGATATCAGCTTCAGTGATATCACTGAACCCAGTGTTCAGAATAGATTCACAGACCAGGTTTTCAAAAGCAATTTCAAGTCAGCTTCAGCACACGACTGGGTGTAATATGTAACAGATAATAAAAATTAAATCTTGGGAGACTACCCAACTTCCATAAGCTCATGATTCTAGCAAAGGAAACATCTGGAAAAAGATCTAGATCTCCTGGTGAGTCCTGTACTCTATCTAATCACCAGGCTAATACAAGTAATACAGACCAGTGGTTCTCAAAGTCCTGAGACCAGCAGTCTCAGAGGCATTTATGAAATTCTGAGAAATGCAAATTCACAGGCTCCACCTCAGACTTCCTAAATTAAAAAATCTGGGGGTAGGACCCAGCAGTGTATCTTTTAGAAAGCTCTCCGGGTGATTCTGATGCACACTAAAGTTTAAGAACCACAGGCATGGACAATGGTAATATCTGAAGTCACCTGATGCTTTTTAAAGAATTATCATCCTGTCAGCCGTGTTCCCATAAATGCTAATCCTAGTAACACTGTAAAACTGCTCTTTAGGAAGAGCAATCTGGCAGTTTTGTTAGATTTAACAAAGAGAAATTGAAAATTTAGAAATGAGTTGTGGTTCTGATATATTACACTGACTGTGAATGAAGAAAGAAAGGTCCCAATGTAGAACCTGTAGTAATGACATTTTAAATGAAGGATAACATACAGAAAGAAAGATAAAATGCCTCCAAGGTTTTCAGCTTGGTTAGCTAGCTATAGGAACAAAGGGCTTCAAAAAATTTAATAAAATATCCTGTCCAAAAATCCATCCTGCTTTGTCCTCAACTTGTTGCTATGGTTTCCCATCTTTTTAACACACTCAGAACTTTAGAAGTATTTCTCATATTGCACATATTCTCCTTAATAGTATTTTTTTCAAGCTCCCCATTTGAGGACACAAAGCTTTATTCATTCTTCTATCCCCTGCAACAACTGGCAGAATGTCTTTTACATAGTCAATAACT
Source organism: Saimiri boliviensis (assembly GCF_048565385.1). Classification (NCBI taxonomy): domain Eukaryota; kingdom Metazoa; phylum Chordata; class Mammalia; order Primates; family Cebidae; genus Saimiri; species Saimiri boliviensis. The sequence continues at coordinate 58,443,420 of NC_133458.1, forward strand.
CTAATAACTGAAATAAGAAATCCTTATGTAGGAATCATTTCAGAAAGGTGATTAAGTTAATTAATATTTTTACTTTGATGCCTCAACGAGGCAAAGAACAACGAGAGGCACCAAGTGAAAATATTAAAAAACAGACAGAATTAACATAGCTGGAACACTCACAGCCACATATGAACATTCAAACAAGTTTCTATCACAGCCTAGTTCAATCCAATACATTTTTAAATGAGCTTCCTTTGTTTCAGCCAACACATGCTCCACGTTTACCAGCCATGAATTTTAGTGCATCCTCACTTTGTTTGTAGCTACTATAATTTTAATGTCCTAAAACTGATACTTTTCATTTTGTATTCATTTAGAAGTCAACCTCAAATATGGAACCTATTCTCATACTTAATATGTAGATTTATATATTGAAATGTATTTTTAAAATTTATTCTCTACTATTTCTTGCTCTCTAGAATATTTTAGCTAGATAGGAAAAAAAGTTTATCTTTACATTTATGTGGTACAGTGTGCATAGATTATTTTGCAGAAAACGAGATAGAAGCTTCTACTAAATTTAGTAATAGATGTTCCTGCATTCATAGGTAAAACTATGTATATTTACTATCAAAAATAAGAAAGAAGATAATTTTCTATATTTAGATACATATGGAATGATAGAAAAGGTGGTATATTTATTTGGGTACTATTCTACTCTGTATATTCATCTACCCTCAAATATATTAAATTATATAGAGGTGGGTAAGAAAGAGTACAAATAATAGAATGAGATGCTTGTAATTGACCTAGTTTTGCCATTAGATCCATGACTTCAGAAATTTATTTTATGTAGGTATCAATCTAAAAAAAACCAGAGATAGTAATGATGCCTATTATGAAGTGTTTTTCAAAAGACTAAAATATTGGCCTAAATACAGCAGTTAGCACAGGACCTGATTCACAGTGCCTGTCTTGACATTTATTAGTTCACTATTAACTGTTACTTTTTTAAAATTTATTATACTTTAAGTTCTGGGGTACATGTGCAGATCTTGCAGGATTGTTACATAGGTATATGCCATGGTGTTTTGCTGCCTCCATCCCCCACCATCACCTACATTAGGTATTTCTCCAAATGTTATCTCTCCCTAATCTCCCCACCCACCACTATCCCTCCCCTAACCCCCCAACCCCTAGCAGACCCCATTGTGTGACGCTCCCCTTTTTTTGTTCATACATTCTCATTGTTCAACACCCACTTATGAGTGAGAACATGTGGTGTTTGGTTTTCTGTTCTTATGTCAGTTTGCTGAGAATGATGGTTTCCAGATTCATCCATGTCCCTGCAAAGGACCTAAACTCATCCCTTTTTATGGCTGCATAGCATTCCATGGCATACATGTGCCACATTTTCCTTGTCAAGTCTATCATTGATGGGCATTTGGGTTGGTTCCAGGTCTTTGCTATTGTGAACAGTGCCACAATGAACATTCATGTGCATGTGTCTTTATAATAGAACGATTTGTAATCCTTTGGGTATATACCCACGAATGGGATTGCTAAGGCAAATGGAATTTCTATTTCTAGGTCCTTGAGGAATCACCACACTGTCTTCCACAATGGTTGAACTAATTTATACTTCCACCAACAGTGTAAAAGCATTCTTATTTCTCCACATCCTCTCCAACATCTGTTGTCTCCAGATTTTTTAATGATCGTCATTCTAACTTGTGTGAGATGGTATCTTAATGTGGTTTTGATTTTTATTTCTCTAATGACCAGTGATGATGAGCATTTTTTCATATGTTTGTTGGTCTCATAAATGTCTTCTTTTGAAAAGCATCTGTTCACATCCTTTGCCCACTTTTGGATGGGTTTGTTTGTTTTTTTCTGGTGTATTTATTTTAGTTATTTGTAGATTCTGGATATTAACCCTTTGTCAGATGGGTAGCGTGCAAAAATTATTTCCCTTTCTGTCAGTTGCTGGTTCACTCTAATAATTGTTTCTTTTGCTGTGCAGAAGCTCGTAAGTTTAATTAGATCCCATTTGTCTATTTTGGCTTTTGTTGCCGTGGCTTTTGGTGTTTTAGTCATGAAGTCCTTGCCTATGCCTATGTCCTGAATGGTATTGCCTAGGTTTTTTTCTAGGGTTTTTATGGCATTAGGTCTTATGTTTAAATATTTAATATTGTTAAATGCAACTTTTCTTCAGCAGCTATAGCAGCCCAATAAACTACACTTAGGTAAGAACATTCTAAGAAGTAAAAATGTAATTATTTGAAAATTAATCGCTTGAAGAAATTGCTGCACTCATTTTTAGTTGTCATAATCGTATTACAGTTATGTTTTTGCTTAAAGAGTACTTTAGAGATACATCCAAGTATGTGCAGATGAAATAATTTAATGTCTTGGATTTCCACAAATATGATCTGGAGGGGAAGCAATAGATAAACAAAATCAGAAATGCTGTTGAAATTAGAGTATATATACATAAGTTTTATTTTACTATTTGCTCCACTTTTGCATATATTTGAAAAAAAAATCTGTATTAGTTCATTTCACACTGATATAAAGATACTACCCAAGACTGGGTAATTGAAAGAAAGGAGATTTAATTGCCTAACAGTTAAAGAAGTAAAAGAAAGGAGGCTTAATTGACTCACAGTTCCACATGGTTGCAGAGGCCTCAGGAAACTACAGTTATGGTGGTAGGCAAAGGAGGAGCAAGGCATCTCTTAAACATGGTGGTAGGAAAGAGAGGTGGAGAGAGAGACAAATAGAGGAGATCACACAAGAAGGGAGAAGAACCCCACATTTATCAAACAACCAGATCTCCTGAGAACTCTACCACAAGAACAGCAAGGGGGGCGACCACCCCCATGATCCAACCACCTCATACCAGGTCCCTCTCTTGACACATGGGGATTATGATTGAGATGAGATTTGGGTGGGGACACAGAGCCCAACCATATCAAATTCATAATTAAAATAACTAATACGTGTAAATGAATGAAATACATTTCTCTATGCCTTAAGTCTTTTTGCTAGATGCTGAAAATCTGATTCTCAGCTGCCTCTCCTGTATGCTCATGGCTTCACTGACTGCCAAAATATACAAAGTTCACAGAAAGGGGAATAAATGATTTCTTCTGTAGCTCCTTCCTAGGAGCAAAGAGGTGATCATTCCCACCCCTCTCCCCACACACAATTAAAGAGGATTTTTATGGAAATTGAGTATATTTTGTATGAATAAAGTAAGTTTTTATGAATATGAGTAACAACAATACCTTTTTGTAGCTAAAAGTTCTGATGGCCTAGTAGATTTAGGAGATTCTTTATAGTTGGGTGAAGCATATTGACATATTGATAAGATAGCAAGCAATAAGGCAATTTCAGTATACAGTGATATTGGGGTAATAAAAATATGCGATCAGTGACTATATGATGAATTTATCATGACTATTATAAAAGCAAATACATTTCCAAACTTTCACAAATCTACCCTTGTGGAAAAGCTTTCTTAGTAATAGACAGGTTTTTTGGGAATCAAAGGGGAAATGTATGAATAATATTGAACTTTAACCTAACCAAATCTCACATAATTGATATAAGGAATTTAAAAAATGATCCCAGAATAAATAGGTGCATCTCATAAATATATGCAATATATATATGACCTTGAAATACATTTATTTGTGAGATACATTTACACATATATGCCATTTTAGACAAATTTTTTCAATTTCTCTTATTATGTATTCAGTATTTTATCAGAATATGATTATTATTTATATATGCAAATTTTCCATGAAATTCATTGTTAAGTCATTGCTGTGGGGTATGTTGGACTCCCAAAGAATTTTTATGGTAAGGGATATTGTACTTCAAAGTCACTTTTTAAAGTGACTTTGGTAACTGATATGTAATTAGACCTACTCTTACAAGTGTTCTAAACTATTCTAAAATTTTTGGCTTTACCTTTTACAAACATATGACCTTCTGACAACCAGTTACTGGTAATTAAATATAGATCCAGTATAAACATGAGAAGTCATAAATCATAGAATCATTTTTGAACTAGCACAATGTACTCTGTATGTATTTCAGAAAACCTGGAGCATGTTGAGCTTTCTCAAAATTGAGAAAACAAAACCACCTTCATTAGACTTGAGATATCTTCTTAGTATTGTTATTGTGATGGCTGTTCAACCTAGTGATTAACAAAAGCATTAGAGACAAGCTTCTAAGTTATGAAAGCTGAAAAATTTCTTTTAAATATATCCTATTTTACCTCAGAAAAAACATCCTGACCTATCATTTAATCCTAAGAATCATTCTATAGAAAAGCAGTCATCTCAATTTTTAAAAAGTTTAAATGGGCAATATTTTTCTTATAAATATACAGCATGTTTTAGGTTAAATGTATTGACACTCATGTACATAATTCATTATATTTTTCACTTGATAGATTATTTGCATACAACTTAATTTATTGAAAAGAATGCATCAAGAAGTCACAGAGGGTTACCATTCTTTTTAACCTGATATTCTTAGCTTATGACAGAGTTTAACATTCATAAGTATTATCTTCCAGTGTTAAGTTAATGCTAATGATTTATAAAAGAAAATAAAATATTTCCATATTAGGTCACAAGAAAAAAATAGTGCTTGGCGTTTTATAATTTGGGGATACATTTTCTTTTTTCAAACATACAAAAGTCCCCTGTCAACCTACATGTAATCATTATAGGATGTTACTCACCATTAATGATAACCCTTGACTTTTGTCATACTCTCAAGTGGTAGGCTGAAAAAACAAGTAGACTTAGATTGTGACATGATCACATATTATTTTCAGCTGGATGTAGGCAGTATCGGTGTTAAGTTACATTCCATTCATCATGATGACACGATGTGAAGGATGCAGTAAAGGACCCATGCTTCTGAACTCAGTCTTTCTCCTCCATATGATGCTTCTTCATTTGCACTCTGCATTACAGAACAGCTCTTTCAGTTTAGCTGACAGGCTAATTAATGTAAGCAATCCTAAGTATACAGTAACTGCATCAGATGTTTCAAAATACAACTCAAACTTTCACATTTATTAAAACTCATGATAGTCTTTCAATTTCGTTCTTTGGGCTCAAGTCTTCTGATAAGCATTGCCCCTTTGGGGTAGCCCCTAAAATCAAAGCATAACCTTATGACAGAAGGAGAAATTGAAAAATAAAGACACATAACCTATATTTGTCATATGTATATTTTAAAGAAGATGGAATCCAAATGTCTTCATTAGATATAAAGTATCCAAGTTTGGAGAACTAGTCCAAGAAATGTTGGCTTCCCATCTGGAAGAAGACAATGTTAGCATATGTCCACCTATGACATATGCTAACATATGACATATGCTAACATTGTCTTCTTCCAAATGGGAATCTAAAATCTATACATTCTATTTATGAATTCTAAGAAAGATTTATATACAGAACACATTTTCTCATAGTTCTGTGGGTCCCTCAAATCTTACACACACACACACACACACACACACACACACACACACTCTCAGAATGTTGGCTTTTCCAAAAATTTTTGTTATGCCATAAACACTGATGTAAGACAAAATATTATTACTCTGTTTTACTTTTAGAATAGGTGAAGTAGGTTTTCTAATTTTATGCAGCTCTCCATAACGGGGTAAAACATGTGGAATATATTCAATTTTGTAAGGAAATTGAACAGAAGCATCACAAGTACTGCATAAGCCAATGATTACTAGACTATATGAGCAGATAGAAATGTTTTAAAGTGTGTGTTGAGTAAACCAAATGTTATCCACTGTAACCCAAACGATTGCTGCAAAGTTTCATATAACAATTAGTGTAAGTATTTGGTTTTGACTTGTTACCCAATGAGAAATAAGCTGGGCATGGTGGCATGAACTTGTAATATCAGCTACTGGGGAGTCTGAGGCAGGAGAATCACTTGAACCCTAAAGCTGGAGGTTGCAGTGAACCGATATTATACCACTTCATCCCAGCCTGGGTGACAGAGCAAGACTTGGTTTCAAAAATTAATAAATAAACCAGTGTGATGGAGTATAGTCAATAGATATTTCAATATGAAATTACAAATGGGCTTTCATATTATTATTGATCAGAGACTTGTTACTTTAAAAATAGTTTCAACACTATAATTCTCACTATTTCTCCAAGGTATGAATAATTTTTTTACTTTTGATATCTATGTGAATTATAAAGGCAATAGATATGTCAAACAGTCTTTTTCATAAAATTAAGAATTCCTCTCCAATCTACAAGTTGGGTATTAGGTAAGTCTCTTCCCCAGGAATATGTTTTATAGTTCAACCCCTGGTGGAGAATGACTATAGATGATAAAATTTTTTATCAAGTGTTCAAAAGAACATAAACATCCATGAACTAAATTGAAAATAAAGCAAAGAACCATTTCTTTGCTTCAAAAATTTAAAATATATTGGGAGAAAAATCCACACTTGTTAAATACTTAGGCATTTTTTAACACCAAAGTAGTATAAGGTATCATGTGATTGATAATATAATCATCATTTCTATGTTGGTAATTCTGGATTAGTGTCTGTGGTGGCCCCTAATAGATATGTCTGCATCCTAACTCTGAAAGCAATGAATATGATCATATTTGAAAAAAGATCTTTACTAGTGTAACTAAGCTAAGGATCTCAGGATAAGAACATTTTGCATTATTAAGGTGGGTGAGTCTGGAATCCAGTGACGAGTGTCCTTATAAGAGACACACAGAGGATAGCATGCAGGGGAAAAAGGAAGGCCAAAACCAAGTCAGCGATTAAAGCTATGCAGTCACAAGCTGAGAAATTCCTGGAGCCTCCAGAAGCCAGAGAGGCAAGAAAAGATTGAGAGCTCCAGAGCCCTTGAGAGATTCGGCTCTGCTGGCACCTTAATTTTGAATTTTTTGCCTCTAAAATTTTAAGAAACTAAATTCTGGGCCGGGCTTGGTGGCTCACACCTGTAATCCCAGCACTTTGGATGGCCGAGGCGGGCAGATCATGAGGTCACGAGATTAGACCATCCTGGCCAACATGGTGAAACCCCATCTTTACTAAAAATACAAAAAATTTACTGGGCATGGTGGTGCGCACCTGTAGGCCCAGCTATTCAAGAGGCTGAAGCAGGAGAATTGCTTGAACCCGGGAGGGTAAGGTTGCAGTGAGCTGAGATCGCGCCACTGCACTCCAGCCTGGGTGACAGTGCAAGACTCCATCTCAACAAAACAAAAAGAAAAGAAAAGAATTCTGTTATTCAAGCCTCCAACTTAGCGGTAATTTATCGTGGCAGCTCTAGAAAACTAATACAGTAATCAATTGCATAAATTAAAGTACAGTCACCAGTACAGTGTAATTACAGGCCATTAAATAGGCACAGGCAGGAGCCTTTCTTGTTTTGGTCATCACCAAATGCAGAAAGCTGGGCACATGCTAGATGATTAATAAACATGTTGTTAAATGACATCTTTCTTTCCTGTTAATATAATAATCCATTTAAAGTGAACAACTGTAATGACAGAAAGTAAAGCAAATATTTCACATCTTGTAGCTTAAATTTTTTTTCTTAAATATGATGAAGAAGCACATTTTCAGTGTTTCTAGAATCAACAAACCCGAAAGATAACTGTACACCTGTCCATTGTGAAAAAACACTGTGCAATATGTGTCATTTTCATTAAAGGAAAAAGTTTCATGTGAAAAGACTGACAGTCTACTATAACTTGCTTTAGCCACAAATCCAGAAGTGAAATCGTGTGTGCAAGAGCTTTTAACTGTTTTCCTGTAATGTGAAATAGATATCAAAAAATATAAAATATTGTATGTATGTTATGAAACCCAGAAAAAAAGCAACTGTGAGACTTATTTCCCCATATCCTTAAGCATTAGAAGGTTAGAAATAAGGTGATTTTACTACGTGCTTCTTCCTCCATTTTCTGCCCCTTCCTCTTCTACCCATCAACCTGTATTAGTTTTTATTGCTTCCAGGAAAAAAAAAAAAACAAACACAAACTTTACTGTTTAAAACAATATTTGATTATTATGTCAGAGTTTCTGAGTTCTCTACCTTATAATAAAATGAAAGCATCATGGAGGCTGTGCTTATTTAACACACCACTGTATTAATCAAAAGATTCCATTTCCCTACATACCCAAAAGCTAGTTCGTGAGTCTGTTTCTCAGGTTTCTAGCCCAGCATGCCCAGTGTTTTCTGAACCAGCTGGGAAGTAGAGGCAAGGATCAGATGGGACTCCAGATTTTTATTCTCTCCAGTACAGTTAGATTAGAAAATGAAGCTTGGCTGCCAGAGCAAACTGCATCATCATCTTTCTCCTTCTGAAATTGAAGTCACCTACCCAAGCAGAGGAGCAAATAAGGAACATGGTAAACTGACCACAGTAAGAAAGCCGAGTGGAAAGCACATACTATGTGAAAGGCAAATTACTGATTCATACAGGAGCACTCCGTTTCATTAACTCTGCTAAACAGTGGGCAGGATCTTGCAAAGAATGGTCTAATCTGATTACAGGCATTCACTAGCTTTTCAGAGGATACATTTTCAAGTCTTTGATGAAATCACAGGTAATTAAAGTTAATTTCTGGTTTATGTTGTTGTTTCTAACAACATATAAGCATCATTGGCAGAATAATTTAACAATAGGTATTATTTTTGTCAGAGTAATTTAATTGGAATAAATTAGAAGATTTTTTTGGCCTTGTGAATAATGGCAGTCTAAAACATTATTTATGCTGCTAAAACTTGAATTATGTAGACTAATCTTCATAATAAAGGTGATAAGACAGACATCAGGAACATCTTGATGCCAAAATACGTTAGCTAGCTAGATTTGTAAGAGGTAGAGCATTAGCCATTTTCTCATATGCAAAAATCTGCAGGTACCTGTAAAAACTGTAGAACTCCTTTGAAGTACCTTACTGATTTTAATTTTTTTTTTTTTTTTTTTGAGACAGTCTTGCTCTGTTGCCCAGGCTGGAGTGCAGTGGCACAATCTTGGCTCACTGCAACCTCTGCCTTCCAGGTTCAAGCAATTCTCTGGCCTCAGCCTCCTGAGAAGCTGGGACTACAGGTGCACGTGACCACGCCTGGCTAATTTTTGTATTTTTATTAGATACAGGGTATCACTATATTGGCCAGGCTTGTCTTCAATTCCTGACCTCAAATGATCTGCCTGCTTTGGCCTCCCAAAGTCCTGGGATTACAGACATGAGCCACGGCACCTGGCTGATTTTAATTTTCTTATTGAATGAGAATTTATATATCAATTTATAACATATATTAATATTTTATATAATATATAAAATATATATTACAAAAGCATACTGTATATAATCTTCCCCTGAAAACACCACTAATCATCAAGAAAATGCAAATCAAAATCACAATGAGATATCATCTTACCCCAGTTAGAATGGCTATTATTAAAAAGACCACAAATAACAGATTATTTGTGGCGAGGATGTGGAGAATAGGGAATGTTTATGCACTGTCGGTGGGAATGGAAATTAGTACAGCCACTGTGGAAAACAGTATGGAGATTTCTCAAAAAACTAAAAGCCATATGATCTAGCAATCCCATAACTGGATAATCAGTATATCCGAGGGATGCCTGCATGCACATGTTTATTACTGCACCATTGACAATAGCAAAGATATGGGATCAACCTAGATACTCATCAATGGATGAATAGATGAAGTAAATGTGATATGTATATACAATGGCATGCTATTCAGTCATAAAAAAAAAGGAAATCCTATCATATGCAGCAAACATGGATGAAGCTGCAGGTCATTACATTAAGTGAAATAAGCCAGACACAGAGAGAAAATTTCGCAGTTTCTCACTCATAGGTGAGAGCTAAAAATGTTCATTTCATGGAGGCAGAGAGTAGAATGATAGATACCAGAGGCTGGGAAGGTTTGTGGTTGGGAGAGGGGGATGAAGAGAGGTTGGTGCATGCATCCAAGCATACAGCTAGAAAGAAGGTACCAGTTCCAATGTTTGATAGCAAGGAGGGTAACTATAGTTAGCAACAATGTATTACATATTTTAAAGCAGCTAGAAGAGAGAACTTGAAATGTTTTCAACACAGAGAAATGATAAATACTCAAGGTGATGAATATCCCCAAATACCCTTAATTAATCATTATATAGCCTATGCATGCAAGAAAATATCACATGTACTCCATATATGTAAAATACTATATATCAATAAAAATAAAGGAAAAATTTAACAAATAGAAATTTGAAAAAGTGGTGTAGTTAACACATTTACCACCATCTTATATTAATCTTTTTTCTTCTGGCAGACTTAGCATCAAGGATAGAAGCATTATTAACATTAACCTAATAGAACTAAAGACAAAGGAGAACTGTGAATGTAACATGAAGAGTACTCAGGAATGCCTGAGTTTCTGAACACAAGCTTATCCTTATCTTTAAAAGCCAACTATAGGAGTATGATTCTTTTTTACTACTACACTCTTCTGTGACAGGGTTGTCAGCATTTGTAGCTACCCAAAAATAATTCCAAACATGATTTCACATGGTACTGGGAGTTTGACTATTTGCTGTCAGATCTTTTCTTCAATTTCCCCTTGTTTGACTCTGTATCAATCAAGATTGATCCTCACAATTATTGTTTCCCAGTCTGCTTTGCAATTTGGCTGCCCAATGAGTTCAGCAATGAGAAGCACTGCCAGGAGATTGAAGGTCTTTTTAAGTGAATGTATACTATACTTGAATATCTGTTTTGACTTCATAGAGTGAATTAACTTGCTTCCAAGATACTAATGAAAAATAAATAAAATATTTATCCTTGTTCATTATTTAAATTTGTTAATGATAGGCAATGAATTCTAGTTTAGAATTTATTAAAATCCTGGGAAAATGTAAATATTTTGAACAGTTATCTCACTCTCAGCAATTTTAGTGTATTAGAGTAAAATATATTAAAATTCTTAGGGCTAATTCGTGAATAATATATATACCTATTTAATTCAATCACAGATAATTTTATAAAAGAGTATAGCTTTCAAATTAGAACAGAGCAAGCAAAAGCAAGTGGTCAAGAAATTTTAGCCACTTTTAGTTAACCCTTAGAATCTAACATTGTATCTCAAAAATCTGTCACTGACTTTTGTGGGACAATGCTCTTCTACAGTTACGTTTTCTCTGAACTTTCTTTAAAACCCACTTGACATTTTACTTTTTTTTAAGATTTTATCTTTTATTTTATTCCAGTCTTGCTCTATAATTTATCTTCGTGGTGACCCAAGCTTTAATTATGCTAACATGGTTCATACTAGTAACTGAAGAATTTATGATTCTGTGTCTTTGGCCTCTTTTGAGCAATGTTAATGGAGTAGTTAACTCTGGAGCTCTGTTAACTTTGATCATTGAAAGTGCCCATTCAGATGTCTCTGCAGGAGTTGCATTAGATATTAGGAGATTTTAGAAAACTTTAGTGAGATCATTTAGGCCCTCAGAGTATGGCTGGAGATTAAAAAGCACATTGAAATGTAAAAAATAAATAAACAATGGCCACCAATGAAGAAATACTTTCAAAAGTCCTTGTAACAAAAGAAAATATTCAAATAGTCATTAATTTGACAAATTACCATTTTGTTGCCTTTATTGCTTGGTAGATTATTAGTACTTTGATCAATAGTCACTGTAGCAATTATAATGTTTTACACATGTATTTATATACTCATGCTGATTAGATTATGATCATCTCATAATTCGGATCACTCTAAGTCATGTTTATTTTTACAGTACTCAGTATTACTGCTGGCTTTATAGACATTCAGTTTCAGGAATGAAGTTTTTATCAGCTAATAAACTTTACAAGTGAACTTAAAGAAGAAAAATCTTAGCTACAGTGATTAAGGAAAACACTACCAGTTTTCATGGAAGTCTGTATCAAACCACTTTGGAGGACTGACCTAGAGTAACTCATTGATAACATTGATGGACCACAGACCAGTCAATGATCCCAAAAGACGGGACTATCATAGGTTTGATTTTGACTAGTTTTTAAAGGTAGCCCAATTTGATGGAAGCAAATTCAGCAACTAGAATCATCACAGAATTCCATTACATTGAGCAAAAAACAATGGTATTCGTCAGGCTATCTGTTTACTTAAAAATAGTACCCCAGTCAGGCTATGAAAGTACAGAGTAAGGAGCACAGGGTTCATCCCTACCAACCAAGGAGTTAGATTGTCAATGCAGATGTAGGTTCTAAGTGTAGTTCTAAATCACGAGAATTGCAGTGCTTATTAGGAAATAGAGTAAGCCATCAAAGAATTACAAGGAAGATAGGAGAAAACACTGGCTTAGTGGGATTTCTTGTGTTTAGAGTTCAAACACAGAAACCTCTGTACACAGAAGTTTCAACATGAAGTACACGTAAGCATCTTAATATGAAGCTCTCTAAGTGGCTTTGCTTTCAGATTAAAAGTAGATGTGAATAAACTCAAAAGAAACTATAAAAGATGAGAGCTAAATGATAAAACTTTAGAAGAACAAACAATATCAATAATATAACTGTTAGCTCCAGCAATGTTAACTATTAGCCCCCTTAAGAAATGTTGGTATAAAATTATACTAAGTATTCATTGTTTTATAAACCTTATTAATGAAAAAATATATTGTTTCTTCCATAATCTTGGTGTTTTTTCCAACAAGGGAGGATTCAAAATGTGATATATTTAATGTTTTTATTTTCCTAAATATACACCATTTGTGACATCATCATTTCTTGCTTTCTTCTCAGTGTGTGGACTTAAGGAAATTTACTACATTTTACTATCCGTACTGTAAGGAAATTTTAAACACAATAATAAAGTCATTTTACTACTAGCATCTTCTGGGGGGCTTCCTAACTTCACCTGTGTGGAACAGCCTCCTCACTGGTATATTCTTCTCTTCCTAGCAATCCAACAACACTATATTTCTAGCCTCTCTTGAAATTACACTGGAATCATATGACTGGCTTCTGGCTGTTGAAATGGGGTGGAAACTAATGCTGTCCATTTCTTGGGTTGTGTGTTTGTCCTCTACTGTGTTCTATTTCAACTGTGATCTTGGAGATGATGTGTTCAAGATGGCAGCATAGCAGGATGGAAGAGCCTCCGCTTCTGGGTTTCGGCTTGCCCAACTCATGACAGTGCGTGATGTGAACAAGAAATAAATTTTCATTGTGTTATGTCATTGAATTCGTGTAATTATGCATTACAGATACTTACATTAGTTCATTTGACTAGTACTTCCAGCCTGAGGTAAATGTCCTCCACTTTTGCTATAGTAATGACATGTTTATATATCTATTATGATTTTTATTTCAGCACCTGAGTGTTTTATTGTTGCTGTTGTTTACCTCCTCTTTCTCTTTGTTTTTAATAAGTTCTTTAAGGACAAGGACTTTGCAAGGCAATATATATAAGGCAAAATATAAACGCAAAACATGATTCTTAAATGAATATTTAGATACATTAGATTTTAAAGTAGTTATGTTAAAAGTATTAAATAATGCTGAGTTTTTGAGCTTCCATTAGTCAAATAATAGTTTACATGCTGTAATCCTAAGCCAGGTAGAGAAAGTAGCATGAAATTAAAATACAAAGTTTTTAAAAATTATTATATTAACACTACTATGGAATGCATATCCTGAGGCAGATACTTAAAACTTCAATAAGTTGATAAAAATAAGTTAGACATTACAAAAGTCATCACTTTTGTGACACATAATTCATTCCATTTCTTCTAGGTATGGATTTTTATAAGGCAAAAATAAAAATAAAACTTCTATTGTAGTTGCTAATTTTAAAGATTTTAGGGGAAACAACTTTTTTTGTATCATATTACAAAACATGAACTTTATTTCACATTGCAAATGAGTACCCTCAATAGTACCCTCTGTCCCCAATAACTCTTAGTCATAGTAGCAAAAATTATAAGCATATATATGTGTAGAGGATTTGCATCTGTACATGCAAGTACTTATGTATGTGAGTAATCATTTAAACATTATGCTCAAAAACAAGAAAATGAAGTCTTAAGTGCCAGAAATTATTAGGATTACTAGGGAACTAAAGAGAGATGATGAATTTAAACAATGACTTGATAACCTAGAATGTTAAGTAAGAGCCTGAAGGAGAATGCTACCACAGTGGCAGCACGTAAAGTTTCTCCAGACCCCAGGAAAGTAGAGGCTGGAAACATTAAGAGAGTTGGAGCAACTCAAATTTGTTTGGCCACCAAAACCGTGGGGGATTCATTTGACTGCAGAATTCTATAATCAGCTAAACTCATTGATATATGGGATGAAGATATTTTCCTAATATGTGGGAACTCAGTTCACTACCAAAACATTTCCAAAATACTACTATAGAAATTAGACCATTAGTAATGAAAGTGAATTCTTTAAGGAGGTAGTGAGATGAAAAATGGAATGGTGTGTCTCAGCCAAAAAAGTAGAGTAATATGTCACGATCCAACTTAGTAACATTTGGAAAAACATCGAACAATTGTGTTTTATCCTGAGCTACAAACACTAGGTATGTTAGTTAAAATAACTAACAAAATAGTGAACATTTATATATATACACACATATATGTATATACACACATTGCTAGTGAACAAATGGAAATATGTGTATACGCTAAGTGAACATTTTATATATACAATATATACTATTTGTTATACAATATATATTCTATACATACATACTACTATTTGTTAGTGAGCTTATATATATACATATTCTATCATAGCTGAAGTATAAAAAAAAATGAGACTTGAAGCTTCCAGAAAAAGACTTAAAACTTCATTTCATTCCATAATGAAGAAGGAATGTTAAGACAAAATGGAAAATTCACTCTTTCATGCTTTGAGAGGAGAAATCAGCCCAAATATAGACCCTACTTCTAGGAGACTAGAGTTTTAATGTCCAATGGCAAGAGAAAACATGGCATTGGGTCTTAATTTAGTATGGTGTAGAAAATGAGACATCTAAATAAAGCTGGAATTTGCAAGTTGTATCCATTCAAGACAAAGAAGAGAGTCTAAAAAAAAAAAAACTGTGTCCCAGTGGAATGATAGGGAAATCTTCCCTATACCAGGGCATTGATGGAAGAAAAAAACACCCAAAGAAACTCTTCACTTGAGAAGTAAGTCTTCCAAACTTCTATACAACTCCATATATATGGCACTGTTAAGGTGAGTGAGGAGGGTGGCAGGGGGCTGAGAGATAGGAGTTAGGCAGCCTCACAAATAAAACCTAGAAAACGACAGTAAGAAAAACATCTAGCATAATGAAAAAAACCAGTAAACAAGGGTCTGCCTAAATGGCCTTATTAGACCCTTCAAGCCAATCTGTCAGAGCAGACATGCATGATAATTTCCTTTCTGCCACAAGCATAAGTAAAAAGACTTCTCTTCACTAGTATTGAAAGACATTCATCTTAAAATCCCTAAATAATGATGATTTTTAAAGACAGATATTTTATTAGTTTTCCAAGCCTGTTGTAACAAATTATTATAAACTAGGTGGCTTCAAGCAACAGAAATTTACTCTCTCACAATTCTGGAGTCTAGCCCAAAATTAAGATGTTGGTAGCATCATTATCCTAGAGAAGAATCCTTCCTTGCCTCTTTTAGCTTCCGTTGGTTCCTAGCAGTCATTAGAGTTCCTTGACTTATGGCAGCATAACTCTATTCTCTACCTCCATCTTCACAGGGTCTCATTCCCTAAGTCTCCTCCATGTCTCTGTGTGTCTCTGCAGCTCCCTCACCTTCTAAAAAGTCCAGCATTGGATTTAAGGGCTGCCCTAATCCAGCATGACCTCATGGTAACTTGATTATGTCTGCAAAGACCGTATTTCCAAACAAGGTCACATTCACAAATATCTGGGGTTGGGACCTCAATGTATCTGTTTGGGGGACACAATTCCATACACAAGAGATATGTAAATTCTTAGGATGATTAAAAAAATAGACATTCTCCTAATTTTCTGTTAAAGATTTCTCAACTAAAAATTTCTCAACTTTTCTGGAGGAAAACTAACAATGATTATCAAGAGATGTGAAATTTCATGTTCTTTGGTATGACTTTATTTCGAAAACTGTAACCTCAAGAAATAATTGGAAATAAGTAAAAATTAACAAATCCATAGAATAGAGCATCATGTACAATAAAAGAAAATCTTTAAATACATATTATTTATACAGCATTAAAGCCTTTGAATTATAGATCAAATAATTTTAATATATAGTAAAATGCTAATGAAATGCTTTAAAGTAAAAAATAATATACCACAGATTTTTTTGAGGTGTGATAGTTGTATGTTTAAAGAGGTTTTTCTAGGTGTCATTGGTTTTTGTTTTTTCTTATATATAAATTTTTCAAAATTTCTCCAATGTACACACACGTGTTACTTTTATAAATCAGAAAAAATAAATAAAACAGTGTTGTTCAAAAACTGACCTGTTCTAGTGGTCGTTCCAGCTGCAGTGATTTCTTAGTGTTCAGTTATAATAAATGGTATCTGTTCATCTGCTTTTTTGTCTTTTGCTTTCCTGAATTGTAATCATGTATTTCCTCAGGCTCTTTTGTTCAACTTTGTTATTGTTTTTCATGTCCTACTGAAATAATAATGTATTGTGTGTGATTACAGATCTGCTGAAGTACATAGAAAATGATTCTGCAAAACAGCTACTTAAAAAAATTACAATGGTACAAAAACACAACATACTCCATAAAACATGCTGAGAAGTTAGGCTGTTTCACAAATGTGTCAAAGAACCATCCAGAAATGGTAGCAATGCAGCCAAAGCAAAAAGTATAAGGAGCAAGGAAGAACCTAAGACACAAATCAGAAACTAAGGAACTGAAGAGCTAAAATACACCCAGAATTATTGTATTATTTTAATATAACAGAGTTTCAAAAAATGTTTTGTGTTATCCTTTTTTCTATAAAAGCTATAGCCAAACAAATAGACTCTCTCTAGCACTTATTATATGAGTACATGTTGTTAATATTTTAAATATTTAGTATCCAACGTGCGTTGAGCACTACTGATATCTATCCAGGAAATTCAGTCTATTGGCCTGCAATGTAGGAATTTATAATCTCATCAAAACCAACACCCTGACATTTAGAACAATGTGGGACGTGTCCTGTTCTATGCCCCAGGAAATTTATCCCTTTATGTATTTTATCAATCCGGTTCTCTTGTCCTCTGGATTCTAGTTGAATTTGGATAATGGAAGTTATCAGCAGGAGATCAAAAGGGAGAGAGGTCTGGTTATTTATTTCTCCTAGCTACCCACCACAGGTTATGGTTTGGCAGTGGCAATGGTCCATTATCCAAGCCACAGTTACTGTTGTGCGACTTTGATACTATCGACACACCTCTTGACATGCTCTCTTAATTGTTCCCCATCCTTGTCTATCAAGCCTAGGAGGTTTAATGCTGTCCCATCAACAATTCTCCTCCTGCTTCCCTTTACTCTGCTTATTCCTATGTACGTAGTTAGTTGCCTTAAACTGTTTAAATGCTCTTTTGAGTGAACTGTCTCCTGCCTGGACAACTTCTGATACCTTGATTTTTACCAAATTTGCCTTCAAGAAACAGACCTTCTAAAATGGGTTTGGAACTATTGTTCTTCTATTCAATGGATGCAGATATTCTCTTTGTTGAAATTAAATGAGACATTGCGAACCTGTGGCTTGCGTTGATATTAGACTTACTCACATTATCACTAGTGGTGGCTTTGGTGGAGGGTAAGGCATTTGCAAAACTTGTGGTTGTGAAGTCTGATTGCTATAGTGATAATGATTATAAAAACCGCATGATGAGCTAGCTTTTTCTAAATAGTCTAAAAGCATGAGAAAAGAGAAACACACTGAAAGCCTTGAATTCAAATCTCAAATCATGTGTGGAGAGTCAACTGATTTTTCAGGGAATTCTAAAAAAATATATTAACTGATTTAGCCACAAAGAACATATGACTGAATGCCCAGCCCCAGGCCTAATGAATAGGGTTAAAAATTTGCAATTCCAATTAAATATGTAATATCTTCAGTCTCTTCTGTTAAGAGAAGGACATAGGCTTAGTAGGAATAGCAGCTAAAATGTGGTATGGGGACATGTGGACAAACACAGAAAGACAAGAGAGAAGCCACAGAAAACTGAAGTCATTTTCAATAGTCCCTGGAATAGAAAACTCTCTACCCCATCTTATCCCCTAAGAAAACAAACCTGTGAATAACTTCACTAACAACAAGGAGTTACAGATTCTCTTAAGTGGTCTCTTGCACCAATTCTCCTTGCCCCTAGGTCTATAGAAAGACATATTTCAACATATCCCAGATATAAAACTATAAAATCTGCTCCAAGGATGAGACAGCTTAAACAATAAGAATCTTGTCCACTTGCATTTTCAGGAGTTTTGGCAACATACATGAAAATTATTGACAAGAGTACACCAAAGAAGCTAAAATAAGATTTATTTTGGCTGAATTTAGAGAAATTCACCTGAAATGAGTTTAACATATTAGCTTAAGCACTGGGAGTAAAGTTAGAAGTCCACTTGGTCCATTAATCAAATGAAAACTGAACCCAATAGAGATATACTATTAATGCAGTGAAAATGGCAACAGTTTCTGGAATGCTAAAGGAAGAAGTGTGAAGGTTTATGGAATGTTAGCATGGGTCTATTCATGCAAGTCGCTTTGTCACCTCCAGAGGATACTCTTTTCTCCAAGGCATTAGTAAAAGCTCTTTTATCATCTTGTGATGACTGCCTTCTGTAGGCTAGAAATAAGAGTGAGAGGTGATGGCTGGCACTGAGATCTTTGGTTTAATTTTTATAATAGATTCCTGGACCACAGATGCAAGAAGCTGGCCTAAACCATCAGAGAAAATGTGGCCACAAATATTTGAAAAGTACTCTGCATTGTGGCCATGAATAATTTTCTAAGTCTTCCTAAATGGAGGGAGCAGTGTTAGAACTCTAGACCAGAGAAAAAATGCACAGATGTTTGTAAGGTTAAATAGATATTGGCTTTTCACTGAGTTTAATTTTTAGAAATCCAAAATACCAATACTATCCATTCATTAGAACAGATGTGTATTAAAGCAAGATGATAGATGGTGTCTTGGACCGAGTCTGTCCTGCAGTGGAACCAGTGGTCCAGCCTGTGGTTATTTACTTAGCATGAGCATTCACAGTAAAAATTACAACACTTAGTAACTGGCAAAACTGGCTACATTAATTACCTCACCATGGATAAAGAGATAGCATGATAGAAAATTTCCAGTGGAAGGTTCTATAAATGTGGCTCTCCATCCAAAATAGTACGTTCAAGGCAACACTATGCCTCTTGGAGATTACAAATATTGGCATTATCATTAACATCTTGAAAAATGCAGGATTTGCAATTCTTCTCTTGTCCCTGTTTAACTAGTCTCTTTAGGCATCGCAAAATGATATGGATCATGAAAAATGACTGTGGATTTTCGTAAAGATAGTCAGAAGCTGAAGCTAAATCCGATTGCTCTTCTTGATATGATTGGAACGAATCAGTCCTTGGCACCTGATATGCAGCTTTTGAACAATAAATCACTTTCTTTTCAATTCTCATCAACAAAGAAAAGTAAAAGTAGTTAACCTGTACCTGGAAAGGGGGGAAGAGTTTTGCTTGCTGGATGTAATATATGGAAAGAAGCAAACTTATTAGATACATTGTAATAATATGGCATGATATCCTTGTAATGGACCAGCAAGATAATCATGGTTGCCCTTGACTATAATATGACAGAAGAGTTGACATGCCCATAAGGTAAGGCAGCAAACACATGCTACTGAGTTTTCCAGGTAAAGATTGATCATCTCTTCTTTATCTTTGTTAATGGGAATTGAGCTTTAAAATGGTCAATTTTATGGCATGTAAATTATATTTCAGTACAGCTATTATTTTTTAAAAATAATAGATTGTGAAGTAGAAAAGGGATTGACAATGTGAATATTCTCCATTTTACTGTCCAGCATTTGGATGGTAAAGAGACTTTCTTTCTCCCACTCTTTCTTTGACTTTCTCTTTCCCATTCTTGGAGGCTTTCCTCAATGGTGTATGTGAAACTCCCTCACTCTTGGCTTTTAAGTCCAGCCAGTGTGAGCCCCAGAAGGCAATCATATGATGAAAGCCGAGAGATAGCAAGATATCTATTCCCCTTACTCTCTCCCCTGATGAATTACAGTTAGTGCCTCTGTTTCTCTATCTACAGCCATAAGCTCCTATCTGGTAACTTCTCTCTCAAAACTACATCTCCCTGTACATTCAACAACAGCTTTTTTCCCTTTGTGCTTTCACGCTAGAGAGAATAATAGGTTCCAGCTGTTACTAATCTTAATCCTTAATTCTTCCCATACTTTGTAAATAAAGCCTAATCATTTCTCAAATCACCTGTGTGAGGCCGCCATTTCCCATCAGAAGGCCGGCGAATATGGAAGGTCTCACGGAGATGCGAGAAGGTAAGATTGGCAAAAATACTTTTGGTAAGAAAATGAAGCAAACCATATGAATATATTGGGAAAGAGTGTTCTACACAGAGTCAAGAGCAAATGCCGTAAGGCTCTGGCAAGAGTGTAGTCAACCAGCTTGCTTAAGAGGCAGTCAAGAGGCAAATTTGAAGTGAAACAAGCAAGTACAAGAGTCGTAAGAAATAAGGTTGGAAAGAGTACAGGTTCAGTGAGATGATGTAGTAAACTAAAAGATGTTGTAGAAATGTTATAATTTACTCTGAACAACAGGAAGCCAGTAGGAAGTTTAAACACAAAAGTAAAATTGTTTAGCAGGATTACTCAGTTGCTAGAGCTGAGCAGATCCTAGAGCAGGCGTCCCCAAACTTTTTACACGGGGGGCCAGTTCACTGTCCCTCAGACCGTTGGATGTCGTGGACCGTCCAGGACGGGTAGGCACGTCTGCCCGGGGTCTCTCGACCTGCAAGAGGGTCCCAATACCTGGAAGAGGGAGTGCGCCTGGAAAATTAATAAAGACAGAGAGAAAGCGAGGCGTCTGGAGGGCCGATAGGCTGTGCCTAAACAGCAAATTTTATTTTTCAAAGGCCAGGAATAAATACACTTTCTTAACTCTGGTTTACATCATAGCAAGAGGAAATGCAAATGTATACCATACATGGCCTATACAATAGAGAAGTCAGATATGCAATCAGTGTTTGTAAAAAATAACAGAATTTCCTGTAATCACAAAGCTTGTTTACATCCAAACATTATTCCTCCTGGCTGCAGGTATCTCTGGTTTGATCTCGTTTTAGAACTGAGATGTGAAAAGGTTTTTTGGTTTTGCTCATCAGAATATCTTTTAACCGGATTCTCCTTTGTCTACTCCTGACTCAACTTATCTCAACTTCCCCATTCAGGAGTCTCTGAGTCAGAAATCAAAGCCATCCCTTATGGTGGCATTTGCTTTGCAAATATCGACAGTTAAACCATTATCTAGGGTACAAGGCAGTCAGGTAAAGTTTAAGGCTTATTCTTAAAGAGTCATAAAAAGGTTAAAAGCAGGAACCGGTTGCTGGCAGGGGGTCACTCGGTCTAGCAGCACCGCATAGTTTTAGGCCCAAACGATATTGTGGTTGATATTAGAAACTGATCATTCAAGTTCCTGTTTTTCCGGATAGCTCGACTGCCTCCAGTAGGAAACTGTTTGGGATCAAACTCACCGTATAGTGAGACTCACGCCTTTTGGGGGTCTCACACGGGAATGTTCCCCACAGTTGGAGGGCCTCCACATACTGTGCACCTCTCACTGACCACCAGTGAAAGAGGTGCCCCTTCCTGAAGTGCGGCCGGATAAATGGCCTCAGGGGGCCGCATGCGGCCCGCGCACCGTAGTTTGGGGACGCCTGCCCTAGAGACAAATGTGGAAACATAGTTGCAATAATCTTGCCATAAATAGGCTAGAGATGATGGTAGCTAGGATTAAAGTGATAGCTGTGAAGGTGATAAAAAGTAAGCAAAACCTCAATATATTTTGAAACTAAAGCCAACAATAGTCACTTAGGAACTGGATAGAGAATGTGAGTGTATTAAGAGTCAAGAATGACTACAGCTGTTTTGCTTTGAGCAATGAAAAGAATGGATTCACCATTAACTGAGATGACCTTTGGATTATTTCAAAGGAATATAGAATACACTTTTTAGAATCCATAACAACATAATTCTTCTGAAGAAACATGGTATTTATCATCAATCTTTTGCAAGATATGAAGCAGGTCCTCCATGAAATAATGTCTTTTCATTCAGTGTTATTTGTTGTAACTTTGATGAGAAAATTAAAATCAATTCCAGGTGGGGACCGCTGTCTTGCATGGTTTGCAGTCTTCTGTCTGAGTTTTCTCCAGGTACTCCGGTTTCCTCTCATATCCCAAAGAGGTACGTGTTACGTTAATTGGGCTGTTTCTATTACCTCAGTGTGAGTGAGTGTGGGGGTGGGCATGAATGCTCCCTGTGAGGGATGGGGTCCTTTTCAAGGCTGGCTCTCCCCTTCCACCCTGAGATGCTAGGACAGGCTCTGGCCACCCGCAGTCCTGAACTGGAATAATTGAGTAAGTAATTACTTGTTTGAAGGGATCTTTCCTAGAGGTACATATAGCTCACGTTTATCTAGACGTTTATTATCAGAAGTCTTTTGGTCTTTAGAGATTTGGTGATGTTTTTATGACCAGTAATGTGCGGTAGGAACTAAGCTCTTGTTTGTACCAACTAGCCTATGGTCAAATAAGTTTTGTTGTATGTTGTTTCCCTTGAAGTAGCAGTTTTCAAGAATCTCTCTACAACTCTGAGTGAGGACTTGCTGTGCAAATGTGTTATAGATCATTTTATTGTTACTTTATGAAGACCCTCTAAATAGCAAACTGGTTGATATTTTCACAACTCGTTTTAAAAGTACACAGGGAAGTGATGAGTGCACCAAAATCTCAGAAATTACCACTAAATAATTTATCCATGTAACAAAAAACCACCTGATCCCCAAAAACTATGGAAATGAAAAACAAGAAAAGTAAACAGAGTTTTTATATTATTTTCATAATACAATGTAAACCAAAAAGAATTGTTTGATGATAACCACTCAGCCTTTAGATTCGTTCATTAAGAAAAAAAAAAAAAAAAAAGGCATTTCCCAGGAATTGCTAGGACCCTGAAGACAATAAGACATATCATCAAGAGTACTTTTTAAAAAATTTTTAGTTCATGTGGTTAGGTCACTGACGTCAAAGCAATGATATGCTCACAAGAACACATGTAAGTTTTCAAATATTTCATAATATAAACACATTGTTTTCTTACTGTTTCAGTTTACAGTAATCAGAATCTGATGTCTCTTTTAAAGAATTTGAAACTATTCCTATAAATGGCCCTACAATTTGCATAAGATAAAAATATCAGTGAATTGTTGAGATTTTAAGGTTCTCTATTTGCTTTTTAAAGCTGGTTGAACTTAAAAAGAGAACTTTATTAAATATTTATGTACAGGTAATTAATGTAAGATAAACATGATAAACACTCGTTTTCCACACATGGATTCATCAAAGTAAAATGTTGCCTTTAATACCTCTTAATGCCTGATTTGTTTCACCTATTTCCATCTGTATAGTATTGTTTTTAGAGAAATATTAATGACAGGCAACGGAAAGACTAACTTTTTCATATAAGACTTTAAAATTTCAAATGTAAAAGTGACACAGGAATAGGACATCTGACTACCAGGAGTCCCAGAGTAAAAATCACCATTCCAACCATCACAAAAATGTAGTTTTATGAGGGCTTTAGAATGTCAATGCATTTGTATTAATTTATGTAATTCTTACAATGACCCCACAGGGGTCTATCTAATTAATATGTGTGTATGGGACATCATGACTTAGATTATCAACCTTGATCTATTCAAACAAATATCTTCATTTTTACTATATATTCATATCTCTCTAGATATAAAGCTGATAGACCAGCTTTGGATAGATCCTCTGAACTATGCTGTCTCACCTAAGAACTGAGTATCAAATGGTAGTTGCTTGTTGCTTATTAACCAACACTTATTTTAAAAAATAGTTATCAGTACTTCTTATAATGGTATCTGCACATACACTTTATGAATAATAATAGAATTGAACATACAATGAGATCTTCCTAAAGCAGATGTGAATGAATAAACAATTTAAATTACCATTTTAATACAATTGGTTTCAATAAGCAGCATTTTTAAAACTACATTCAGGGGTTCTGTAATCAGGTATGTTATTAAAATATGTATTTATAATTATTTTTTACATATAGTTAGCACTTGGTTTTTCAAACTTTTCTGCCCCATTTTCTTGGCACTATTAATTTGCATTGAGATTTTCTTAAGTTTATCAAAAGTTAATTTAAATCTGGTTATCAAATTTTCAGTCTAAATTGATGGAATCTAAATTAATACCAGAAACTTGTTCTCAGGTATCCTAATTCCACTCCTAACCATTCAGTCTTATTTATAAAAACTTTATATCTCTCTTAAATCTCGATTGATTTTCATATTTATCATATATATTACAACATACTTTAGTCTTTTTACATCCAGTCTTGAATTGTTCTAAGTGCTTCTCCATACTGCAAAGATGTCTCTGAAATACAGATCTGATGCATTCATTTGTTTAAACCCCTCAGGCATTCCTGTTACTCCAAAGATAATATCCAATATCCTTAGTAGAGCTTTAAGGCCCTTTATCTTCTGGCCTCTGTTTATCTTTGCTCCTCATCTGCCCCAAGCTTTCTAACTCCTAGACTCTAAACCCCAACAAAGAAACTAACCAAAACCAAAACAAACCCATCTGTTTTTTGCCTCAGTCATACTGACTTACTTGAACATTTTGCACTTAACTCACACTCTGTTGCTTTCAGTCTTTGCACATTTTCACCATCCTCCCATCTTTTTAAAACTGGTTTAGGTGCTCCTTCTGTCAGACAATGTTCTTCTAATGGATTAATTAATTTCCCCTGACTAATTTGAAGTTTTTAAGCATCATCCTCATAATTTTATTCCCAATTCTTAGTGGTTTTCCCATTAAAAAATAAAATTGATTTAAGGCAATGAAATTAAGTTTCTTATAGTGCTTATAGTTACCAAAAAAAAAAAAAAAAAAAAAAAGTTGCTAGCACAATAGAGGAGAGACAAAACTTATTATTAAAATTACAGTGGTCAAAGTTCCTCTGCTTCACTGGGCAGACCTGCTCTTGGAGCACAATAGTCCCATAAAAGAAGCCATGGAAATGATTTAAAACAAAATGAGATTCTTCTTGCAAAATCCAACCCCCATAACCTTCTCCCACCCCATCTCCTACCCCTCTCGTCCCTACTCAAACCTCCCGAGATATTTTGCAGATTTATGATGGTTAGGTCCTACCTTAGAGACCTTGTAGATGTAATTCTCTTGGACCTCAATTATTTGCATAATTATTTCTCAAATAACAACACTCAAAGGGAGCCAGCTGCCCTAGGTACCTTACCTAAAATATCAGGTCTTTGCACAGGCCATTACTCTCTTACTTTACTCTGATGTCTGTGTTTTCCTAACAGTGCTTTTCAATACCTGATATTAATTTACATATTTATGTATTTATTGACTTCCCTAATTTGCTCATTGGTGGCATGATTTGAACTTGTTATATAAATGGCTGTATTTCTAGCACCTAGACTAGGGCCTCACACTTATCAGATGTTCAATAAATATTTCTGGAAGGAAGTAAAAAAAAGAAACAACTAAAGGTTTTAAACTTCCAATGCTTATTAAAAGTTTAATCGATGTTTCAAACCAATTGAATAGCTGACTTTATCACAATCCATAAAATGGGGTACACAGTCGTCAGTCTTTTGGTCTCAACAGGTTGAATAGTAGATTTGGTAATCATATATAAATAATCTTGTTAATGTTATATGTTGTGAATACAGATATTTATGTTTTAAAATTATAGTTATAATACTTGTGTATTATAGACAAAGGATGTTTATTAAGTCTTGGACATTTTTTCCCAATGTTTATATTTTAACAAAGTTGTCTCTGGGATATTTACTTCATAAATATTTGAGAGTTGACCACTGTGGGCACTGGTGAAATAGTAGGGATTCCAGCTGGGTCAATAATGATATTTCATTTCCCCCAGCCTTGGTGGTTCAAGTGTTGGTAGGTTTCCAAATCTAGCCCAGGAAGAATATTTTGGAAGAATTTTTAAATAGGAGAGGTGGTCTTGGTTCTCTGTAGCTTCAGAGGTGGAAGGTTTTGAGTACAGAGCTACAGATGGCTATTTCACTCATTATGTGGAGAAGCCCATCACAGATAATAAATATGACTCATAGAAATAGAAATCTGTGCTACATCAAAACCTACAGGCAGATGTTGTGTGGTTCTAACTGCTCTGACTTTGGAGCTACCCTTTCTGAGGTTTGAATGTTTAGCCCGCCCTTCAGTTTTCTACGCTACCACAATGTATGTCTAATATATAGCTTGTTATTGATTAAGCTATTACAAATTGAATTTCTGTCTTTACAATGAAGAGAGTTCTAACGGTATTTATGACAAAATGTCTTTTAAAAATATTAGTGTACTTGAACCGTATGAAATTATATGATGTTGTTAAAGAAAATGGAAACAGTTCATAAAATTTACCTTGCTACATGAAGTGAACAAATTAAAAAATGGTATAGATCACGAGATATGATTAGGGATGGGAATATTAGGGGAAGAGGGAAACTTTATATATTGTATTTTTTGTTTACAAAAAGCATTTATGCATTTTTTTTTTTTTGAGACGGAGTTTCGCTCTTGTTACCCAGGCTGGAGTGCAATGGCGCGATCTCGGCTCACCGCAGCCTCCGCCTCCTGGGTTCAAGCAATTCTCCTGCCTCAGCCTCCTGAGTAGCTGGGATTACAGGCACGTACCACCATGCCCAGGTAATTTTTTGTATCTTTAGTAGAGACGGGGTTTCACCATGTTGACCAGGATGGTCTCGATCTCTTGACCTCGTGATCCACCCGCCTCAGCCTCCCAAAGTGCTGGGATTACAGGCTTGAGCCACCGTGCCTGGCGCATTTATGCATTTTTAATTAAAGAAGAAATATAGAATTATTTTAAGTAAAAAATAAAGGAAGTAGGCAATAAAGAATCTGTTTACTAATTTAAAGCAATTTAGATTAGACAGAGAATAATAAGACTGTATCTAGGAAGGTAAACCATGTATGTATATCTGTTAGGCAAAATATTGTCTTCAAACTCTTACTATAATGGCAATCTCACTTTGACACGTTTTAGAGTGCTACAAGCTTCCACCCATAATAAGGCAACCTCACAGGGATAAGATATGCTTCTAAGAGCAAATCTCAATCTTTAGTCAAGTTGTTTTACATATTACTTGACTACAGGAATTTAACAATGTAAAATAGGTTATATGTTGTCAAAAGTAAAGGAAATAAAAGTTTTCCAATAAACAGTTGAAAGAAACACAGAGCTAGGGTTAAACATGGCTTATTTTGTATAGTGACAAATTTTAGTCCAGTATCCTTTAAACTGTTTAGATACGCAGAGAGGGAGGCTGCTGGCGCTGTGGCTCATTTGCTCTCTGGATTCATAACAACTGACACACATGCAAGGATTCATCAGCACTTTGGATTTAGAGTCTCATAGAACCAGGATGTGACTTTATGGCTGTTGCAATGAATTAACTTCACATAGAAAATACATGCTATTAATATCAAGCATTGATGGCATATAGGTATTACCTGAGCCAGCTTCTGATTCCATATTGCCTGGATCTTTTTTTTTGCCAAATAAAGACGATGTGTCAGTGAGAAAGAGCCAGACTTTTGAGTCGTTCAAAACTGGGTTTTAAATGCTGATTCTGCTAATTATAAACTTTGGGATGTAGTGGTAATTACTTGTCTTATACTTGTTTTCCTAATATGAGAAGTGGGTTACTAACATGGAACATTCAGAAGTTTTGTTAAATTTAGTATTTTTCTATAAGCAATTAATTTAACCTTCACCAAATAGAGAAAAGTATCATCATTGTTATTACCTGTTTTAAGAATATAGTTGACTCAATTAAAGTGCCCTGTAGCAATATGACTTCATTTTGATTACAGTAAAAATTAACACAAGTAATAAATTTTCACAGATGTCTATAGTGAAATTAGCTGGAAATTCAAAGCTAACAATATTTGTGCTTTTTGGAGTAAATGTAAAATGAGCTCCCCATATTTTGCCTATAAAAATTTCTTTAAAATTTTTTCTAATGCATAATTTTCCCTACACCTGTAATTACCTTCAAGATTTTATAGGAGTTAAGTGTTCTTTTGATAAATTGTTTTAAGAATAAGGTTAATTGGATGGATAGCAAGACATCAAAAAATGTTTCTAGGAGAAACAGGAAATTATATCCAACAACTCATATTTGCCATAATGTAATCCTAATTACATGGGTTATGTGATTTTTCAGCAGCTTCTGCATTTGTATAGACAGCAATGCCCCAAGTATGATTTTCTTGAAGGTGCAGGTCAAGGTGTAGTGTCAGGCCTATGAGTGACAGTTGCTACTAGAGGATGGGATAACAGGTGACAGGCCAACCTTGGGCAAATAAAAGGGGCAAGAAGGGGTTCTATCCTCCATTGTATCAAGATCACACTTAATATTTGATCCTTTAAATTCAAATATTTTAGTATATGTTGTACTCTATTTAAAAACAAGCTTTAGTAGGAAAATTGATTTTAATACATCCTAGGAGACTTTTAGATCCAGAAATGTTATATCACATTCAATATTTCTATTAATTAAACTTCAAATATTTATTCCATTGTGCTCTGTGTATTGGGATTGCAGGACAGATTTCCCAAAATAAGTTTTCCCTGTTTTTTTAAAATAAAAAAAAATATTGTGTAAGAGTTTTTTTTTTTTTGAATACTACATCAGGAAAAATAAATATATAACTGAATATTAAAAATTTCAATATTTTAATGTTATAATGTACTAATATCTTAAAATGTATTATAAAATAAATCATATAATACAGAAAAATATAAGGCCTCATGTCTTAAAAAATCTCATACAAAAATAGCAATAATAACAAAACAATAACAATAAAATCTAGATTTGTTTAGAATTTAAGTATAAAAATTATTTTTAAAATTGTGAAAAGCTGGAAAGAAGTACAGTTAAAGCAATTTCAGATGACAGTAGTTGACCACATAAAAATGATATGTTTCAAGAGGCTTAGGAATGATCTTGATATTTTACTTCTAGGATTTTATTCTAAGTTAGTTATTTAGCAACATATATATATATATATAAAATCTTATGTACAAAGATGTTTGTAAATGAATTTCTATTAGCAAAAATGGAAACCAAAAGCTAGAACTTGACTCTTAACAATAGAGAAATATCTAAATTTCATTTGTTGCAGACATAAAGTGGATAGCATGTTTTTAAAGATCTTTTGGGAGATGGGAATGCTAATGATACAATATAAAAATATGATACCCAGTACATGTACATTAATAAAAAAATAAAAGAAAATAGAATGCTAATAATGAATATTTTGGGGTGGTAAAATTAGGATTCTTTTTTCTTTTATATATTTTTCTATATTTTCAATTTTTAAAAGGTCACATGTTAATTTATAGTTTAAATCAAAATAAACATTAAGTAATAAATACATGGCATACATAATGAAAGAATATGACTTTAACTTCCATCTATGCGAAGAAGACTATTTTCTTGTCTTTTTCTTTTAGTTTATATTATATTTTACCTATAAAAAATCCAAACAACTAACAAACAGAAAGCACTAACAACAACAACAACAAAAAAGACCCTCCATAAAAACCCCATCCAAAAGTAATCAGCTTCAAAGATCAAAGTTAGATAAACCCACAAAGATGATGAAAAACCAGCACAAAAATGCTGAAAATTTCAAAAGCCAGAATGCCTTTTGGAATTTTAATCTAGGGCTAAATGCCCCAATTAGAAGACACAGACTGGCAAATTGGTTAGAGTCAAGACCCATCAGTGTGCTGTATTCAGGAGACCCATCTCACCTGCAAAGACACACATAGGCTGAAAACAAAGAGATGGAGGAAAATTTACAAGCAAATGGAAAGCACAAAAAAAGCAGAGATTGCAAGCCTAGTCTCTGATAAAACAGACTTTACACCAACAAAAATCAAAAAAGACAAGGATATAATGACATAATGGTAAAGGGATCCATTCAACATGAACAGCTAACTATTTTAAATATATATGCACCCAATACAGGAACGCCCAGATTCGTAAAAAAAAAAAGTATTTAGTGTCCTACAAAGACACAAATAATAGTGAGAAACTTTAACACTACACCAGGCGTCCCCAAACTACGGCCCATGGGCCACATGCGGCCCCTTGGGGCCATTTATCCGCCCCCCCCCCACACCGCACTTGAGGAAGGGGCACCTCTTTCATTGGTAGTCAGTGAGAGGAGCACAGTATATGGTGGTCCTCCAACGGTCTGAGGGGCAGTGAACTGGCCCCCTGTGTAAAAATGTTTGGGGATGTCTGCACTACACTGTCAATATTAGACAGATTGAGGCAGAAAATTAACAAGGATATTCAGGGCTGAACTTATCTCTGGATCAAGCAGACCTAGTAGACATCTACAGAACTCTTCACCCCAAATCAACAGAATATATACTCTTCTCAGTGCCACGTGGCATTAAGTCTAAAATTGATCACATAATTGGAAGTAAAGCACTCCTCAGCAAATGCAAAATAACAGAAATCATAACAAACAGTCTCTCAGACCACAGTGCAATCAAATTAGAAGTGAGGATTAAGAAATTCACTTAAAACCGCACAACTACCTGGAAATTGAACAACCTGCTCCTGAGTCACTCCTGGGTAAGTAACAAAATTAAGGCAGAAATCAAGAAGTTCTTGAAACCACTGAGAACAAAGAGGCAACAACCAGAATCCCTGGGGCACAGCTGAAGCAGTGTTAAGAGAGAAATTTATAGGACTAAATGCCCACATCAGAAAGCTGAAAAGATACTGACACCCTAATATCACAATTAAAAGAACTCAAAAAGCAAGAGCAGACAAATTCAAAAGCTATCAGGAAAGAAATACTAAGATCAGAGCCTAACTAAAGGAGATAGAGACGTGAAAACCCTTTCAAAAACATCAGTGAATCCAGGAGCTGCTTATTTGAAAAGATTAACAAAATAGACCAATAGCTAGACTAATAGAAAAAAGAAAAAAAAAATCAAATAGATACAATAAAAAATGATAAAGGATATTACCACTGATCTCACAAAACTGCAAACTATAATCAGAGAATACTATAAACACCTCTATGCAAATAAACTAGGAAATCTAGAAGAAATGGAGAAATTCCAAAACTAAACCAGGAAGAAATTGAATCCATGAATTGACCAGCAAGTTCTGAAACTGAGGCAGTAATTAATAGCCTACAACCCAAAAAGGCCCAGAACCAGGTGGATTCACAGCCAAATTCTACCAGAGGTACAAAGCAGAACTTGTATCATTCCTTCTAAAACTATTCCGAACAATTCCTCCCTAACTCATTTTATGAAGCCAGCATCATCCTGATACCAAAACCTGGCAGAGACACACCAAATAATAATAATAAAACTTTAGGCCAATATCACTGATAAATATCAATGTGAAAATCCTCAATAAAATATTGGCAAAGTGAATCCAGCAGCACATCAAAAAGCTTATCCACCATGATCAAGTCAGCTTCTTCTGGGTGCAAGCCTAGTTTAACATACACAGATCAATAAACATAATCCATCACATAAACAGAACCACTGACAAAAACCACATGATTATCTCATTAGATGCAGAAAAGGCCTTTGATAAAATCAACATCACTTCATGTTAAAAAAAAAAAACTCAATAAATGAGGTATTGATAGAGCATATCTCAAAATATTAAGAACTATTTATGACAAACGCACAGCCAATATCTTACTAAAGGGACACAAGCTGGCGGCATTCCCTTTGAAAACTGTCACAAGACAGTGATGCCCTCTCTCATCACTCCTGTTCCACATAGTATTGGGAAGTTCTGGCTAGGGCAATCAGGCAAGAGAAAGAAAGGGAGGGTATTCAAATAGGAAGAGAGGAAGTAAAGTTGTCTCTGCAGATAACATGATTTTATATTTAGAAAACCCTATTATCTCAGCCCCAAAACTTGTTGATCTGATAAGAAACTTCAGCAAAGGCCCAAGATACAGTTGAATGAACAGTGCCTGTTATATAGTATGTACTTACTAAGTATTATTCTTAGAAGTTATGTAAGTTAGAAAGTCTCATGTTACACATGATGATATCAGTTTCACCTGCCAAGTCAAACATGAACAAATACGTTTTCAAGTATGTTTAAACTACATGGAAATTGAACTGTTATGTTTTAAATGTTCTCATTGCCTCTAAAAAATTGTCTTTCTTGTGGAATTTTTAGGCCTTGAACAGTTCTAGAATATTATGATGGCCTGTCCTCATTTTACTTTGACTCCAGGTTGAAAGGAAATTATTACTCCTTTATCTTAGCCACAGATATTTCCTGGCCTCTGGTCATTTTAGGGATTCTCTATTTTCACAACTCTCACAACAGCTGTTTGTAACAATCTAGGCCTAACACCACAGCCTAAAATCAAAAAATATAATCAAGTAAAAGTTTATCACTGAAACAATTTACGTTATTGACAACCCTCCATTTATTAAAATGAAAGACATCAATGTTACTTACCAAAGACAGACACAAAAATGGTACTATTTCTAGGCTAAGCATTTTGAAAGATTTTTTTTTTTAATTCAGATTTTTTCACATGCATGGTCAATAGAGGAAGAAAACACTAGTTTGTGTTTTCCTATGGCTTCATAAAGAGAGGAATTCTCATTTTGTTGCCACTATTCAATTTCAAGTAATCAAAGCTGTCAACAGGAAATTTCCCAATGTAATGTTCGTTGTCCTGGTCCTAGTTTACCTACAGTTTTCTTCACTCAGGACACCAACTTGCTAGTCCTGCAGAAAGTTTTTCCAGCACAAAATATAGTCACCTCTGTCTGAAAGTGTTGACTTAACCATGCCTTCTTTATCTGCTCTTAGGAAAATCTCTGGAGTTGGCTTTTATGATATGGTCCTTTAGATTTCTTATATAATTCTTGATTTTTTAAATAACCTTTTTCCTTTTCTTTTTTTTTTTTTCTTGAAAGGGAGTTTTGCTCTTGTTGCCCAGGCTGGAGTGCAATGGCCTGATTTTAGTTCACTGCAGCCTCTCCCTCCCAGGTTCAAGTGATTCTCCTCTCAGTTTCCTCAGTAGCTAGGATTACAGACAGGTGCCCATTGCCACACCTGGCTAATTTTTTTCTTTTTTCTTTTTTCTTTTTTTTCCAGTAGAGACAGGGTTTCACCATGTCTGTCAGGCTGGTCTCAAACTCCTAATCATTTGCCTGCCATGGCCTCTCAAAGTGCTGGGATTGCAGGCCTGAGCCACCCCAGCCCGCTATGAACTTTTGCTCATATATTATGAGTAGTTCATAGCAGAGTTTAAATATACTTGCCCACGTAATATTTAACATCTTATATTGTGATATTTCTCAGGTTTTCCTTTCGTGTGACTTCTTTCAACGGGTTTTTTTTTTCTTTGTGTGGTTGTTTATACTAAATTTCTCACAGATTCTTTTGAGTGTCTTTTCACTCTTATAGTCTGGGCTACCAAAGCCAGTCTGGAGAATAGGTCAGCCAGTCTGAAACACAACATCATTGGTTCTGAAAAGTAAATCTTGTACTGTAAAGAAAGCTCTAGTCAAATTAGCAAATAATTTCCCAAGAAATAATTCATTCCTCCTTTACCAGTGAGAAAATTGAGGTATAGAAATGCTAAGAAATGAATCTAAACTTATTCAAATAGAAAGTATAGCACCATGACCTACTGCCAGATCTTACTGACTTTATAGGCTTTTTCTAGCTAACAACTCCCATTAACTACTACGAGACATTTTTGTTCTCTCATACCTGATCCCATATCTCTGGTAGATGCTAATTGATCATAGCACCCTTTCCAGCTGAATCTGAACTTAACCTCTCAATCTTTCTCAAAAGAAAGTAGTACAGAAACCCTAGAAATTGGCTAGAGTTATCATTCAAACAGAAAGCTAGTTTTTAATCACAACATTAGAATGCATTCCCTCGCTGAAATAATTTATGTCTTTGTTTACCTGTCTGCAAAATGGGAGCACTGGACTAAAAAAATCTCTAACATTTTTGCAACACTAAAGTTTTATGACAATCTTGAATTTGTATATTACCAGAAAATATATAATTTAGGAATTTCTAAGTGTTTTCCATAGAAAATATGTCTGAATTACACTATATTTACAATATGAAAGTGGAGTTACCCATGAACTTATATTCATTTTATAACCTTCAAATATTTTTCCTCAGGATAGAAATTTCTCATGCTTGATCACAGCCCAAAGATAATTATGTTCTGGAAAACACACAATATCGTTTTTCATCTAGAAGTCCTGTCCCGTATGTGAATAGGGGGGAAAATGAAGAGCCACACACAGTTGAAATAGACCATGCGTCTGATCTTTACTGAGGCATGTTCTCCTGAGACTAACCATTTGATACATGTTTTACAAACTGCATTTTTAATGGAATATATGTAGTATGAGGTCAGAAGAAATTCTTAGGTTATTTCTTTGAAGTCTGATGTTTTACAAATAATGCCAATACTGATGTAGGAATCTTTCAAAATTACATAAATGTGGTTTAGTTTTGCTTTTTAACCTAGAGGTATGATCTTTTTTTCCCTTTCAAAAGACACTAGCAAAGCTCTGCTCTGAGAAATCTCTTCCTTTCCCACTCCCTTGCCTTTTGGCCAAAATATGCTCGCATCTGTCCAGAGCTGAGGAAGTCCCAGCCACCATGTGCAGTCTTTGTGCTTTCTGCCTGCAGCCCAGGAAATTACTACCTGTGTGGGCAGAAACTCAGTGCATAACTGCTAAGTTCCACAAAACTGAGGATTCAGCCAAAAAAAAAGAAAAAGAAAAAACAAAAAACATTTGGTTTCTTCCTCCGAGAAACCCTCTTTCTCTGAGGTTTCATAGCCCAAGTTACAAATAAAAAAGTGTAGAGTTGGCAAGGTATATTCCCTTACAAATGAGAAAAGCAAAACAAAATACCATAGAATATTCTTAATGACACTTAAGTATATTTTATTTATATATTTTTTATTTTTTATTATTAAGTTCTGGAATCATGTGCAGGACATGCAGGTTTATTATATAGGTATAGATGTGTCATGGTGGTTTGCTGCACCCATCAACCCATCATCTACATTAGATATTTCACGTAATACTATCCCTCCCCTCTCACACCCCCTGACAAGCCCCGGCATGTGATATTCCCCTCCTTCTGTCCATGTGTTCTCATTGTTCAACTCCCACTTGTGAGTGAGAACATGTAGTGTTTGCTTTTCTGTTCCTGTGTTAGTTTGCTGAGAATGATTGGTTCCAGCTTCATCCATGCCTCTACAGAGGACATGAACTCATCCTATTTATGGCTGCATAGTATTCCGTGGTGTATACGTGCTACATTTTCTTTGTCCAGTCTATCATTTACAGGCATTTGAGTTGGTTCCAAGTCTTTGTTATTGTGAACAGTGCTGCAATAAACATATGTGTGCATGTGTCTTTATAGCAGAATGATTTGTAATCATTTCAGTATATACCCTGTAATGGGATTGATGGGTTAAATGGTATTTCTGGTTCTAGATCCTAGCAGAACTGCCACACTGTCTTCCACAATGGTTGACCTAATTTACCCTATTTACCCTCCCACCAACAGTGTAAAAGCGTTCCTATTTCTCCACAATAATGCTAAGTGAAACAATATGCTAAGTGAAAGCTCTGTGCCAACTTACTCATTTAATCATTACTTTGGCTGTATTTAGTACACATTTTTTTTATCTCCACTTCTTAGATGAAGAAATTGAGACCAAAAGAAGTTAGATACATTGACCAGGGTTACAGGAATGAATAGAGGTGCTGGGATCTGGTTTACAAATTCAGTCCCTGGAGTGTGCTGTCTCAATTGCAAACACAGACTTATGCATACATTCAGAATCCTCACAGCCTCACAGAGATTAACATGCTGTAATTGTTTTTCAGTTCTTTATAGGTAGAAAGTATGGAGGAAAAACCTACTCTTCTGAGAGTCCTTCATTTCCATATAGCCTTAACCCTAAATAAATGATATTTTAATAATCCCCTATGTCATTCTCTCCTCTGTGATAACTCAAGACTCTCCCCTTTATAATCCAGTTGAGTGACACATGACTAAGTCTGCCTGTTGCATTCTGTTGCTGTCTTGCACATAATCAGATGATTTACTGTAGCATGTACCATAGCAGGGGCAAAGAATCTGGACCTTCTCTTTCTTATGTGCCCTGTAGTGCCTGACTTTCCAGAGTGTATGGATGACTATGTTCCAGGAGGTTGAGAGCCACAGACATACCAATGCCACTCGATGACCATGTGCTATTATTATTGTTGTAATCCCCAGAAAACATTCCCTTCTATTCAGTATTCTGTTAGACATCGCAAAAATACATTGAGGAATGGAAAGGCAACATTGTTTGGTGATCCACACTAGCATTCATACATGACCAACTAAAGAGGCAGGAATTGTACGTATGATGTTTTCCTATTTTTCCAAATGTGACATTTAACATTTTAATTCCAATTGAAATAGCTGAATAATCATCAGGAAACAGTAGCCTCAAAGGTATCCTGAAATGGATTCATTTGTCTCAGTAATCTTTGAGTTCCACCGCCTCCCTATCCAATA
Organism: Saimiri boliviensis; assembly: GCF_048565385.1. Classification (NCBI taxonomy): domain Eukaryota; kingdom Metazoa; phylum Chordata; class Mammalia; order Primates; family Cebidae; genus Saimiri; species Saimiri boliviensis. The sequence goes on from NC_133458.1 coordinate 58,480,461, forward strand.
TGAAAGTGTTCAAGCAGAGGATAGTGGCCCATCTTCCAGGGCAACGATAAAGAGAATACCTACATTACCACAGAATTTGTATGAGACATCTTGAGAGTCTATCTTGTTATTAGCTTCTGTAATTCTGAGATAGTGGGTAGTATTGGTATATTAAAAAGGAAAAAGAATATAAATCTTAATTATGGGTTTTACATTATTTAAAATATAATTTAACCCTAAACCAATTTCCATATGAGAAGTGGTAAATTGAATTAGGTTAAAAAAAATTTTTTTTTTTTCTGGCTAGGTTCCCTGCAGCTAATCTATATGGCTATGCCATGTGGTTAGGAACAGGAAACACCTGTCTCCCTGCTTGCTAGCACTCACTTAACATGATCCCTGGCAAAGCAGTTTTTGCAGCCCTACTCCAATTCACCAGAGGTCATTTCAATATGGACTATTTCAACTTGTATTACAAACCATCAGTGCTTAAAATTTTTCAAGCACTTTCTGGATATGAATCATTATATAGTCACAAGAGGTTTTAAAATTATTGTCCTGAGGTCCTCTGAAAAAGATCATTTGCAAATTTCAAATTCATTGGGATTTCAATACATAAAATACCTTATTTTTACATTTTTATTGTCAGAGAGAGAATATATCTCACCTTGCAAAATGGAATGTGCATTTCTCTTTCTTTGTTTTTAAAAATCATAAAAAATAAAATACATTGTAAGAGTTTCAAATGTCAGCACGATATATTTACCTAGGGCTTTCAGTTTTTTACTTCTACAGTGCTTGAAAATAGAAATCTCATATTTAATATCCCATTCAAATTCTGGCTTTGAATTTTTTAATACAAAGTTTGACAGTTATCACGAATACACATGCTTCAGATATGCTAACAATTTATGCTTTGGGTGTGACTATTTAGACTGTTTTTAACATTGCCATAGTTTCATAACTGACAGTATCCTTAGGTTAACCATGGAAAACATGAGGTTGGGAAATTGCTTTACCATTCCCTCTGGTTGTGATTATGCTCACTTCTGAAATAAGGGGATGAATAAATACACTCCTCCCCATCCCCCAACATGAAAGAGTTAAGAGACAAATATTGAGTTCAAAAATAGCAAATTGCAGAATACCTATTATAAGAACTATTCCAGATTTATTATACCATTTAGTGACTCTTGTAGAACTACATGGCTGTTTGAGAGAGCTCTTTTCGCTACATCCCTGATTTTACTAAAAATTTCTACCTGTGCACCAGACAAAATTATTTGATATCCCCAGTAAATACAGTGTAGCTCTGGCTTTAAATTATACCATACCTTGCCTCTTAAATTATAATCTGCCACGTTATGTTTTACATACTCCTCAGTTAAAAAGTCAATTTGACAGAAATCAACAATGTTATGAAAGTGAAAATTTTTAACATAGATGAAAATTTGGCAGCTTACCTATAAATGTGTTTTGGTCTATCAACTTGCCTTTGCTTTTATATACAGGAATCAAACTAACTGATTAAAAATAGGTTGACCAAGCAGACAGTAAGGCAAAAGACAAGACTAACATTTGGTTATAAAGGTAAAATTAGAAATGCTGGCAGATATGCCCTCACTTCCACCTTTAAGACCTACAGAGGTTTTTGGACAATCGATGCTCCAATACTGAGGTTGGTGCACAGAAAAAAGAAAGTTGGATAGTGGCAGTTGCAGTGTGTCAATAACAACTGCCAGACATGGGTTCTCTGGACATAAGTTGTACTTACAGAAATAGGCAGCCATATATCAAATTGTAACCAAGGCAGGGCACAGGGGCTCAGCTCCGTCCCTATGCTCGCCAAAGATGTAACTGGGCGATGGGAGCAGAGCTGTGGGGGCATCCCAAAGATGCTTCCAGTTCTCCAAACCTATGTTTTCCCCAAAGTGCCCAAGTTCTTAACCTCTTTTGCCCCAAGAATGGGGGAAGGGGCCCTGGAGTCACAGTGAACTTACTGTTTGAGTAAGTATTGTGGACTCAAAGGGTTCGGCACAGTGTGATTTATTAGGCAGAGAGAGAGAGAGGGAGAGGGAGACGGAAGGGGAGGGGAGGAGAGGAGAGGAGAGAGAGGCAGAGGGAGAGAAGAGAGAGAACTCCCACACTGCCGTGGGAGGGGATCCAAGGGAGGAATCTATATAGGTAAGGAGTAGTGGGTTTTTAACTTTGGAGTTTTTCCTGCCCCATTTATATTCTCATCCAAGGAGAGTTCTTTCAAACTTCCATTGGAGTGATTGATCTTTGACTTTGATATTGGATTGGCTGCCTGGCCCACAATCAAAGCCCCCTCCTCCCAGAGATTTCGTTGGGCTTTTTGGCACAAAGAGCTCACCTTTAATTTCTACCTGTCCCACACTCAGTAAAGACAAAGACCTTTGCATTCCCAGATGGGGACATGGATGGAGGCATAGTGATGGAAAATTCCTGCCTTTGAAACCACACCCCCTGTAGACTCGGTTTTCTTTAACACAGTCCCTCAGTGCGCCCTCTGAGCAGGAAAGTCCAACTGCTGTTGGGACATGGGCGTTAATCGCTTTTTAACTACTTCCTGCTGAATTGGGGCATAGAAGGGGCTATGAAGTTCAGGTTTCCTCCAGAGGGGAGTCTTCCAGGGGTGCAGATTGATCCAGAGGTCTGTGATAGAACTCATGAGCCAAGGAGATCCAGGGTTCCATTTGAAGGATCATTTGTAGCCTTATGGCTTTAATTCAAGAAGAAACAAATATGACAAGAAGGTTAGAGATGAGAGGCCTGAAGGCCAGCAATAATAGAATGGTTATAAATGGACCTAGAAGAGCGTAGAGCCAGGACAGCCAGTTTTTAACCCCCACAATTCGGTTTCTTGAAGGTCTTTCGCCCTGTGTTTGATTTGGTCCCTGAGTTATTTAAGCAAACCTAAGACAGTAACTGATTGGTTTATAAGGTAGCAGCATTTTTCTTCTAAAAAGAGACAGATTCCTAATTTCTCTTTGCTGTTAACAGATTCAGGGCCTTATATTTTGAAAGGTATGGCAGTTAAAGAGTTAAGCTGCTTCTGAAGAGAGAATTAGCCACCTTTTCCATGTTATTATTTAACTCTTGAGATAGCTTATAGTAGAACTGAGTAGAGGTAGTAACTCTTCCAATGCCAGTACTAAGTCCTCTTACTATTTTACTGTCCCTATGAAAGGAATAATTGGGGTTCAAGTATGGTGTGGCCTTAGGAAGAGAAGACTTTGCACCTGAGAGTCGGTGCAAATTGTCATGGGGTGGGGGGGCACTAGGAAGGAGAGGAGAGCTATTAGGCCAATCCATAGGAGCGAATGCATAGAGTCCAGTCACAGATAGTAAAGTTAAGAGTGATAGTCCTGTTAATGCCAGAATGTAAGTTAGACTTATGAGTAGTTACTTTCCTGGGTATCTTATTGGAAGAGCCAAGGTAGATCCTCTAATGGCTTGTAGGTGTATGAAGGGTTGTATCCTGGAACCTCAGACTGTGGAGTGGAGGGCCTATGATTTTCTTCAGGAGGTGTCCAAGGCTTCAGATAAGTGTGGTGAATCCATGAGTCAATTCCCACCACCTTAACCACTATTGGGGTAGACAGAATGACTGAAAATAGTCCTTTCCAAGATGGGCCTAAAGAGGGAGCGTCTGAGGGGAGGGACTTAACAAGCACCAAGTCTCCAGGGCAGAACAACTCTTTTCCTTTTTCCCTAGGGTGTCCTTCAGGTAAGGTCCTAAGAGCCTGTTGGTACTTAGCCAAGGAGGTTATATCTTTTATTAGATCTGCTGTTTCCTTGTGTAATACAAGAAAGGGCCATTCATAAAGCATCTCATAGGGGCTAAGTCCTATTTTCTGATGAGTGTTTTAAGCCCTTAAGAGTGCTATTGGTAATGAAGAAGGCCACAGGAGGTGGGTTTCCTGTGCCAGTTTCTTTATGTGTCTCTTAAGAGTTTCGTTCATCTTCTCCACTTTCCCTGAGGACTGAGGCCTCCAAGCACAGTGGAGATGATACTGTATTCCTAACACCTTGGAATTTACTTAGGTCCCTGCAGCTTTGAAGGCAGGGCCATTATGGATCTGAAGACAGTGAGGAGGTCTGGATTATTACATTAATCAGGACTTTTATTACCTCTTGGGCTTCCTCTGTTCTACAGGGGAAACCTCGTTGTGTAGGTATCTACACATACTAACAGATACCAATATCCCCAGGACTTCGGCATATGGGTAAAGTCCATTTGCTAGTTCTCACGTGGGTAATGACCAGTTTGCTCTTCCCCAGGAGAAACTTTGTAATGTGTCAAAGGATTGTTTTTCTGGCATATTTCTTCTTCTATAAATATAGATTTGGCCTTGCGATATGTATTTTCTATATCCATATGGAAGGTTTGATGTGAGGTTTTAAGTACTTTCCACTGGCTGGCAGCAGGTAGGAGTTCTTTTCCCTCCTCAGTAGCTAGCCATCCTGAAGGAAGAAGATTACGTCCCTGGGAGACTGCCCACTCTACCTCTTCTGATGAGTATTGAGGCCTAGTTCCCTGGAGAGGGTTTTCTCATATGAAAAGTCCTTCTATAAATTCTTGTCTAGCTGCCCTTTTTGCCTCTAGGTCAGCTCAGTGATTGTCCTCTGCTTCCTTCTCATCTCCTTTCTGGTGGCCTCGACAGTGTAAGACTGCTACCTCTTTTGGTCCTTGGACAGTTTGTAATAAGTCTAAAATTTCCTTATGATATTTAATGGGAGATTCTGCCGAGGTTAGGAACTCTCTTTCCTTCTGTATGGCAGCATAGACATGTAGAACCAGGTAAGCACATTTGGAATCTGTGTATTTGTTTATTCTCTTTCCTTTTCCCAACTTTAGAGTTCGAGTAAGGGCTACTAGTTTTGCCAGCTGGACACTAGTTCTAGGAGGAAGGAAATTACTTTCAAGCAGTGTTTGAACACTGACTACTGCATATCCTGCCTTTTGAACTCCATTTTCCATAAATGAACTTCCCTCAATGTATAGGTTAAGGTCAGGATTGGCTAGAGGAGTTTCTAGGAGATCCTTTTGAGCCGCATAGTTCTGGGCTATAACCTGCTGACAGTTATGTTCTTTGTCTGCCCCTTCCTCAGGAAGAAAAGTAGCTGGATTGAGGGCTGCACATATGTGCAGCTGAAGTATAAGCCTTTCAAGCACTAAGGCCTGATATTTGAGTAGGCGCTTGTCAGACAGCCATAAGCCTCCTTTAGAGGCCAGAATTCCAGCTACATCATGTGAAGTCCATACAGTTAGATCTTTTCCTTGCACTATTTTAACAGCTTCTGAGACCAGTGTAGCCACCATGGCTATGACCTGCAAGCAATGTGGCCAGCCTTTTGCTACTGAATCAATTTCCTTACTTAGGTATGCCACCAATTATGGCGTGGTCGCCCAAGTCTGGGTGAGAATCCCCAGTGTCAGTCCTGACTTTTCCATAACATATAGGGAGAAGTTATTCCCCGTAGAAGGGGATAGAGCTGGAGCTTGCAGTAGTGCCTGCTTCAGGGTCAGAAAGTCTGCCTCAGCTATAGGGTCCCATTGTATCAGATGGGCGTTAGCCTTTTGGGTTTCCTTAATCAGAGCATATATGGGTTTGGCTATTTCACCATATCTGGGAATTCGCGGTCGGCAGAAACCAGTTATTACTAAGAATCCCTGCAACTGTTTTAAGGTCTTTGGACAGGGGAAGGCCAGTATGGGTTGGAGACATTCTCCATCAAGGGCCCAAGTGCCCTTGGACAAGACAAGCCCTAGGTATTTTACCTCTCACCTACAAAGTTGGGTTTCGGTTTAGAAACCTTATACCCACAGGTGGCAAGAAAGTTTAGGAGGTCCTGTGGAGCCTGCTGACAGCGGGTTTCTGAGTTAGCAGTTAAAAGTAAGTCATCCATATATTGACGAACCAGGTTACCTGGATGTGAAAACTCACTGAGGTCCTGAGCTAGAACCTGGCTAAAAAAGTTGAGGCTATCTTGAAAGCCGTGGGGTAACACTGTCCAGTTGAGCTGAGAATTCTTGTCTAAACAGTCTTCAAAGATGAACAGAAACTGGGAGTCAGGATGTAATGGAACACAGAAAACGGCATCCTTAAGGTCCAGGAGTGTAAACCATTATGTCTCTCCTGGTATTTGAGAGAACAAGGTGTATGGATCGGGTATAGCTGGGTGTAAAGTGATCACAGCTTTATTAATAAGCCTGAGATCTTGCACTAGCCTCCATTGTCCATTAGGTTTCTGTACACCTAAAATTGTAGTATTACAAGGGCTGTTACAGGACCTTACTAGACCTTCAGCTTTTAAGTTCTTTACAGTATCCTATAGCCCCCTTTTGGCTTCCAGTCTTAGGGGATACTGTCATTGGTAAGGAAAAGAGGTGGGATCCTTTAGCCTTATTTGAATTGGGCATGCATTCTTTGCCCATCCAAATTGTCGGATCACTGCCCAACCCTTCTCTAAATGGACAGCAAAGAGGGGTTTCTTCCCTGATGATGCTCATATAGATAATGGTTCCTGCTCTGGCTAATGGGTCCTGTCCTAGTAAGGGAGTGGGACTTTCCGGCATGATGAATAAGCCATGGAAGAAGAGTATATCTCCTGAGTTACAGCTTAGGGGCTGGGAAAAATTTCAGGAGACTGCTTGTCCTAGGACGCCTTGGACAGTTACAGATTTGGAGGACAACATCTGTACCAGTGTCCAGGAAGAGATCAACATCCTGGCTCTCTATGGTTATCTTTACCTGGGGCTGGGTGAGAGTGATGGCTTGTGCTGTCACTTACCCCAGATACCCTCAGTCCTGCTGTTGGGTCCTCTGGTTAGCCACCTCAGGCCCTGGGAACCTTCATGCCTTGGGACAGTGTGCCTTCCAGTAATCCCCTTGGCACAGTGGGCAAGGACAAGTAGGTGGTCCATTCCTTTGGGGAAAATCTCTCTTAACATGTCCCGGTAGACTGCAGTGATAGCAAGTTCTGCCAGACTGGAGGCTAACCCAAGCCTTTCTCTCTTCTGAGCCCCTTGGGTCTGCTTGCCTGAAGGCCATGACAAGGGCTGTGGATTTTCTCTGGTCTCTCTTGTTCCTTTCAGCCTGTTCCTCCTGGTGTCTATTATAGAACACCAAGATTGATAGATTTAGAAATAATTCTAGACTCCGTTCTGGCCCAAGGGCCAGCTTCTGGAACTTCTTCCTAATGTCTGTGGCTGACTGCATAATAAATGTGTCTTTTAATATTAACTGACCCTCGATAGAGTCTGGTGACAGGGTAGTATACTTTCTTAAGGCCTCCCATAATCACTCAATGAAGGCTGTTGTGTTTTCTTCCTTTCCCTGAGTTATGGTGGATAACATTGCATAGTTCATGGGCTTTTTCCTAGTTAGCCTTAATCCCTCAAGTATGCAGGTTAATATGTGCCTATGACTCCAGTCCCCGTGTTCTGAGTCAGGGTCCCATTGAGGGTCCATGCTAAGGACTGCTTGTATTTCTGTAGGGAATCTGTCCTTTTCCTCTGGCATCATTTGGTCATATACTTGACTAAGGTGCCAGGTGAACCCAAACTCTTGAGCCGCTGCTAGAACAGCCTCTCTCTCAATGCTGGTTAGGGTCTGACTAAGCAATAACATGATATCTTTCCAATCTAATTCGCAGGACTGACCCAGGCCCTGCAGAACATCTATGCACTTGTCTGGGTCATCTGAAAATTTTCCTAAGTCCGCCTTGATTTGCTTTAAGTCAAAAGTGAAAAGGGGGTATGTACCTTGGTTGGGCTAAATTCTCCTCTAACTGCCTGTAAGGGGCAGCGTTGTGGAACCTTAGTAGCTTGAGGTGCTTTGGCCTTCCCTAACTCCTGTTGGGATGTAGAAGCTGAGGAAACCTGGTCAGCATCTGCCGGGGAAGGGCCACAGGGAGTCCTAAATGTTGGGGTAGTCCTAAGGAGGGGCCAGCAGGGTATAGGTTACAGGCTTTACATAACTGAGGATTATTCCTTAGAGAAAAGAAAACTTGCAGTAGGGGACCTCCATTTACCTTCGCTTTTACAGGTCTAATTGTAGAATGGTGTTATAATTTATATTTCCCTTAGGAGGCCAGGTTTCTCCACTAGGCAGAGGGTGGAGAAACGACCATGCTATTTGGCAGAGAAAAATGAGCCACTTCTTTAAAGATCATGTGTCAAATTGGTCCCAGTTATCCAGGATACACTTGAAGGGTAATTTTGCCTCGGGAAGAGTAGCATCCATTTGAAATTGAACATAGGAATGCCTGCATCCCTGGTTATTCCTTGCAACTGCTAGCCCTGGGGAGTCTCCCAGTTATAGTGCTAGCCCTGGGGAGTCCCCCAATTATAGTACGTTGTAATTTCCTTGCACCCTAGATGTGTGATCATCTTCCAGGTCCCCATGTGCTGAGTTTAATCATGCTTACTGACATTATGAGCATATGCTCATTGTCTGAATGTTCTTATGGCCACCTTAAGGACATTAGGACTGCTGGGATTAGTGGGCCTGTACCAGTGTGCCCTTGAAGAACTAGTCCAGTGAGGCTTGGATGATGGCTGCCAATATTCCCCAGCAAGAGTACAGTTAACATAGGCCCGATCATAATACTGCCCTAGGAGGATAAACTCCTTGGGAGGGATTTTTAAGCACAATAATCTTAAAGAAGGTAATGGATGGTCACATGGCTAAGACTGGGACAATGCCCTCGGGGCCTGGGCCTCCTCTCCCACCCCATTTTCCATCATGGGAATATGCCCTAGGGATGTGGGCTCTGTAATTAAAGATTTGAGCCTCAGACCTGGTTTGACTATGGTATTCTAGATGGAGAAGTTCTGTTGTATTGAGAGCCAGTCCTAGGCAAGACAAATTGTACATTATTAAATTCTGACACCATTCAGTTGGATTGGGAAACTGTGGGTGACAAAAAAACTGCAATGTTCTATAGCCTCCAGTACCCACTGATAGATTCTGACTCCATTAGGGCATAACCTAGCACTGTGGACTAAGGGAACTGGCCCTGTGCATTTATACTGCAGGAGATCCTCATAGGCATAAGCCTGAGGACATAACAGGCATGGGTCCCTGACTGCCTCTGCCCAGCCTGAGGCTACCAACGCCATATCCCCCCATGGTGCCACTGTCTGCCATAGTGGCCACCAGGGCCACATGAACACATCAGGCCCCTCCCTGGGCTGCCCCCTCTGGGATGCCTGCTGGCTAGCTCACGTTAGCATGCCCACTCTGCTCCACGCAGCTCTGTGGCAAGGGTGGCAGCAGGGGTGCCCAGGAGCAACTGCAGCATGCGGAGCCCCCAGGCCTGGCTTGGCCATGCCCCCATCCCCTCTCTGCTGATCACCTGCTGCTTGGCCCCTGAATTGGCCCCAGGAGACAGAGAACAGCAAGAAAAGGAAACTGGTTCAGAGAAAGCCTGTCAGCATGTCTTCAAGCCTGGCCACTGTGCTATTGAAAGGCTGGGCAGGGCCTGCCTAGGCAACTACACCAGCTCAGCCCAGCTGCACTGGCTGACCCAGCCAGGCTGTGCGTGGCCCCATGCAGGGCCTGCCACCTGCTCTCTCCTTCGTGAATTTAAAGGAAGCAAATAGGACAGATTTTGTAAGTGAAAGGGGTCCACTACACTAACTGCTGTGACCTTTGCTCCTGGCTGGCTCACCAAAGATGTAACTGGGGGATGGGAGCAGAGCTTTGAGCGCATCCCAAAGATGCTTCCAGTTCTCCGATCCAATGTTTTCTCTGATGTACCCCACACCTCTGGGGCCCCTTGCCCCATTGTTGGGGCAAGAGGTTCTTGACCTCATTGCTCCAATGTGGAGATAAAAAAGGAAGCTGGAGGAAAATAATCCCCTTACATATACAATTTTAATTTTACAAAAAGAAAAAAATAAAAAAGAAAGGTAAACAATACAATTCATAAGGCAATTGAGATAAAACTTCTTAGGTTATCAAACACATTTTGTTTCATTTTTCTCAAGCCATTGACTGAAAAACTTGGGACATCTTTCCTGGTCAGAGATTTAGTAACATTCTCCTGCTATGAGCATTCACCAATCAATAGATAAACAAAGACACAGACATAGCTAACTTATAATGCCCAGTCAAACAGGTTTTAGAAAGATGTTTTTTAGAAACATAGTGGTATGGGTTAATGTACTTTCTAAGTAAGGAAGTCCAAAAACATAAATTGGATAATAAAGATCTGATTAAAAATTTGTCCAACAGCCACTCCCCCTGTCTTTTATCTTCTTTTCTGCCATTTCTCCAAATTCACAGGAGGTAGAAACTCCTTTGAACTCCTTTGAATATGGAAATCTCCACATTGATTTTTACTTTACTAGGTAGATAATTCTTAATTTTAAGAATCAGCTTTCTTTTAAAAATAATCTGATCACTTTTGTTATAAAATAAAGGCAAAACATTTTGTCAGTAATTTAAGCAAAGCTGGCAAGTTAAAATCCTAATTATACGTTACTGAAGAAACTGGCTAAAATACTTCATGTTGTAATTTCAAATCCAAAATGAAATCTACCATGGCAGGGGACTGGGAATGGGGGCTATGTAAAATATAGTAGAATATTTTAATAAGACCTTCAGCGAGGTAAGAAAGAAATGGACATCAGACAGTCATATGGAAGCAGAGAGAGAACATCATTTAAAAAAGGAAGAAACATCCTTTTCTCATAGGCAAGGTTCTAAAATTACTGAATCGAAAAATACCATGTCCTGCAAAACTCATATAGGCCACTTCTCCACCCTATGCTGAATAAAGGTTATGTATGACAAACCCACAGCTAAAATCATTCTCATTAAGAAAGAACTGAAAGCTTTTCCTTTAAGATCACGAATAATGCAAGGATGCTCACCCTTACTGCTTCTATTTGACATACTACTGGGTGGTCTAGCTGGAGCAATTAGGCAAGAGAAAAAAATACAAAGTATCCAATTTGGAAGAATGCAGTTAAATTTTCTGTTTACAGATAATAGAGTCTTACATATAGAAAGCCCTAAAGACCCTGCCAAAAACCTCTTAGAACCAATAAATAAAGTCATTAAAGTTGCAGGATACAAAATCAACATATAAAAACAAGTGGCAGTTCTATACAGAAACAAACTATTTGGAAAAAGAAATGAAGAAAATCCCATTTATAATAGATACAAAAAATAAAATAGAAATAAGCTTAGCAAGGTAAAAGATCTGCACACTGAAAACTGTAAGCATTGATGAAGGAAATCAGGGAAGACACACATAAATGAAAAGAAATCTTTTCTTTTTTTAAATTATATTTTAGGTTCTGGGGTACATGTGCAGATCATGCAGAATTGTTGCACGGGTACACACACATGGCAATGTAATTTGCTGCCTCCATCACCCCGTCACCTACATCTGGCATTTCCCCCCATGTTATCCCTCCCTGACCTCCCCACCCCTCACTGTCCCTCCCTTGGCCCACCCCAACAGACCCAGTGTGTGATCTCCCCTCCCTGTGTCCATGTGTTCTCACTGGTCAACACCCACCTGTGAGTGAGAACATGCTGTGTTTGATTTTTTGTTCTTGTGTCAATTTGCTGAGAATGATGGTTTCCAGATTCATCCATGTCCCTGCAAAGGACATGAATTCATCCTTTTTAATGGCTGCATACTATTCCATGGTGTATATGTGCCATGTTGTCTTTATCCAGTCTATTCTTGATGGGCATTTGGGTTGTTTCCAAGTCTTTGCTATTGTGCATAGTGCCGCTATGAACATACATGTGCATGTGTCTTTATAATAGAATGATTTATAATACTTTGGGTATATACCCAGTAATGAGATTGCTAGGTCAAATGGAATTTCTGTATCTAGGTCCTTGAGGAATCACCACACTGTCTTCCACAATGGTTGAACTAGTTTACACTCCCACCAACAGTGTAAAAGTGTTCCTGTTTCTCCACATCTTCTCCAGCATCTGTTGTCTCCAGATTTTTTAATGATCGTCATTCTAACTGGCATGAGGTGGTATATCAATTTGGTGTTGATTTGCATTTGTCTAATAATCAGTGATGATGAGCATTTTGTCATATGTTTGTTGGCCTCATGTATATCTTCTTTTGAAAAGTGTCTGTTCATATCCTTCACCCACTTTTGGGTGGATTTGTTTGTTTTTTTCTTGTCAATCTGTTTTAGTTCTTTGTAGATTCTGGATACTAGCCCTTTGTCAGATGGGTAGATTGCAAAAAAAATTTTCCATTCTGTTGATTGCTGATTCACTCTAGTGATTATTTCTTTTGCTTTACAGATGCTCTGGAGTTTGCTTAGGTCCCATTTGTCTATTTTGGCCTTTGTTGCCAATGCTCTTGGTGTTTTAGTCATGAAGTCCTTGCCTATGCCTATGTCCTGAATGGTTTTGCCTAGGTTTTCTTCTAGGGTTTTTATGGTGTTAGGTCTTAGGTTTAAGTCTTTAATCCATCTGTAGTTAATTTTAGTGTAAGGTGTCAGGAAGTTACCCAGTTTCTGCCTTCTGCACACTGCTAGCCGGTTTTCTTAACACCCTTTATTAAACAGGGAATCCTTTCCCCATTTCTTGTTTTTGTCTGGTTTGTCAAAGATCAGTTGGTTGTAGATGTGTGGCATTGCCTCCAGGGCCTCTGTTCTGTTCCATTGGTCTATATCTCTGTTTTGGTACCAGTACCATGCTGTTTTGATTACTGTAGCCTTGTAGTATAGTTTGAAATCAGGTAGTGTGATGCCTCCGGCTTTGTTCTTTTTGCTTAGGATTGTCTTGGCTATGCGGGCTCTCTTTAGGTTCCAAATGAAGTTTAAGGTTTTTGGTTTTTTTTTTTCCCCAGTTCTGTGAAGAAGGTATTGGTAGCTTAATGGGGATAGCATTGAATCTATAAATTACTTTGGAGAGTATGGCCATTTTCAGAATACTGATTCTTTCTAACCATGAGCATGGAATATTTCTCCATCTGTTTGTGTCCTCTCTTATCTTGTTGAGCAGTGGTTTGTAATTCTCCTTGAAGAGGTCCTTTACATTCTTTTTTAGTTGTGTTCCTGGGTATTTTATTCTCTTTGTAGCAATTGTGAATGGGAGTTTGCTCATGATTTGGTTCTCTGTTAGTCTGTTACTGGTATATAGGAATGCTTGTGATTTTTGCACATTGATTTTGTATCCTGAGACTTTGCTGAAGTTGCTTATCAGTTTCAGGAGATTTTGGTTTGAGATGATTGGGCCTTCTAAATAAGTTTGTCATAAATAGCTTTTATTGTTTTGAGATATGTTCCTTCGATACCTAGTTTATTGAGAGTTTTTAGCATAAAGAGCTGTTGAATTTTGTCAAAGGCCTTCTCTGCATTTATTTGAGATAATCATGTGGTTTTTGTCTTTGGTTCTGTTTATGTGGTGGATTACGTTTATAGACTTGCATATGTTGAACCAGCCTTGCATCCCTGGAATGAAGCCTACTTGATAGTGATAGATAAGATTTTTGATGTGCTGTTGCAATCAGTTTGCTAGTATTTTATTGAAGATTTTTGCATCTATGTTCATCATGGATACTGTCTTCAAGTTTTCTTTTTTTGTTGAGTCTCTGCCAGGTTTTGGTATCAGGATGATGTTTGTCTCATGAAGTGATTTGGGAAGGATTCCCTCTTTTTGTATTGTTTGAAATAGTTTCAGAAGGAAAGGTAACAGCTCCTCTTTGTACGTCTGGTAGAATTCGGCTTTGAACCCATCTAGACTTGAGCTTTTTTTGATTGGTAGGCTATTAATTGCTGCCTCAACTTCACTTATTATTGGTCTATTCAACGTTTCAGCTTCCTCCTGGTTTAGCCTTGGCAGAGTGGAAGTATACAGAAATTTATCCATTTCTTCCAGATTTACTGGTTTATGTGTATAGAGTTGTTTGTAGTAATCACTGATTATAGTTTGTATTTCTGTGAGATCAGTGGTTATATCCCCTTTATTTTTTTTTATATTTCATCTATTTTATTCTTCTCCCTTTTCTTTTTTATTAATTTGGCTAGTGGTCTATTTTGTTGATCTTTTCAAAAAACCAGCTCCTGGATTTATTGATTTTTGAAGGGTTTTATGTTTCTCTGTCTCCTTCAATTCTGCTCTGATCTTAGTTATTTCTTGTCTTCTGTTAGCTTTTGAGTTTTTTTGATCTTGCTTCTCTAGCTCTTTCAAGTTTGACAATAGGGAGTCGATTTTAGATCTTTCCTCACTTCTCATGTGGGCATTTATTGCTATAAATTTCCCTCTAGACACTGCTTAAAATGTGTCCCAGAGATTCTGGTACATTATATCTTTGTTCTTGTTGGTTTTAAAGAACATCTTTATTTCTGCCTTCATTTCATTGTTTATCCAGTAGACATTCAGGAGCCAGTTGTTCAATTTCCATGAATCTGTGTGGATCTGAGTTAGTTTCTTAATTCTGAGTTCTAATTTGATTGCCCTGTGGTCTGAAAATTATTTGTTATAATTTTCATATTTTGAATTTGCTGAGGAGTGATTTACTTCCAGTTATGTGGTCAATTTTAGAGTAGGTGCCATGCGATGCTGAGAAGAATGTATATTCTATGGATTTGGGGTGGAGATTTCTGTAGATGTCTATGAGGTCTGCTTGGTCCAGATCTGAATTCAAGTCCTGGATATGCTTGTTAATTTTCTGTCTCATTGATCTGTCCAATATTGACAAGGAGTGTTAAAGTCTCTCACTATTATTGTGTGAGTCTAAGTCTCTTTGTAGATCGTTAAGAACTTGCTTTATGTACCTAGGTCTTCCTGTATTGGGTGCTTATATATTTAGGATCATTAGCTCTTCTTGATGCATTGGTCCTTTTACCATTATGTAATGCCCTTCTGTTTCTTTTGATCTTTGTTGCTTTAAAGTCTATTTTATCAGAGACTAGGATTGCAACTCCTGCTTTTTTTGCTCTCCATTTGCTTGATAGATCTTCCTCCATTCCTTTATTTTGAGCCTATGTGTATCCTTGCATGTGAGATGGTTTTCCTGGAAACAGCACACTGATGGGTTTTGACTTTTTATCCAATTTGCCAGTCTGTGTCTTTTGATTGGGGCATTTAGCCCATTTACATTTAAGGTTAATATTGTTATGTATGAATTTGATCCTGCCACTTTGATGCTAGCTGGTTGTTTCGCCCATTAGTTGATGCAGTTTCTTCATTGTGTTGATGGTCTTTACCATTTGGTACATTTTTGGAGTGTCTGGTACTGGTTGTTCCTTTGTATGTTTAGTGCTTCTTTCAGATCTTATAAGACAGGCCTGGTGATGACAGAATCTCTCAGCAATTGCTTGTCCATAAAGAATTTTCTTTCTCCTTCATTTATGAAGCTTAGTTTGGCTGGATATGAAATTCTAGGTTGAAAGTTCTTTTCTTTAAGGATGCTGAATATTGGCCCCCACGCTCTTCTGGCTTGTAGGGTTTCTGCCAACAGATCCACTGTGAGTCTGATGGGCTTCTTTTTGGGGGTAACCTGATCTTTCTCTCTGGCTGCCCTTAGCATTTTTTTCTTCATTTCAACCCTGGTGAATCTGAAGATTATGTGCCTTGGAGTTGCTCTTCTTGAGGAATATCTTTGTGGTGTTCTCTGTATTCCCTGTATTTCCTGAATATTGGCCTGCCTTCTAGGTTAGGAAAGTTCTCCTGGATAATATCCTGAAGAGTGTTTTCCAGCTTGGATTCATTCTCCCCATCATATTCAGGTACACTTATCAAATGTAGATTAGGTCTTTTCACATAATTCCATATTTCTTAGAGCCTTTGTTCATTTATTTTCACTCTTTTCTCTAATCTTGCCTTCTCATTTTGTTTCATTGAGTTGATCTTCAATCTCTGATATCCTTTCTTCTGCTTGGTCGATTCAGCTATTGAAATTTGTGTATGCTTTGCGAAGTTCTTGTGCTGTATTTTTCAGCTCCGTCAAGTTGTTTATATTCTTCTCTAAGCTGCTTATTCTAGTTAGCATCTCACCTAACCTTTTTTCTAGGTTCTTAGTTTCTTTGCATTGGGTTAGCCTATGTTCCTTTAGCTCTGAGAAGTTTGTTATTACCCACGTTCTGAAGCCTGTTTTTGTCAGTTCCTCAGATTCATTCTCCATCCATCTTTGATCCCTAGCTGGCGAGGAGTTGTGATCCTTTGAGGCAGGAGAGGAATTCTTGTCTTTGGTGTTTTCATCCTTTTGTGCTGGTTTCTTCCCATCTTACTGGCTTTATCTACCTGTGGTCTTTGTAGTTGGTGACTTTGGGATGCAGTCTCTGAGTGGACATCCTTTTTGTTGATGATGAAGTTCTTTCTTTCTGTTTCTTAGTTTTCCTTCTAACAGTCAGGCTCCTCTTCTGCAGGACTGCTAGAGGTCCACTTCAGAACCTGCTTGCCTGGAGATCACCTGCAGGGGCTGCAGAACACTAAGGATTACTGTGGTTTCTTCTTCTGTTATCTTTATCCCTGAAGAGTACCTGCCAGATGTTGGCCTGAGCTCTCCTTTATGAGGTGTCTCTTTGGGTATGCAGGGGTCAGTGAGCTGCTTGAGGAGACAGTCTGTTCCTTATAAGAGCTCAAATGCTGTGCTGGGAGCTCCATTGTTCTGTGCAGAGTTACTGGGCAGGTACTTTTAAGTCTGTTGCGGTGGAACTCATACCGTCTCTTTTCCCAGGTGCTCTGTCCTAGGAAGGTCAGCTTTATTTATAAATTCCTGTCATGCTGCTGCCTTTTTTCATAGATGCCCTGCCCCACACAGAGTAGTCTAGTCACAACCTGCCAGCAGAGGCATTGCTGAGCTGCCAAAGGCTCTGCTCAGCTGCTGTGTGAACTGCCTCAGTAGTGGCAGACTGCCTTGGTAGTGGGGGTCCTCCTCCCCGCACTGAGCTGGACTATCCTGGGTCCACCTGCACTTGCTGTGAAACTCTCAATCCAGCGCGTTTCAGATTGCTTGTTTTGTGGGGGTGTTACCCACTGAGCCACATCACCTGGCTCCCCATCTCTGCCCCCTCCCTTTCAGTTGAATGGGTAGCTCTGTCTCCCAGGTGTTCCAGGCACCAGTTGAAATGACCGCCCAGATTTGTGAGAGTTTCTGTGCACCAACCTGGCACTGGCTGAAACCACCGTGCTGGAAACTCATGGTGCTTTTCGGCCTGGGAATCTCCTGGTCTGTGGGCAGTGAAAGTTTGGAAATGCAATAGGCACTCACCCTCTGCATTGTTCTTGCTGGGAGCTACACTCTAGAGCTTTTCCTATTCGGTCATCTTGGATCCTCTGAAAAGAAATCTTATATTCATGGGTTGGAAGAATTATCATAAAAATGTTTCTACTTCTCAAAGTGATTTTATATTCAATGTAGTCTTTGTAAAAATTCAAATGACATTTTCAAAGAACTGGAAAAAACAATCCTGAAATTCCTATGGAACCCCAAAGACCCTGAATAGCCAAAGCAAGAACAAACCTGGAGGCATCACACTGACTTCAAAATATACTGCTAAGCTCTAGTAGCCAATGCAACATGATACTGGCATAAAAACAGACACCTAGACCAGAGAAACAGAAGGAAGAGCCCAGAAATAAGTCTACACATTTATAGCCAATAGATTTTCAGCACAAGTGCCAGGAATACACAGCAAAGAAATGACAGTCTCTTCAATAAGTGGTGTTGGGACAAAAGAATATCAACATGTGGAAGAATGAAGTTAGAGCCTCCTCTTACTTCCTACACAAACATCAACCCCAAATGGATGAATGACTTAAAGACCTGTAACTGTAAAATTTCTCGAGAAAACTATCCATGGCATTGGTCTAGGCAATGATTTTTTTTTTTTTTTTTTTTTTAAGAAACAACATCAAAGGCAAAGAAACAAAAACAAAACCAGATAAATGATGTTACATTAAACTAAGTAGCTCTGTACAGCCAAGGAAACAATAGAGCGAAGAGACAACTTATAGAATGGGAAGTTATATTTGCAAACTGTACATCTCATAAGGGATTAATATTTAAAATATGTGAGAAAAATAATAGTAAGAAAACAACTGAATTTAAAAATGAAGAAAGGATCTAAACAGACATTTCTCAAAAGAAGGCACACAAATGGCCATATATGAAGAAGGATATGAACAGTGCTCAATATTACTAGTCGTTAGAGAAATGCAAATTAAATCTACAATGAGATATCACCTAACACGTTAGGCTATTAAAAAAAAGGTGAAAGATAACAACTGTTGACAAGGAAGGGGAATAAATGGAACTCATACACTGTTGGCAGGACTGTAAATTAGTAGAGCCATATGTTAAACAGTATGGAGCTTCCTCAAAAAAGTGAAAACAGAACAACCATATTATTCAATAATCCTAATACTGGGTATATATCCAAAGAAAATGAAATCAGTATGTTAAAGATGTTTGCACTACCATATTTATTGTAGGATTATTCCCAACAGACAAGCTATCAAATCCACATAAGTGTCCATGAATGGATTAATGAATAAAGAAAATATGATATATGTACACAGTGGAATACTGTGAGCTGTTTTTTAAAAAAAAGGATATCATGTCATTTTTGATAACATGGAGGAAACTACAGGATATTATGTTTAGTGAAAAGTCAGGCACAGAAAGATAAATATCGCATGATTCTACTTACATGTGAAATCTACAAAATTTAAGCTCATAGAAGTAGAGTAGAATGGTGGTTACCAGGGGCTGGTCAGGGGAGATGGGGAGATGTTGGTCAAAAGGTACAAAATTTCATTTAGGACGAATAAGTCCGTGAGATCTATTGTGTGACATGATGACTATAGTTAGTCCAATGTATTATATTCTTAAAAACTGCTCTGAGAGATTTTAAGATTTTTTTTTACCACAAAATAAGTATGTGAGGTAATGCATATGTTAATTAGCTCAATTTAGCTATTTTACAATGTGTGCATATTTTAAAACATGTTGCACATAGTATATCCATTTTTTGTCAAATAAATAATGTTTGCATGGGCAGAGGCCCAATACTTGAGATAAAATTGGTTTGTCCTGGAAAGAGAAGAGAAATGAGGAAAGCCTGAACCTTTAAGCACCTCCAAAATAACTGTGAAACATTTACCCCAGATTAGTCAGATTCTCTCCCAAGTGCCAACATAAAATGAAATTTTCTAAATACAGCCTGGGGGCAGTGGGTATATTAGATCTCACTTATATTTGAGTAGGTGAGATAAAAGTTGAGACTATAGCATTAATCTAGGAGTAAAGTTTTTATCATGGGAGTTACCATCAATGCCTGATAAATTATCAAATTAACATTGACAGAATACACCAAGAGTGGTAAACATAGGCATGTTTTTTCTTACAGTTTTAGAGATTCTGAATCCCTGCTTTTCTTAATTCTCCATCCATTCGGTCAGCTATCTCCATACACTTCCCAGAAAAATAAGGCAGTGCTTTTATTCCCAGTTAAATTATTTGAAGTCAGTTTCTTTTTCTTTTAAGGAATTATATATCATGCGATTATAAGGAAACTCCATTTGTTGACTAGATAAACTTTAGAGTTCACTTGACATAGCTTTTTGGAGAATATTTTTCTTTTTCCATTGGCTGTAAGCAGAGTAGTATACAGTCTCCTGAAACATTTAGAGGTTTATATAAACTGACGCCCTAGAAGGGGAGATGGGAAATAGACAACATGTGAACTTCCCAAAGCTAGCAATATATCTGCAGAGTGTATCAAGAGTTTATACTTCAGATTCACTACAGGCAGGAATCGGAGGACATCTGGGAACTCTGAAGCCCTCTTGTGAAGATTACTTTAGCTCAGACAACCTCAAAATTGAAATGTGGATTTTATATTCATTTCTTGTCTAACACAGACAACATCAATAAAGGTATACCTTGCCAAAGATGATGTCAGCTTTGAAGACAAAAGATTTGACATGATTTCAAAGAAATGTCTTAGAGAATTCTGGGTTTCCTCGACATAAACCATGCTTATCTTGGGAAGTGGCCATGAGAATTCACTGTTTGTGTTTCCTAATGCATACTTTTATAAGTCTGGATTTTCTGCAGCCTGCTGTCAAATAGAAAATGGTATATTAATTACTTGTCAGTAATTTCATGTGTATTGCCATGTGAAGAATCACTCACCAATTCAAAACACTATATTGACTACAGCAGTCTTCATAATAAAAGATACTAGAAACAGAATTAAATTTTAATTAATATAAGTTAGATATAGGTCTTTCTTAAAATGAAATAGATCTGTTTGCAGCAAGCTAATTAAAAACAATTTTGAGGCCAGGCGCGGTGGCTCAAGCCTGTAATCCCAGCACTTTGGGAGGCCGAGGTGGGTGGATCACGAGGTCAAGAGATCGAGACCATCCTGGTCAACATGGTGAAACCCGTCTCTACTAAAAATACAAAAAATTAGCTGGGCATCGTGGCGCATGCCTGTAATCCCAGCTACTCAGGAGGCTGAGGCAGGAGAATTGCCTGAACCCAGCCTGGGTAACAAGAGCTAAACTCCGTCTCAAAAAAAAAAAAAATTTTTTTTTTTGAAGTATAATTTTAGGATTTTCATTTTGTGAAAGAAATAAATTTCTAATGCAGTGAGATGAATTTCAGGCAAACTTTTAAATGTAAGTGTTGATATGTATTGAATGAAGCTGAGACAGAAGAGGTTCATAGGTTTCTTCAGTCTTAAAGAAGTCTATGACTCCAAAAGATTGAGTCACATTTATATGGTTCACACTTGTTTTGTTTATATTTTCCAATAACTAGCAATATATATATGCTACATGTAGGTATTTAATTTGACATTTTTATGTCCCATTAAGATTGGAGTCACACTTGTTTCCTCTCAGCTGAATATATTCCTTGATTTTAGGCTTCATTTATTAATAAGTACATTTAAAAAAATCTATATTTGATGAGTTATTTTTGTATTTAGTTCCCACTTCATCATATTTATTAAAATTGTTAAAATTATGTCTCAAAATCTGCTATTTATTTTAATTATCCTGTTCTTATTTTTATTTTTATATACTGAGAATATCTCAAGTGTTTTAGTCATTTTTTGTATCTTAGAAAACCTTACAGTAATTCTCAAACAGAAATGACATTCTGGCTGCAAATAAAATTCTTATTTTACAGCATTTTACTCTTAAAATGCAGTGAATTCTATGATTTTATGTTCTATCACTGTCTTCAGTTTCATCTGATTTGTGTTTAATTTGAAATAAGTTTTGCCCCTTTAAAAACTTATGTTGTAGAATATTATAAATGTCATTTATATTGATTTATTTCATGCAGAAATATTTGCTAAGTTTTACTATTATTTCATAGTCAAAATTTATCATTTTAATTTTTTGCATAGGTGGGTATATTTTGCTAATAGGCTGGAGATTTTTGTGTTTGGCCTTTTTTGTCAATGCATTCTTTATGAGTTTTGTATAATCTTGATACTTTATTAATAGTTACTATTTACAAACACCCTTTATAGCTTTATGGGGTACAGATGCCACCTTGTTACATGGATGTATTGTGCAGTGGTGAAGTCTGTGTTTTTTTGCATAACCATCTGCTAAACAGTGTACATTGTACACATTAAGTAATTTCTCATTCCTCACCCCTCTCCCACCCTCCAACGTTTCCAAGTCTCCAGTGTCTATTATTCCATTCTCTATGTCTATACGTACACATTATATTGCTCCCATTTACTAGTGAGAACATATGGTATTTGACTTTCTGAGATATTTCAGTTAAGATAATGGCCTCCAGTTCTATCCATGTTGTTGTAAAAAACATGATATCATTATTTATTATTTTATGTTTTTATGGCTGAGTAGTATTCCGGGGAGGGGGGGTGTGTATATGTATATATCCTCATTTTCATTATTCAGTAATCTGTTGATGGACAGTTAGGTTGATTCCATATCTTTGCTATTGTGAGTGGTACTGCCATAAACATATGAGTAAAGGTATCTTTTTGATATAATAACTTCTTTTCCTTTGGGTATATACCCAATAGTGGAATTGCTGGATCAAATGCTAGATCTGCTTTTAGTTTTTTGAGAAAAATCCAAACTGTTTATCTTAGAGGTTATACTAATTTACATTCCCACCAACAGTGTGTAAGCATTCCCTTTTCTCCACATACTCACCAACGGCTATCATTTTTTGATGTTTTAATAATAGCCATTCTGAATGATGGTATCTTGTTTTAATTTGAATTTGTCTGATTAGTGATGAGCATTTTTCATATGCTTATTAGACATTTGTATTCTTTTGAAAAATTTATGTCGCTTGTCCACTTTTTAATGGGGCTATGTTTCTTTCTCGTTAAGCTTCTTGTAGACTCTGAATATTAGTCCTTTGTTGTATACATTGCTTGCAAGTATTTTCTCCCATTCCGAAGGTTTTCTGTTCACTCTGTTTATCATGTCATTGTGTAGAAGCCTTTTAGTTTAATTAACTTCTATTTGTCTATTTTTATTATTGTTGCCTTTTGAGATCTTAGTCATAAATTATTTGCCTAAGCCAATATCCAAAAGGGTTTTTCCTCAGTTTACTTCTAGAATTTTTATAATTTTAGGTTTTACATTTAAATATTTAATTTATCCTTGGTTAGTATTTGTATATGGTGAGAGACAGGAATCCAGTTTCATTCTTCTGCATGTAGCAATCCAAATTCCCCAGCATCGTTTACTGAATTAGGATGTCCTTTACCCAGTGCATGTTTTTGCTGACTTTGTCAAACATCAGTTGGCTGTAGGTATGTAGCTTTGTTTCTGGGTTCTCCAATCCGTTCCCTTGCTCTACATGTCTATTTTTATACCAGTACTATATTATTTTATACATTAACTAACATTCCTACATTAACTTCAAATTATAGTACAAGGCTATAATTTGTACTATAATTTAAAGTTAATGTAGGGATACTTCTGGCTTTGTCCTTTTTGCTTAGGGTTGTTAAGGCTATTGGGTTTTTTAGGTTCCTTACGAATATTTGGATTGTTTTGCTAATTGCATGAAAAATAATATTGATATTTTGATAGGAATTGTATTGAATATGTAGATTGCCTTGGGAAGTATGAACATTTTAACAATATTGATTCTTCAGATCCATGAATATGGGATGTTTTTTCATTTGTGTCATCTATTAATAGAATTTCTTATATCAGTATTCTATAGTTTCCTTCTAGAGGTCTTTTTTTTATCTATTTGGTTAAAAATACTCATTTATTTTCTTTTTGTAGCTATTAAAAATAAGATTGACTTCTTGATTTGGGCTTAGCTTGATTGTTATTGGGGGTATAGAAATGCCACTGACTTTTGTATGTTGATTTTGTATCCTGAGACTTTAGTGAAGTCATTTATCAAATCTAAGAGTCTTTCTGAGAAGTTGTTAGGGCTTTTAAGTATAAAATTATATCGTCACCAGACAGAGATAATTTGAAGTCTTCTTTTCCAATTTGGATGCCTTTTTCCCCCCCCCTTTCCTGATTTATCTTGCAAGGGTAGCACTGTGTTGAATATGTGTGGCGAAAGAGGGTATTCTTTTCTTGTTACAGCTATGAGAAGGAATGCTTTTAGCGTTTCCACAGGATGTGTATTTGTTGCTAATTTGTTGAGAACTTTTTTAAATTTTTCAATAGTTTTGAGGGTAGTTTTTAAGTTCTTTAGTGGTGATTTCTGGATTTTGATGCACCCATCACCTGAGCAGTGTGCACTGTACTCGATTTGTATCTTATTTCTCATCCCCTCCCACCCTTCTCCCAAGTCCACAAAGTCCATTATATTATTCCCACACCTTTGCATCTTGTAGTTTAGCTCCCACTTGCAAGTGAAAACATACAGTATTTGGTTTTTCTTTCCTGAGCTGCTTCCCTTAGAATAATGGCCTGCAGCTTCATTCAAGTTGCTACAAAGGCCATTAGTTTGTTCCATTTTATGGCTGAGTAGTATTTCATGATGTATGTATACCACATTTTCTTTATCCACTTGTTGGTTGATGGGTATCTAACTTTAAGTTGGTTCCATATTTTGCAATTGCAAATTGTGCTGCTATAAACATGCAAGTGTATGTGTCTTGTTTATGAGTTATTTTCCTTTAGGTAGAAACCCATTAATGGGATTGCTGAACTGAATGGGAGTGCTACTTTTAGTTCTTTAAGGAATCTCAATTCTGTTTTCCATACAAATTGTAATAGTTTACCTTGCCCCCAGAGGTGTAAAAGTGTTCCCTTTTCACCACATCTACACCAGCATCTATTATTATTTTATTTTTTAATTATAGCCATTCTTGCAGGACTATGGTGGCATGTCACTGTGGTTTTAATTTGAATTTTCCTGTTAATTAGTGATATTGAGCATTTTTTCATCTGTATTAGCTGTTGTGGATTCTGGACATTAGTCCTTTGTCAGATGTATAGTTTATGTATATTTTCTCCCACTCTGTGGGCTGTCTGATTACTCTCCTGTTTATTACTTTTGCTGTGCAGAAACTTTTTAGTTTTAATTAGGTTCCATCTATTTATTTTTGCATTTGGGTTCTTAGTCATGAATTATTTGCCTAAACCAATGTCTAGAAGAGTTTTTTCCAATGTTATCTTCTAGAATTTTTATGATTTCAGAACTTACATTTGTGTCTTGGATCCATCTTAAGTTGGTTTCTTTATAAGGTGAGACATGAAGATCCAGTTCCATTCCTCTAAATGTGGCTTGCCAGTTTTCCCAATACCATTTTCTCTGCTTTGTTTTTTTTTTATATTTTGTCAATGATTTATTGGCTGTAAGTATTTGACTTTATTTCTGGCTTCTCTATTCTGTTACATTAGTTTGTGTGCCTATTTTTATACCAATACCATTCTGTTTTGTTAACTGTATCTTTGTAGTATAATTTGAAGTCAAGTAATGTGATGTCTTCAGATTTGTTCTTTTTCTTAGTATTGCTTGGGCTATGTGGGCCTTTTTTGTTTTCAGTGACTTTTAAGATTGTTTTTCTAGTTTTCTGAAGAATGTTTATGGTATTTTTATGGGAAATGGATTGAATCTCTCTGTATATTGCTTTGGGTAGTATGGTCATTTTCACAATATTGATTCTACCCACCATGAGCATGGGATATGTTTCCATTAGTTTGTGTTGTCTATTATTTCTTTCAGCAGGGTTTTGTAGAGGTTTTTCACCTCCTTGATTAAGTATAAAAAACTTCTAAGCATTTTATTTACTTTTTTTTTTTTTTTTTTTGCAGTTATTGTGACAAGGGTTGAGTTCTTTATTTGATTCTCAGCTACGTTATCTAAGAATATGCATATCAGCACACAGCAAGTTTGACTACCTCTTTACCAATTTATTTATTAATTATTATTTTTCTGGACAGAGTCTTCTCCATTGCCAGGCATCAGACTGGAGTGCAGTGGCACAATCGTGGCTCACTGCAACCTCTACCTCCCGAGTTCAAGCAATTCTCTTGCCTCAGTCTCCTGAGTAGCTGGGACTACAGGCCTGTGCCACCATGCCCAGCTAATTTTTGTATTTTTAGTAAAGATGGGGTTTCACCATGTTGGCCAGGATAGTCTCGATCTCTTGACCTCGTGTTCCACCAGCCTTGGCTCCCCAAAGTGCTGGGATTACAGGTGTGAGCCATCTTGCCCAGCCCAATTTCTTTCTTTCTCTTGTCTGATTGCTTTGGCTGAAACTTGCAGTACTATGTTGAATAGAAGTGGGGAAGGTGGGCATCCTTGGCTTGTTCCAGTTCTCAGGGGGAATGCTTTCAACTTTTCCCCATTCAGTACAATGTTGGCTGTGGGTTTCTTATAGATGGCTTTTATTACTTTAAGGTATATCCCTTCTGTGCTTATTTTGCTGAGGGTTTTAATCATAAAAGGATGATGGAGTTTGTCAAATGTTTTTTCTGTGTTTAGTGAGATGATCATGTGATTTTTGTTTTAAATTCTGTTTATGTAGTGTATTACATTTATTGACTTATGTATGTTAAACCATTCCTGCATCCCTGGTATAAGACCCACTCGATCGTGGTAAATTATCTTTTTGTTATGCTGTTGGATCAGTTTGTGAATATTTTGTTGTGGATTTTTGCATCTATGTTCATCAGGGATATTGGTCTGCAGTTTTCTTTTTTGTTATGCCCTTCCCTGGTTTTGTTATTAAGGGGATACTGGCTTTCTATAATTATTTAGGGAGGTTTTCCAATTTCTCTATCTTTTGGAATATTATCAATAGGATTGGTACCAATTCTTCTCTGCATGTCTGATAGAATTCAGCTGTGAATACATCTGGTCCTAGACTTTTTTTTTTTCATTTTCTTCTTCTTTTTTTCCTCCTCCTCCTCCTCCTCCTCCTCCCCCTCCTCCTCCTCCTCCTCCTTCTCCCCCTCCCCCCCTCCTCCCCTCCTCTCTCTTCCTACTCCTCCCTCCTCCTTCTCCCTCCTCCTCCTCCCTCCTCCTCCTCCTTCCTCCTCGTCCTTCTCCTCCTCCCTCCTCCTCCTCCTTCCTCCTCCTCCTCCTTCCTCCTCCTTCCTCCTCTTCCCTCCTCCTTCCTCCTCCTCCTCCTCCTTTTTCTTGAGACAGAGTCTCTCTCTATCGCCAGGTGCCAGGCTGGAGTGCAGTGACGCGATCTCGGCTCACTGCAACCCTGGCCTCCTGGGTTCAAGCAATTCTCCTGCCTCAGCCTCCCAAGTAGCTGGGACTATAGGCGTGTGCCACCACACCCAGCTAATTTTTGTATTTTTTGTAGAGACAGAGTTTCACCATGTTGGCCAGGATAGTCTTGATCTCCTGACCTCATGAGCCTCCCGCCTCTGCCTCCCAAAGTGCTGGGATTACAGGCATGAGCCACTGTGCCTGGCCGACTTTTTTTTTTTTTTATTGGCAAATTTTTTATTACCATTTCAGTCTCACTGCTTGTTATTGGTCTGTTCGGAGATTCTGATTCTTCCTGCTTTCAGCTAGGAGGATTGTAGATTTCCTGGAATTCAACCATTTCCTCTAGGTTTTCTAGTTTATGCTCGTAAAGTTGTTCATAGTATCCTTGAATAGTCTTTTGTATTTCTGTGGTGTCAGTTATTATACCTCCTGTTTCATTTCTATTTGAACTTATTTGGATCTTCTTTCTTCTTTTGTTGGTCAGTCTCACTAATGGCCTATTGATTTTTCTTTCCAAAACAACAGATTTTTGTTGGATTTATCTTTTGTATCTTTTTGTTTCAATTTCATTTAGTTCTGCTATGATTTTTGTTACTTCTTTTCTTCTGCTGGGTTTGGGTTTGGTTTGTTCTTGTTTCTCTAGTTCTTTGAGGTGTGAACTTTGTCTACCTGTGCTCTTTCACTTTTTGATGTAGTCATTTAATACTATGAACTTTCCTGTTAGCACTGCTTTTGTTGTATCCCAGAGATATTGATAGGTCATGTCACTATTATTGTTCAGTTCAAATAATTTTTAAATTTCCATCTTGATTTCATTGCTAATCCAAAGATTATTCAGGAGCAGATTATTTAAATTCCATGTATTTGTATAGTTTAGAGGGTTTCTTTTGGAGGGAATTTCCCATTTTATTCCATTGTGGTCTATGAAAGTACTTGATGTAATTTTGATTTTCTTAAATTTATTGAGACTTGTTTTGCGGCCTATCATGCAGTATATCTCTGAGAATGTTCCATGTGCTAATAAAAAGAATGCATTTTCTGCACTTCACTGGGTAGAATTGCACTTGATTGGACTTGGTTGGTCTATCTCTGTTAAGTACATTTGTGCCAGGGTATAGTTTAAGTCAATTGTTTCTTTATTGCCTTTTTGTCTTGATGAACTGTCTAGTGCTGTAAGTGGAGTATTGACCTCCTCCACTGTTATTGTATTGCCATATATCTCATTTCTTAGGTCTAGTAGTAATTGTTTTATAAATTTGGGAGCTCCAGTGTTAGGTGCATATATATTTAGTGATATTTTCCTGTTGGACTAATCTTTTTATCATTATATAATGTCCCTCTTTGTCTTTTTTAACTGTTTTTGCTTTAAAGTCTGTTTTATCTGATATAAGTATAGATACTCTGCTCACTTTTGTTTGCCATTGGCATGAAATATGTTTTTCCACCTCTTTACCTTGTGTGAGTTTTTATGTATTGGGTGAATCTCTTGAAGGCAGAAATACATGTTGGTGGATTTTTATTCATTCTGCCATCTTTTAAGTGGAGAATTTAGGCCATTTACACTCAACTTAATTTAGTATTGAGATGTAAGGTACTATTCTATTCAACATTGCCTGAATACTCTGGGTTGTTTTTTGTTTTTGTTTTTGTTTTTTGTTTTTTGTTTTTTTTAAATTTTGTTGTTGTTGTTGTTGTTGTTGTTTTGTTTTGTTGTTATTGGCCCTGTGAGATTCATGCTTTAGGGAGGTTCTATTTTGGTGTATTTTGAGGTTTTGTTTCAAGATTTAGAACTCCTTTTAGCATTTTCTGCAGTGCTAACATTGCTGAAAATACTATGGTTGCTGGGTCCAGCGATGGCCCTGAGAAGAGCCTTTTTTCGTGCTCAGCTTGGGCTCTGAGCTCACATTCTTAGCTTCCCTTGCTTGAAGAATTGAGCAGAGAGCCTTTACCCCATGGTGAGTGTTATAGCTCCAAACAAGAGTTCACAGTCTGAGAGAGTGTGCAGCAATGCAGTTTATTGATCAAGCAAACATGAAGCTTCCACAGCATGGAAGGAGACCTGAGAGGGTTGCTATTTGTTAGTCAGGGCTGCCTGGGCTTATATTCCCAAGTAATTCTGAGTTGCTGAGTGTTTGCCCCCTAGTCCTGTGTGGGGAGAGGGCTTGTGACCATGAATCACCTAATTTTCTCTTTCTGGTGGTTGTTTCCTATTTCCATTGAACTTGCAAGCAGTATAGGAATGTGGTTAAACAGCTAACTGATACTTTGAACGCAGCCTGCTGATATGGTTGAAGTACCTGTGTTGACCTTTTCCCTAGGGTTTCCAAAAAGTTCCGCATTGATTGACCCCAAAGGTTTTATTCCCTCACCAGCTTGGTAGTGGTGAATTCTCTCAGCATTTGTTTGTCTAAAGAAGACTTTATCTCTCCTTCATTTATGAATCTCAGTTTTTCTGGACACAAAATTATTGGCTGATAATTATTTTGTTTCAGGAGTTTAAAGATAAGACCCCAATCTCTGCTGGATTGTAGGGTTTCTGCTGAGAAATCTGACATTAATCTGATGGGTTGTCCTTTAAGGTTACCTGATGCTTTTGCCTCACAATTCTTAAGATTCTTTCTTTGATCTTGGCTTTAGATAAGCTGATAACTATGTACCTAGGTGATGATCTTTTTTGTGATAAATTTCCCAGGTTCTTTGAGCTCCTTATGTTTAGATGTCTAGATCTCTAGCAAGTCCAGGGAAATTTTCCTTAATTATTCCCTCAAGATATTTTTCCAAATTTTTAGGTTTCTATTCTTCCTTAGCAACAGCAGTTATTCTTTGGTTTGGCTATTTAACATAATCCCAGACTTTTTGTAGGCTCTGTTCATTTCTTTATATTCTTTTTTCTTTGTGTCTGTCAGATTTTGTTAATTGGAAAGCTTTGTCTTCAAGCTCTCAAGTTCTTTCTTCTACTTGTTTAATTCTATTGTTCAACCATTCCAGCATAATTTGCACTTCTCTAGGTCTGTCTTTTTTTTTTTTTTTTTTTTTTTGTCCAGAAGTTGTAATTGTCTTTTCTCTATGATATCTATTTCTCTGGACATTTTTTCAACAATATTCTGTATTTTACTTTCTTTAAGTAGGTTTTTCACCTTTCTCTTGTGTCTCTTTGGGTAGCTTACTAATCATCCTTCTGGATTCTTTATCTGGCAAATCAGAGATTTCTTCTGGCTTTAAAGCCATTGCTGGAGAGCTAATATGATCATTTGGGGGTATGATAGAACCTTATTTTGTTATGTTACCAGAATTATTTACTTCCCAAGTATTGTGGGAGGGACCCCATGGAAAATAATTATATCATGAGGGCAGTTTCCCCCATCCTGTTCTCATGGTAGTGAAAAAGTCTTACGAGATATGATGATTTTATAAGGTGAAACCCCTTTCATTTGGCTCTCTTTTCTCTCTTGTCTGCCACCATGTAAGTTATGGTTGTCTTTTTCCACCATGATTGTGAGGCCTTTCCAGCTACATGGTACTGTGAGTCCATTTAACCTCTTTCTGCTTATAAATTACCTAGTCCCCAGTATGTCTTTATCAGCCATGTGAAAATGGACTAATACACCATAGATCTCTGGAATCCTAGCAGTAGAACATCTCACAACCCCCATGGACACTTGAGTTGGCAGAGACAGCTGCTTAGAGAGTTGTTAGGGGTGTATTAGTCCATTTCAAAATATTAAAAATAACTGACTGAGACTGAGTAATTTCTAAAGATAAAACGTTTAATTGACTCACAGTTTAGTATCCATGGAGAGGCCTCAGGAAACTTACAGTTATGGCAAAAGGAGAAGAGGAAGCAAGATTTCTTCTTCTCAAGGAAACAGGAAAGAGAAGTGACAAGTGAAGAGGGAAGAGCCCCTTAGAAAACATCAGATTATGTGAGAACTCACCATCATGAGGACAGCATGGGAGAAACCACCTCTATGATTTAATGACCTCCACCTGGTCTCTCTCTTGACATGTGGGGATTATGAGAATTACAATTCAAGATAAGATTTGAGTGTGGACACAAAGCCTAATCATATTATACTGCCCCTGGTCTCTCCCAAATCTCAGTGTTTTTCACATTTCAAAAACAATCATGCCTTCCCAACAGTTCCCCAGAGCCTTAATTCATTCCAGCATTAACCAAATATCTAAGTCCAAAGTCTCATCTGAGACAAGCCAAGTCCCTTCTAAAAGCAAGTTAGTTACTTCCTAGATACAATAAGGCATACGTACAGGCATTGGGTAAATACACCCCTACAAAATGGGAGATATTGGTCAAAATGAAGGGGCTACAGGCCCCATGCAAGTCCGAATTCCAGTAGGACAATCAAATGTTAAAGTTCTAAAGTAATCTGCTTTGATTCCATGTCTCACCTCCCAGTCACACTGATGCAAGGGGTAGGCTCCCATATCCTTGGGCAGCTCCATTCCTATGGCTCTACAGGGTATAGCTCCTCCTCCCAGCTGCTTTTATGAGCTGTCATTGAATGTCTGCAGCTTTTCCAGGTGCATAGTAGAAGCTGGGTACAAGTTGTCAGTGGATCCACCATTCTGTGGTTTGGAGGACAGTGGCCCTCTTCTCATAGCTCCACCAAGCAGTGCCCCAGTGGGGACTCTATGTGGGGGCTCTGACCCCACATTTCCCTTTTGTATTGCCTTAGCAGAGGTTCTCCATGAGGACTCTGTCCTTGTAGCAAACTTCTTCCTGGACATGTAGGTATTTCTATACATCCTCTAAAATTGAGGTGGAGATTCCCAAACCTCAATTCTTGATTTCTGTGCACCCCCAAGCCCAATACCATTTTAAGAAAGAACGAAGCTTTAAGAATGCAATCCCAAGTATTAACAGCAAAATCAACCAAGCTGAGGAAAGACTCTTCAAGTTTAAAGATCAATTCTCTGAAATAACTGAGTCAGACAAAACCAAAAAGAACATGTATTAAAGAAGAATAAACAACACCTCCCAGAAATATGGGATTATGTAAAGAGATCAAATCTGTGACTCATTGGCATCCTTGAAAGAGAAAGTAAGCAATTTGCAAAGCATAGCTTAGGATATTGTACATGAAAACTTTCCCAATCTTGCTAGAAAGGCAAACATTCAAATTCAGGAAATGCAGAGAAACCTTATGAGATACTACAAACAAAAAAGAAAAAATTCCCAAGATACATTGTCATTAGATTCTCCGTGGTCTCAATAAAAGAAAAAATGTTCAAGGCAGCAAGAGAGAATGACAAATTATCTACAAAAGGAAATCCTTCATGCTAATAGCAGACTTTTTAGCAGAAACCCTAGAAGCCAGAAGAGACTGGAGGCCTATATTCAGCATGATTTTAAAAAACAGATTTCAGTCAATAATTTTGTATCAAACTAAGCTTCATAAGCAAAGGAGAAATAATACTATTTTCAGACAAGCAAATGCTGAGGGAATTTGCTGCCTTACCAGTCGTGCCTTGCCGGAGGTCCTGAAGGGAGTGCTAAATATGGAAAGGAAAGATCATTACTGACCACTGCAAAACACACATAAGTACATAGACCATTGACATAACACAACCACACAAACAATTCTCCATAATAACTAGCTAACAATATAATGACAGGATCAAATTTGCACTTATCAATATTAACCTTGAATATAAACAGATAAAATATCCCAATTAAAAGGTACAGAGTGGTAAGTTAAATAAAGAAGTAACAAGACTCAACAGGAAGCTGCCTTTAAGAGACCCATCTCACATACAATGCTGCTAATAGACAAGCATAATTTTTTATTTTTATTTTTTGAGATGGAGTCTCACTCTGTCACCCAGACTGGAGAGCAGTGGCATAATTTCGGCTCACTGCCAGCTCTGCATCCCAGGTTTAAGCAATTCCCCTGCCTCAGCCTCTCCAGTAGCTGGGACTTTAAGTGCTTGATGCCACACCTGATGAATTTTTTGTATTTTAGTAGAATTGATCTTGAATTCATGAGCTGGTCTTGAATTCCTGAGCTCAGGCAATCCTTCCACCTCAGGCTGGTCTTGAACGCCCAGGCTGGTCTTTAATTCCTCAGCTCAGGCAATCCTCCCACCTCAGCCTCCAAAAGTGCTAGGATTACAGGCCTGAGCCACTGTACCCAGCTAATAAGCATAATTCTTTATCTGGCATATTAAAGATTTCATCATGGTTAGGATCTGTTGCTGGGAAGTTAATATAATCATTTAGTAATGTCATAACCCCCTGCTTTTTTATACTTCCAGAATTGTTATGCTGTTCCTTCTTATCTGGAGAAACAGTCACTTCTCTTTACTTTTAATTTATTTTTGTTTGAAAGGATATTTTTCTCTTGTTAATATGACTATATGTATATTTAGTAGGGGCATTTGGCTTTGTTTCTGGTTGCTTTCAGTGGCAAAGTCTATGTATGCATTCCTTCATTATAGACAGCCTTAGTATGTTGGCTTTTTCAAATGCCAATAGTGGTAGCAGTATACCGGGGGTTTGAAAAGGCTCATGGCCTCCTACAAAGCCAGGGTGGCACAGGTCTTGAGAAGCTAAGGCTGTCCTCCACACATACCTCCTTTGTTTTCTTAATTATGATCTACTCATCCATTTACATGTCGTTATATCACTACACTAAAATAATTTCTTAGATTTGTTTTCTACTTGATTGATTTGATTTCTAAAGTGTCTATTCTGCTATTTACAGTATAGAATATACATTTTCATTCTAAAATTTTAATTTTGTTAAAATTATTTTAAAATGTTATCAGTAAATAATGATAGCTTTATATCTACCTTATCAATATAAATACTGTTCCTTCTCTTAATTCCCATATTGCACTAAGCATAACCTGCAACATAACATTGAATAAAAGTGGTAAGAGAAGATATTTTTGTCTTGTTTCTAAACATAGGGGGAAAGTTCACCATGAAGTATGATAATAGCTTTAGGTTTTTCAAAGATGTCTTTTATTATATTGAGGAAGTTTCCTTGTGTTTCTAGTTTTCTGAGAGTTGCTATTATGAATAGTCACTGCATATTGTCAAATATTTTGTCAACATATACTATATTAAAATAATCATTTGTGGTTTTTCATTTATTACTTTTTTTAACATTTTTAATTTTAAAAATATTTAATTGACAAGTAAAAACTCTATAATATTCCATACAAGAGTACAATATGATATGATACATGTATACATTATGAAATAATTACTCTATCATGTTAACACATCCATCATATCAAATAGTTATGTGCGTGTGTGTGAGTGTGTATGTGTGTGTTAGAAACACTTAAGATCTACTCTCTTAGCAATACGGTATTATTAACTATAGTCACCAGGATGTATACTAGATTTCTAGAGCATTGTCATCTTATAACTAACAGTTTGTACTCTTTGAGAAATATCTTCCCTTCCCCCAAACCCTAGTTCATGGCAACCAGTGCTTTGTCCTCTGCTTCTATGACATCTACTTTTTAAAATTCTGCATATAAGTGAGATCATACAGTATTTGTTATTCTGTGTCCGGCTTACTTCACTTGGCATAATATTCCCAAACTTTATCCATGTTGTCACAAATGACAGGAGTTTCTTTGTTTTATGGCTGAACAATATTCCATTGTCTTTCTATGCCATATATTCTTTACTGATCTGTTGAAGGACACTTAATCGAGTACCATATCTTTCTTTCATTTTTTCTTAATGTAGGCCTTTATCACTATAAAATTCCTTCTTAGAGCTGCTTTGCCACATATCATAAGTTTTGATATGTTGTCTTTCCAATTTTGTCTAAAGATGCTTTTTAATTTACCTTTGATTTCTTTGACCTATTGATTATTCAAATCTGGTGTTTAATTTCCACATATTTGTGAATTTTTCAAGATTCCTTGTGTTGTTATTTCTAATTTTATGACATTGTGCTTAGAAAAGTCACTTGATATGATTTTAATCTTGTAAAATTTGTTAAGGCTTGTTTTATGGTCCAATATATAATCTATCCTGGATAATGTTTCACATGTGCTTGTGGTAAATGTGTATTCTGCTGATGTTGAGTGAAATGTTTTACATATGTCAGTTAGATTCATTTGGTTTATAGTATTTTTTAAGTTTACTGTTTTCTAATTGATTTTCTGTTTGGGCAATCTACCCACTGTTGAAAGTGGGATATTGAAGTTTCCTGCTATTATTATATTGCTGCTTATTTGTCCCTTCATTTATGTTAATGTTTGCCTTAAAACATTAAGTATTTCACTGTTGGGTAAAATATATATTTTAAGAGTGTGTGTGTGTGTGTGTGTGTGTGTGTGTGTGTGTGTGTGTATTTAAAACTTTGTTATGTTATGAATTCATCCCTTATTATATCCTTGTCTTTTGTGACAGATTTTGTCTGAAAGTCTATTTTTTTCTAACATAGGTATAGCCAAGCCTTTTTTTGTTTAATATTTTTATGGAATATATTTTTCATTCCTTTCCTTTCAGCCTATGTGATCGTTGGGCTAAAGTGAGTCTCTCGTAAATAACATATTTTTGGTTCTTTTAATTTTTTAATTTATTCATCCATTTTTCTCTCTTGATTGAATAATCAATTTACATGTAAAGTAATTATTGATAGTTAAGGACTTAACTATAGCAATTTTTCATTGCTTTTGACTGTTTATTTTTTAAATTGCATTTTAGGTTTTGGGGTACATGTGAAGAACATGCAAGATTGTTGCATAGGTACACACATGGCAGTGTGATTTGCTGCCTTCCTTCCCCTCACCTATATCTGTCATTTCTCCCCATGCTCTCTCTCCCCACCTCCCCACCCCCGTCCCTCCCCCATTTCTCCCCAATGGACCCCAGTGTGTAGTGCCCCCCTCCCCGTGTCCATGTGTTCTCATTGTTCAACACCCACCTATGAGTGAGAACATGCAGTGTTTGATTTTCTGCTCTTGTGTCAGTTTGCTGAGAATGATGGTTTCCAGGTTCATCCATGTCCCTACAAAGGACACGAACTCACCATTTTTGATAGCTGCATAAT
This sequence comes from Saimiri boliviensis, assembly GCF_048565385.1. Classification (NCBI taxonomy): domain Eukaryota; kingdom Metazoa; phylum Chordata; class Mammalia; order Primates; family Cebidae; genus Saimiri; species Saimiri boliviensis. The sequence continues at coordinate 58,516,169 of NC_133458.1, forward strand.
ATTCCATGGTGTATATGTGCCACATTTCCCTGTCCAGTCTATCATCGATGGGCATTTTGGTTGGTCCCAGGTCTTTGCTATTGTAAACAGTGTTGCAATGAACATTCGTGTGCATGTGTCCTTATAGTAGAATGATTTATAATCCTTTGGATATATACCCAGTAATGTTATTGCTGGGTCAAATGGGATTTCTATTTTTAGGTCATTAAGGAATCGCCACACTGTCTTCCACAATGGTTGAACTAATTTACATTCCCACCAACAGTGTAGAAGTGTTCCTATTTCTCCACACCCTCTCCAGCATCTGTTGTCTCCAGATTTTTTAATGATTGCCATTCTAACTGGTGTGAGATGGTATCTCAATGTAGTTTTGATTTGCATTTCTCTAATGACCAGTGATGATGAGCATTTTTTCGTATATTTGTTGGCCTCCTGTATGTCTTCTTTTGTAAAGTGTCTGTGCAGATCCTTTGCCCACTTCTGAATGGGCTTGTTTGTTTTTTTCTTGTAGATCTGTTTTAGTTCTTTGTAAATTCTGGATATCAGCCCCTTGTCAGCTTTTGACTGTTTTATAATTTATTTGTTCCTTCCTCTTTTGTCTTCCTTTGTGATTTGTTGATTTTTATAGTAGTATGTTTTAATTCCTTTTTGTTTATTTTTTGTAGATCTGCCAGAGGTTTTATTTTCTTTGTGGTTACCATGGGGCTTAAACAAAACATCTTAGAGTTATTACCTTTTATTCATGAATCTGCATATGTATTCCTTCTCAAGATTTGAGAACTTTTCAGTCACTATTTCTTTAAACTTTCTGCCACTTTCTTTTTCTTTTCCTGTTCTGGTGCTTTCATAATTCATATATATGAAGGCTAGGTTTCTTGTGCTTTCTTCTTTTTAATTCATTTTTCTTTTCTTTTTTTTCTCTAATTGGCTAATTTCAAATGGTGTCCTGTCTTTAAGTTTGCTATTTTTTTTCTTCTGAATGATTGAATCTTCTATTAAAACACTATTGAATATTTAGATATTTCATTGCATTCTTCAGCTCTAGAATTTCTCTTTGCTTCTTTTTTATGGCTTATAGTTTATATCTCTTAAACTTCTCATTTTGTTTATACTTTACTTTTCTAATGTAATTTAGCTGTCTGTGTATTCTTAAATTTCATTGAGCTTCCGTAAGGATGATCATTTAACATTCTTTTTCAAGCAATTTATAAATCTCCCTTTATTTGGAGTTCTAATACTAGAACTTTATTAATTCCTTCAGTGGTGACTTGTTTGCCTGATTTTTTGCTATTCATGCAGTTTTGCATTGGTGTATGTTTATGGAGCAAACATTTTTTTCTGGTATTTACAGACTGATTTTGGCAGGTGAAAGCCTTCTCCTGTTGAGTCCGCAGACTGATAGGATTGCCTTTGGGATCACAGTTGAATGGAGTGGGAGCCAGGTCAAGTGGCTGCTGCTGGGTCTGCAGTGGGGCCTGTGACTGGCGTTTGTCACCAGGGAATGAAGTAGATATGGGTTCTGTGTTGTTCCTTGGTAGACTGGACTGTCACCCAGGTCTGCATGCCTGTCTCTTGGGGCACAGATGGACATGTTTCCTTCTGGCCTTTAAGTGGGCAGAATTGCTCTCTCAGACCATAGCTAAGAGGGGCTATAGTTAAGTTTTAGGGCCATTTCTGTTGGGCCTGAGTTACAGGGCCTTTAGGTGGGAATCACAGTAGGTGTGATTCCTGGGTCCCTTGGTAGATTGTTCTGGTAGCCAGACCACAGCCAGATGGAGGTATAGCCAAGCCTACAAGAATATGGGGTTGTTTCTGGGTCTCTGAAACTTTGGTTGGCGAGCTTGCCAATTGGGTATCCATTCTCATGGCTGTGGATTATTGGTGCTGTGGCGATGCAAGCAGGGGACCTCTTATTCTGTCATCTTGTTGATTATCACCCTTTTCTAATTTGTTAATATAGTTGTTTACATTGGTTGATTCCTGAATGTAAAACCAATTCCTGTAATAAACTCTACTTAATTATGATGCATTATCCTGTTTTTATACCACAAGATTTGTTGTGCTAGATTTTTGTTAAGGAATTTGTGTCTGTGTTCATATAGTTTTCTCTATAGTTTTACATGTATGTGTGCTATAATCCTGTTAAACATGAATTTGTATTAATATCTCTGGCTTCAATCAAGTGCCAAAGGATTCGTTATAGCTTTTTGTTCTTGATTATCTCTAACTTCCCCCTGCATCAGTAGAAAACCACCCCTGACTTTTCTTATGTATTTCTTTATAAGTTCATTTTTGTCTTTAACATTAAAGTTTAGAGTCAAATATAATTTTCTGAGGGTAATTAAGTCATTCTCCCCCCACCTCCTATTTAATGTGGCTATGTTTTATATTTGTGATACATTTATCTTCATTTGCTCCTGGGGTACCCCAATATTTTGGTTAATTTTTAAAAATTTATATAACTTTACATGCATCAGATTTAACTCTTTGAGATGTATAGTTCTATGGCATTTAAAAAATTTTAGTTTTATTTTAGTTTTATTTTTCTGAGAGAGGGTCTTGCTATGTTGTCCAAGCTAGACTTGAATTCCTGGGCTCAAGCAGTAACACCTGCCTCAGCCTCCTGAGTAACTTGGAGTACAGGCATACACCATTATGCCTGGCAAGTTCTATGCATTTTGAAAAATGTGCAGAGCTCTGAATCCACAACCCAGGGTCATATAGAACAGATTGCCCATGTGTCCTTTTCATATTTAATTGCCCTACCCCATTCAACCAACCACTAGCAACTACTGATTTGTTTCCTATCTTGATTTCATTGCCTTTTTCTGAAGATCATATTAATGGAATCATATAGTAGGTAGCCTTTTTTTTGGTCTGGCTTCTTTTATTTAGCAAAATGCAGTTAACATTTATCCATGTGGTATGAAACAATAGCTCATTCCTTCTTGTTGCTGAGTATTATTGCATTCCTTGTTCCTCCATTCTTTTATCAGAGGACATCTTGGTTGCTTCCAGTTTTAGCAATTATGAATAAAACTGCTGTAAAAATTTTTGCATGTGAACCTAAGTTTTCAAATCATGTGGAGGAATACTTAGAAGTATGATTTCCAGGCCATATGGCAAGTCCATGTTTAATAATAACAAAATAAAACACACACACACACACACACACACACACACAATGGCCACACTGCCACCCAAAGTGCATGAATCACTTTTTTTTTTCCTATAGTCGATAAATGTTCTATATACTTGCCTGCATTTGGTATTGCCCATTATTTAGATTTTAGTTATTTTAATGGGTGTTTAATGGCATCTCATTATTATTATTATTATTATTATTATTTTGAGACAGAGTCTCCCTCTGTTGCCCAGGCTGTAGTGCAGTGGTGCAATCTCGGCTCACTGCAACCTCTACCTTCTAGGTTCAAGTGATTCCCCTGCATCAGCTTCCCAAGTAGCTGGGATTATAGGTGTGTGCCACCATGCCCAGCTGCATTTTGTGTTTTTAACAGGGACAGGGCTTCATCATGTTGGCCAGGCTGGTCTCAAAGTCCTGACCTCAGGTGATCCGCCTGCCCAGGCCTCCCAAAGTGCTGAGATTACAGGCGTAAGCCACTGCTCCCGGCTTCTCATTGTTTTCATTTGTATTTCCCCAATTTCAAATGGCTTTGAATATCACTTCATGTATTTTCCATCTATATGTTTTTGGAATTATGTTTAGATCTTTTATCAACGTTTTATTGGGTTGTCTTTTTCTGGTTGAATTTTAAGAATTTTTAAATATTCTAGATCAAGTTTTTTATCAGATACATGTTTTGAAAATATTTTCTCCCAGTCTGCGGTTTGTCTCTTTTCTTATTTTAATTTTTTTTTTTTACTTTAAGTTCTTGGATGCATGTGTAGAATATGCAGATTTGTTATTTAGGTATATGTGTGCCGTGGGGGTTTGCAGCACCTATCAACCCATCACTCAGGTTTTAAGCCTCACATGCATAAGCTATTTGTCCTGATGCTCTCCCTCCCCTTAGCCCCATGCCGACGGGCCCCAGTGTGTATTGTTCCCTTTCCTGTGTCCATGTGTTCTTATTGTTCAGCTCCCATTTATGAATGAGAACACGTGGTATTTGCTTTTCTGTTTCTGTGTTAGTTTGCTGAAGATGATGGCTTTCAGCTTCATCCATGTCCCTGCAATGAGTGTGGTTTCATTTCTTTTTGTGGATGCATAGTATTCAGTGATGCAGGTATGTGGTTCGTTTTTTCATTCTCTTAACTATCTTTTGCAGATAGAAGCTTTTTTTTCACTCTAAAGCTTTTAGAGTTCTCCAACATCCTTCCTTTTACAGAATTGTTTGGATAATAATCTAGTTAGTATCTACTAAAATGTAATGGATTTTTTTAAACTGGGATTGTGTTGACTATATATATATCACATTAGAAATAATTAAGATGTTAACATTGTGGTATCTAATCCATAAACTTGACCTTTCTTTAATTACAATTAAAGAAATTATATGTAATTTCCTTGTACCTGTCAACCTTAATTAAGCTCATGGACTACTCCCAGGGCAGTGTGGGTGGCGCACGGGGAGGGGGAATGTGGATTCATTGGGAATTTCTACATAGGAAATCATGGCATCGGAAAATAAAAAAAGTCTTTTCTTTCCTTTTAATCTGTATGCCTTTATTTATTTTTCTTGCTTTATTGCACTAGCTAGGACTTCCAATATGCTATTGAGCATGAGTGGTGAGAGAATGCATCTTCTTTTCTTGTTCCAGATCTTAAGGAGGAAGCAATCAATCTCTCACCATTAAGTATAACATTAACTGGAGACTTTTCACAGATACTCTGTACCAGGTTAAGGAGTTTACCTTCTACCACAGTTTGCTGAAAGTTTTCATCGTAAATGGATACTGCTTTTTGCCAAATTCTTTTTCTGCATCTGTTGAAATGATCATATGGTTTCTCTTAGTCTGTTACTATGATTAAGTTCACTTATCTACTTTCAATATTGAACCAGTCTTGCCTGTAGATAGAGTACTAGATCATGATGTGTTCTTTTTTATATATTATTAAATTTGCTAGTAATTTGTTAGAAATTTTTATAACATATTTTTCATGAAATATGTTAGCCTGATTTTGGTTATATGCTGGACTCATAAAAAGCTAAGAAGTGTTCCCTCTGATTCTATTTCCTGGTCGTGTTTATGTAGTACTGGTGGTAATTATTTTTTAATGTCTGATAGAACTTATCATTGAAATCATTTGGTCCTAGAGCTTTATTTATAAAGTTTTTACTACAATTCAAAAGACATAGGACTATTTAGTTTATCTACTAAACTTTGGGAGTTTGTATATTTTGTGGAATTGAACCATTTCATCTAAGTTATGGAACTTATGAGCATAGATTTTTAGTAGTGTTTTCTTACTATCCGTATAATGTTAGTGGGATCGGTATTGATATCTCCACTTGATACTGGTAAGTTATGTCTCCTCTGATTTTTCTTAGCTTAGCTAGAGTGTAAACTTGAGCTAATAAAGCAATGCAATTTATGAGAGGTACAATGAGAAATAGAAAGTGCATGCTAAGAATAGAAAAGTTTTGATTTATGTTTTTTCCTTTGCACATTAAGCAAGAGGACAACAAAAGACGCACATAGAATGTAACTGATATACATAAAATTCTACATTCTAAATCAATTAGTTAATAAATTATCTCTTCTTCAGGGTTTTGAAATAGACACAAAAATATACCCTATATTGCTTCACTGAGATAACTTCCTAAAAATCCAAGCTAATAGTACCACTACGTATAATTTTCTCTAACTTCATTGCATAAAAACTAAACTTTAATGACAAATATCATAACAGTGGAAATCCTAGTAATTCTAATCTTATTAGGCAATTTGCAAAAGAACCTGGAACTTTCTAGTATGTAAAACAAGGAAAAATGAGGTATAATAAATCCTTCTAAGATATATTAATTTTTCTTTGAAACATCATTAATTTTAAAAGATGACTCCACTGCATGGAACCATGTAAAATTGCTATGCGTTAGTAATGTCACGGGATCCTTTGGGTGTTGCTTGAACAACCAGAAACTTCTGTGGCTGGTGGCACCTCTGCTTCAGTTTTGCTCATGCCTGCTGGTCTCATTCCACTCACTTGGCCCAGCAGGCTGTTCTTGGCTCATGCTACTGGCCCAGGTCCCACACCTGCCAAGGGGGAACCAGGCACGGAGTGGCGAGGGGTGTGTGGGTGAGCAAGCGCAGGATCTGGCCACTGTTTACAGCCAAGCATGGCTGCAGAGGGGCAGACAGTTCCAGGTGCTGGTACAGGTGCCAGCCCCTGCAAGGCTGTAGCTGGGCCAGAGGTACCACAAGTGACTTCTGCTGTGGGCACCACTGTCTGGACAAAGGGAATGTAATGGCACCCAGAAGCTTAGAGATGCCAGGACGAGCAGTGCCCCAAAAAGGCTGTTACAGCTGTCCCAACCCTGGCTTGGGGAGCACTGATGTCTTGGCTCCCAGAAGGGTTGAAGCTCTTCTTGCGTCATCACCCACAATGTTGGGAGGGTGGATGTGTTTTGGTCCTGTTTGTTACAGCTTTCAGTCCCGCCAGTCAGCATGTCCCAAGTTCTTGTCCTGTGTCCATGGAGAATGAGATATATGGACAACCGGAGGGTAAGCAAGGTGGAGAGGAGCTTCACTGAGCTGCAGAACAGCTCTCAGGAAACCCAAAGTGGGTAGCTCCTTTCCACAGACAGGTCGTCCTGAATTAGTGTCTCAGCAGGGAGGAGACACACAGTGGTTAGCTTCTTTCCACAGGCAGGTCGTCTCAACAAGTCAAGGAGACCCAAAGTGGATAGCTCTTTCCTGCAGCTGATAGTCCTGATGTCTGTGTTAGTCTGGCTGGTTCAGGATTTTAATGAACTCAGAAGGGAGATGCTGATTGGTCCATGGGTGGCCATGGGCAGGCCTGGAAAAAGGACCACGAGTTTTCTCTCTGGGCCATGGATTCCACCCAGAATGAGCAGCCCAGCCCCCAGGCTTTCGCTCATCTCTGGCTTGAAGGTAGAGTTCACCAGGTACCCTCCCCTTTCTGTCCAGGAACCTGTCTGCCTACTGCTGCCATCAGTATGTTGTCCACAGTGCCCAGGCTGCTCGTGCTGAAGGGTGCCTGCAGGCCCACACTGAGCTGCCCTCAGTACCCCCTCAGCCTCCTTTCTGTTCTTATTGGTGCCCAAAGTCTGGAGGAAGCCAAAGCAGCAGAAGGCTGGTGTGTCAGCATCGCCCTGTGTGCAGACTCATAGCTGGGTCCTGACAGCGCCCAGGCTTGGCCACAACTTTGCTCCAAAATCAGAAGAGTTACTGGGAGCCAGGGAGGAGTGAGAGCAGGCATTTCTAAGCCTGTGGGGAAACGGGTCTTCCTGGGTCCCGAAAGCACAGGGGTACCTGGGTCTGGAGTGGAAGCTGAGAAGCTGCAGCTGCACCCAGGAGCGTGGAGCTCCTGCCACACCAATTCAGTAGGGAGTAGGGGTCCCTCCTGTTCCTGGCAGGACTGTGGAGCGTGCAACCCCGGGCATGCATCCTGGGCTGCAGTGGGCATCTTCACAATGGCTGCTCCATACAGGCCGCCACTACCATCAATAATGAATAGCATAAATCCACATTTTTATTTCTACTTACAGTTTTTTAAAGTAAAAAACTAGTGCAGTTCCTTTAGTTTGTAACATAAATATACAATTTCTTTATACATTTTATAGAAATTTATATCAATATGCACATATATCAGAATGCTTCTGGTTTGTTATATAATTTTTATGAAGCTCTGAGATTATTATGGAAATATTGGGGAGAAGTAGTTATACGTTCCACATTCCACAGCTTATCTAATAATGTTTTTATATTCTTTTTACTATTATACTGGGAGAATTGGCAATTTACAATTTTTTCCTTTTTAATAACATTAATAATGAAAATCCATTACTAATTTGAAGTCAAACTATTTAAGTACATTTAATTCCATACACTGGTGAAGGAAAAAATTTTAATGCTATCAAACTCTTCTATAATACCTGTAATCAGAAAGTCATTTCCCATATGTTAAGACTTTTTATTGCATGGAAGGTGCTACTGAAGAAAAAGTATATCTCTCAAGCTTGCTGCCCTCTGTATGTCTGAACACAGTTGATAATAATAGATTAATATCATGTTTCATACCCTTCAGAATAAATTTTCATTCTAATTAACTGCAGTGTTTTTCAGTGAGTGACTGGCTTATTTTGAAAAGTTACAAAAAGTACCTAGATTAGGCCTATATCTTTACTAAAAAATCTGTTTGAAGCAGAGGTAATTAAATAATGTGTGGTTATAACAAATAATTCAGATATTTACTATTATCGCTGTAAATGTTAAAATTGAGTAAAAAGGTAACACTCCACAAAATAGAATATTAAGGGATTCATGTCCATTTAATACACAAATTACTCAAAATGATTGCCTCACTTAATTTTCCTTATACTTCTTTGCAGCCATTTTAATCCTGCAAATTTGTCAGTTCCATTCCTTACGCAAATTTGCTGACATGAAATTGAACTTATTTTTCTCTGTAACTTTATTTTTCTGCTATTATTCACTGCAAAACACATTGGTTCAACTAGTAACATAACTTCTTTTTAATGTCTCAGCTCTATTCCTGGTTAATTCATGAAGATGGCTTTTATCTCTAACACTTAATTGTAATGGTCATTAATTAAGGTCAGTTGTTTGCTGTTTTCTACTATGCTTAATCTCATCAATACCATTAACTTCATAGATCATTGTTTGATTTTTCTTCTTCTTCTCCCACTCCTCCTTTCTCCTCTCCCTCTTTCTTATGATTGCTCTTCCTTCTCTTCTCTTCTCCTTTTCCTTCTTCTCCTGTCTTTCTCCTTCTCCTCTCCTCCTTTTCTCCCCACCCCCACCTCCCCCTTCCCCACCACCCTTGAGTGAGATACCATTCTTTTCTGGTACATTGCTGCTGCTGGGCGTGAAATGAATTTGCAATAAAAAGTTACGATAATAATTATCCAGTCTTTAAGCAATTTATACACTATGGCAAAAAAAAAAAACCCAAAGTATGTAAAAAACAAAACAAAGTTTTCATATGGCTCAAATGCCATTTCTATATTTTAGTTGAAACAATATGCCTTTCCTAAAATATATTACAAAATGAACTTTAGTGATAAATTAACCATGTTGCTTTAAGGATATAAAATGAATGGCTTCTTCTAAAATAAAAATGAATACATATAATAGAGTTGTTTGTTAATTTAAACATTTTAAAGGTAATTTTTCAAACCGATTCAGTGGACTGGAGCCAAATTTTATGCTTCAGGTGAACAAAAATCTATCCTTTCCAAATGAACACTATGGACTGGCAGTTCACTCAGAGGAAATAAATGTTTAATGTATTTTCTTTGCTCTAACTATCAATAATGATATAGATAAACTATAAAATATAAAAAGAACCTTTTGTGGAGAATAAGCTTTGCTTCACCCTGCTGTTAAGATAAATGCAATTTGTGCTCACAGGAAAATAAAAATTTAAACTAAAATATAGTACCAGTCACATCAGTTTTAAAAGGATTACTTATGTCTCAGCCATATGGTTTAACATCAGAAAAATAATGTCAACTAGATATATTATTTCAGCAAAAGAAAAAAGAGTGTTTTTGTTTTCTGGCTTAAAATATTGCTGTTCTAAATATTTTTTCCCTCAAAGTTCATGAATATACCAGGTATCTAAAATAATACCAGTGAATTATGAAACTGTAAACTATTCAGCGTTTGAATACATTAATAATGAATATCAAAGTATGGAATAAATCTACATACTGTATAGCACACAATTAACTCTTCATAGAGTAATAGTTTTTGAAACTATGAAACTGGATTATTTTCCAATAGAACTTGTTTATTTATTTTATAATTGTGATAGGGAAATTAAGATCTAGTAAAAAAATAGTCTTCAAGGTTTATTGAGAATTAGTATGTAAGACCAGGAGACAGCGATTATATCTTTATAGCAGCAAATACAAAAATGCTTGGCAGTTTCAGTTGCAGTTAAGTGGAATGGATTCTAATGGCATTATTTGCCTTGGAATCTACAGGAAGGAAATGTATTATTTGAACAACTGATGAATAGAAGAAATGAGGTCAAGGCTTTGGGCAGTGAAAGGGAGGCCTCTGAAAAGAGTTGGAAAAAGGAAAGCGTGGGCCAGATCAGAAGAACAACACAAGCGTTATGTTGTATTCTAAGAAAGTGTAATGCTATATCAGGGTGACTAGAGGGAACAAAGTTGGTGAACAACATGAATACTCCCAATTCAAATTAAATTTACAAGCCTGGTATTTATATGTGGATTCTTAAAAAAGGAGGTAAAGAAGTCAAAAACCAAACAACATAGCCCAGACTTCAGTTTGTGATCCATCTATGATTGGATCGCTATGACTCAATACCATCATCCAGAAAAATAGTTCCTTCCCTGAAAAAATCCCATATTACTTAATAGTTTCTTCTTTTTTCTTTAGTGTTCTATACGGCCAAAATACTATTGTTGAAGTTATTTTCATTTCTTGACCTATGAAAAACGTGCTATTGTTACATGGATATCTTTCCTTATCAACTTTAGAGTTAGCATGTTTAGTTTCAAAAGTAAGTTTCTATTGTATTTCTTCTTTGTTAACTTTTAAAATTAGTAATAACTGACATATTTATAATAGATTTTCTTACCAATCCCAACCAATACATTTTTATGTATTTGCTTATTTTGTTGTTTAGGATTTTTAATTTTTTTTTTTTCAGATTTTGTTAGCTATTTAATCTTTTTATTCATCACTTTTTGTTAGATATAAAAAGACTTCTAATATTGCTTATTAATTTTCTACCCACTACCTTATTGTATAACTTAGTGGTTATAATATTCTCTTAATTGATACAGTATCAAAAACAAGTAATGAATTTACCTTCTTTACAATTTCTGTAACTCACTGTTTTTTCTTTTCTTGGTGAAGTCTCTACTTAAATAGCGAAGTCACTCTTGTGCTAAGGTGTTATGATAAATTCCTTAGGTCATTTTGGAATTTTTTTGTGTGAAAGCAGTACACTTTAAAATGCTTTGAAGTACAAATGAACAGAATGAATGAAAGCATGTCTAGGAGAGGAATGCTCGTGAGGGAGTTCTGAAGCAGAGCTGTTGACTTACGTGGCCCTGAGTATTCCAAGAAATGATGCGTTAACGTCATTTTTCTGATGAAGCTATCAAGGCAGAAGCAGCACCAACCTTTTGTTCTTTCCTTTGTTCTAACATTGTTTGGTTTGCTGTCTTTCTCTTAAACAGTTTCCGATGCTGACTGAGGTACTTAAAGTGCTCTCGCACCATGTTTCCCTTTTCAATGGCCTTCCTTTAGGGCTAAGTGCTAAGGGCTAGGTGTGCTCATCTTCTCAAACACGTTATCGGTTAGACTTGGGGGTCCACTGTCCTTTTGGTTCTAGTGATAACTCATGTTCATCTTGAAGTGATACTAACCTCTAAACCTAGTTAGTCTCTTGGTACTATGGTTACTATTTATTTACTGCCCCTCCCCACCGCCACCCTTCAACATGTGTAGCATAGTTACAACTTAGTGCAAACTGAGAGACTTGGCTGTTGCCAACATGGAGATCAGAAAATTCTGAATGGGATGCAAAATGTGGTCGAGAGTATACCGCAACATGCCTGCTGAGGGTTCACAGTGGAATGAAGTAGAGATCCTGTAGCTGAGGCTATAGAAAAACAGGCTATATCGGGAAACCGCTGTGTGCCTCATTCCCAGTGCTGGAGTTTAGTTTTTCTGGTGGGACTGAATCCCAGTCCAGTATCTTATGAGCAACAACCTCAAAGGCAAAACTTACTAATGTCCACATAACCTACTAGTTCCAAACCTTGGCTACATATTAAAATTTTCTGGGAAGACATTAAAAAAAATTGCACATGGCCAGCATGGTGGCTCACACCTATAATCCCAGCATTTTGGAAAGTCAAGCAGGGAAGATGGCTTGAGTTGAGGAGCTAGAGACCAGCCTGGGCAACTTGTGAGACCGTGTCTCTGCTAAAAAGAAAAAACAAGGTGGGTGTGGTGGTGCTTGCCTATAGTCCCAGCTACTTGGGAGGCTGAGATGGGAGAATTGCTTAAGCCCAGCAGGTCAAGGCTGCAGTAATCTGTGGTTATGTCACTGCACTCCAGCCTGGGCAACAAAATGAGACTCTGACTCAAAAAAAAAAAAAAAAAAAATTACACATGTCTAGGTTTTAGGTTTCAACTATAGATGACTGATTTCACTGGTAAGTTCCACAACTGTGTAAGTCAGTCTGAGAATCATTGATCTTTCTTGGCTGTAAAATAACATCTGTTTGTCTTCTTTATTTTTCTGACTGACATTCTACCACTACATGGACACTCCTGGGTACTTATAGCCCAGAACAGCCTGGGTGTGTCAATTTCCTTTGGCCATTGTCTTTTGTATTACCTACTTGGGAGATGCTCCACTGTTACCCTGGCCCACCTATTAGTCTATTCAAGTCTGGTAAATTGTTTACTGAGCTATAAGCAGTAAGCATAATTCACACATAAGTCACTTAAATAGGTAGGTAGTAACAAAGCCATGGCCAGAAACCAGGTGCACTAACTTCTAGACATCTGTTCTTTGCATTTTGCCTGAATTCTTTTAACTTATTTTATCATTTACTTTGCTGTGTTCTAGAGTCTTCCTCTTTCCCCGCATTTGGGCCTAGTATACTAACTAAATATAGATTACTGATTTTTTTTTACATATTTTTTTCTTTGTACTCATATCTCATTTTAGACAATGCTGAAAAGATCATGATTCATTATTCACATAGTAACTAACATCTGGAGTCAGTTACAATAAGTCTAACTCGTATGCCACATGGTACAGAAGCTGGATGAAGTTTTCATTGAAGCTAGACATTGGTAATGTAATATGTAATGTATATTGACTCTATCGCATTTCATTTCTCATGTCTTTGGACTTAGGTGCTATAAGAAGGCATGACCACATGATGAAAAATTATAATGTCTTTAATTTTTTTCAAAGAAAAAACTGTTTTGCTTTCATCTAGGTCCCCAGAATTGCGCTTTAAAATGAATTACAATACACAAATTATTTTTCATACTCCAAGAATGAAAGGATAATGAAATAAAAGCAAAAGTGTGACAAAGTGTTGCATACTGATGTTTCTCATAAGAAGTCATAGTTCTCTCTCTTTTTTTTTTTTTCTCTTTAAACCATCAAGAAACAAACAAGAGGCATTTTTTCACATATAAATGGTGGCTGATAATCAGGATTTCTATTTTAGAAGTAATCTATTATACTTATCTAGGAAGGAAAACAAATCAATTACATGGGCAAAAAAATGATTCTTATAAATCATGTTACTATAAATTAAGGTATCATACTAAATATGCACATGAAATTTTACAGTTTGATACTTTGATCACTAAAAATATTAAAGAGTGTCATATACTTGTCCTGCAACAAATAATAGCAAATGTGCTATCATTCAATATTGTATTATTAAATACAGTTGGGCTAAAATTAAAAAAACATAAAACATTAACCTATGTCTTAATCTTACAAAATCACATGCTAATGGCATTATATATGAATTTCAGAGACATTCTTAGACTTTTTTTTTTTTTTTGAGTCTCGCTTTGTCACCCAAACTGGAGTACGGCAATGTAATCTCAACTTACTGAAACCTCCGACTCCTGGGTTCAAGCAATTCTCATGCCCCTGCCTCCCAAATAGCTGGGATTACAGGCTCACGCCACCATGCCTGGCTAAGATATTCTCCAATTTTAAAACTGCAAATAGAGCCTCAGATCACAGTTTCCATGTATATTACATTAAATTATTTAGTAAGAACTTCACTTATATTCTTATATGGCAGTTGTTGAAATAGTGGAGAGTAAAATTTTACCCACCACATATAATTGAGAAATGGGATAGAGATCATTAGGAAAGAGTGAGCCTAAAATAGAAGTTTCTTCTCAAGAGAATATTTTAAGTATAGGTTACTCTAATTTTAATTTAGTATTCTTTTCTTTCATAAATTAAATTTTCTTTTTTTCTTCTGTTTACTCCAATAACTGTGTGATAGCATATTCAAATTTCTTTTACCTCTAAATCTATTTCGTATTGTCATACTACAGTTAGACAATTTATTTATATACCCTTAATATGTGTCGTGTATATGACAATATAGTTGCGACTTAGTACAAACAGAGACTATTGGCTATTCCAACATGGAGAAGATCAGAACATTTCTGAATGGAATGCAAAATGTGGTTGAGATTATGGCACTAGCATGCCTGCTGAGGGTTCCCAGTGGAATTGTGCACTGGGACCCTGTAGCTGAGACCACAGAAAGACAGGCTGTGCTGGGAGACAGCGAACTTTCAGGGTATCAGATACCTTCAGCAAGTACTAAGGTGGGAAAGTGGGACCCAGATTGACACAGGGAGAATCACCAAGCTCCACGTTAGATAAAACACCACTGTACATTTCCTGTCGTTAAAGTAGATAGCATCAATTATTCCATCTGGCAGTACACTTACCACAATGGAGGCAGTGGCCCAGTATCTTGGGCCAGGCATGGGAAACTATCAAAGCAAATGTCAGAACTCGGAGCAGACATTACACTGCTAGATACCTCCTGTTTCCACTAATTTTTTTAAAAAGTCAATAAGAGAAGCCAGGGAAAAGACCTAAGAGCCCAGGCTTGAAATCCTGAAGAACCTGAGTTACCTCGTATTATCTAGGTACTCATTTGTACTACCAGACACAAACTGGGATTTGTGTGTTAAATTTCAATTACGTAGAAATATAATTGCAAAGGGGCACCCTGAAATTGGGTCTATTTTGTAACCGCAACTATTTAAAGCATATTATAAATTTTGAGTGCATTGCCCTACTGTCTCCTCACATTCAAGGGTCACCCTTGGTAAGTCTGAAAATTATTATAGTCAACACGTATTAACAGCTTATTAGGGCTAAGATATAGTCTAAGCATCTAAAGGTCTGAACCATAAAAGACAGAAACTATTTTTATCCTTATTTGGTGGCAGAAATAATTGCAGTATAAGTTACATAAATTTCCTGAATCACTTGGTTAGTAAATTGCAGGACCTGATTTTAGAGTTCTTTATTACTACATTACACAGCTTCTCAGGACAGTCATTTTCTCATTGCTTTTTGTATAACTTAAAAAAATCATCTTTAGAAGCTTTGAATATCTTCTTATCTCCAATGTTCTGAAGTTAAAAGGATATATGTCTAATTATGAGTCTTTTTAAGCTCAAAGTGATAGGCATGTTGTGGGCTCTTTCATTCTGAAATTTCATTCTTTCATTCTTTCATTCTTTCATTCTGAAATTTCTCACATCAATCTGTTTTCTCACAATCATTGTCTGTTTCCTTTCTTTTGTGGGAACCCTCAAGTAGCAAAATAATGGGAGCTTAATTCTAGGTTGCAAATGTCTACACCAAAGGCTTGGTTATCCCATATTTTTTTTCTAATTTTTTTGAGCAAGAGGATAGCCAAAGTGAGAATTGACTAGATGAGACATTGAACAAATTATCAAATTCAGTGGCTTTCGAAAGTGTAGAAACTTCTGTCATTGTTCCATGTCTCTTCACTCTGGAATGCAGGCTGTTAAAGCAACCTCTATCTCAGTGTTGCTCTCTGTGGTTGATGAAAGGAAGGTTCTTGAAGGGCATCAATTACATGATCCTGCCTGAAAAGGACTTCACATTACTTTCTCTAGCAATTCATCGGCTACAACTAGTCACATGGTCCTATACAATTATATCAATGAATTCGTTTGAGAATAAATATGGATCGCTTATGATTTCCACATTCAGTATTACTGTTAGCAAGTTGTTATCTAACAGCAGTTATTCAATATATAAACTTTCACTGAATTTCAGCCCTATTTTCCATTTCTGTGTTTTACCATACCGAATGACTGAGATTAGAGCTTCTCTCAGGTCCTGTTTTGTGCAGTGGCTCCTATTTTCTTCCTTATAGCATATATCTTCTAGCATATGGTAGGTTGTAGATTTTCCGCTGATTTCATCCAGTGATTATTCAGTTACCTTCTGTGTTCAACCAAAGTGTCGATCTTTCTCACTGGTCATAACACGCACTTTTTACTTTCTCTTCTCCTCATATCCTTCGCTCTTCTTTGTAATACTAGTGGAATCTTACAAATAATGGGGCAAACTATATGTATTACCTGCCATCGTTAGTATGAAGTCAGGTGAGAAAACTGTTTTTTCAGTCTTACATTTTATTAATAGATTGAGACACCAGTAAATATATGAAGAAAATACTTCAGATGTTTGAGATACTTTTTCCTCATGAATCAACAGTATAAATCTGTTCTTACTAGATTTAATAAACAACTATATCAAAATTTTAAGCTTTGATATTGCAGTGGGATTTAAAAAATAACTAGTTCTTGTCTTGAGGAAGCTCAGGATTTATCAGAGAGGTAAGATATATAAATATGAATATATAGTACTAATTTAAAAACAGTATATAAGTAGTATGGTATTACATAAGATGGAGAAATTCTTTTTAACTCATAAATGTAAAAAGTTCATATAGGAGAATATTTAAAATGAACATTTCTTCTGTTCCTTCCCCACCTCACTTCCCTTTCCAGATTCTAGCTTTTTGCTCTGCCAGTTCATCCATCTAAACTAAATGCATAATGCATTTAATTCCTTAATAAGAAATTTGGGAAAATTCGACTTAGTACTTAGGATTCATTTTAAGCATGCATATTATAGGCTGAATGTTTTTGCCCCCCAAAAGTTCATGTTAAAACCCTACCTGCCACCTACCCCTACAGCAGGCATCCCCAAACTACGGCCCGCAGGCCGCATGCGGCCCCCTGAGGCCATTTATCCGGCCCCCCGCCACACTTCAGGAAGGGGCACCTCTTTCATTGGTGGTCAGTGAGAGGAGCACAGTATATGGCGGCCCTCCAACGGTCTGAGGGACAGTGAACTGGCCCCCTGTGTAAAAAGTTTGGGGACGCCTGCCCCACAGTGTGATGCTATTAGGAGGTAGGGCCTTCAGAAAGTAATTAGGCTTAATTGAGATTATAATTGTGAGCCCTCCATGAACAAGAACAGTACCCGTATCAGTGACTAGAGAGAGCCTGCTTCCTCCTTTTGCCCTCCACCATGTGAAGATACAAGTCAGTAGTCTTCATCCCAAAAGAGGGTCGCCACCAGCAGCCAACTGTGTTGGTAACTTCATCTCAGATTTCCAGCTTTCAGAACTACAACAAATAAATTTCTACTGCTTATAAGCCACCCAATCTAATAATTTCTTTAAAAATTTTTTTAATTTAATATATAAAGATATGTGTGTGTGTGTGTGTGTGTGTGTGTGTGTGTGTGTATTTATTACACTTACACTGTAAGTTCTGGGGTACATGTGCAGAAGGTACGGGTTTGTTACATAGTTATATACATTCCATGGTGCTTTGCTGCATCCATCACCCCATCATCTACATTAGGTATTTCTCCTAACACTTTCCTTCCCCTAACCCCTCACAGGCCTTGGTGTACGTTGTTCCCCTCCCTGTATCCATGTGTTCTTATTGTTCAACTCCCACTTATGAGTGAAAACACACAGTGTTTAGTTTTCTGTTCTTGTGTTAGTTTTCTGAGAATAATAGTTTCCAGCTTCATCCATGTCCCTGCAAAGGACATGAACTCATCCTTTTTATGGCTGCGTAGTATTCCATGATGTATATATGCTACATTTTCTTTATCCAGTCTATCATTGATAGGCACTTGAGTTGGTTTCAAGTCTTCGCTATTGTGAACAGTGCCACAGTGAACTAAGTGTGCATGTGTCTTTATAATAGAATGATTTATAATCCTTTAGGTATATACCCAGTAATGGGATTGCTGGGTCAAATGGTATTTCTAGTTCTAGATTCTTGAAAAATTGCCACACTGTCTTCCACAATGGTTGAACTAATTTATACTCCTACCAACAGTGTAAAAGCATTCCTATTTCTCCATATCCTCTCCAGCATCTGTTGTCTCCTGACTTTTTAATGATTGCCACTCTAACTGGCACGAGATAGCACCTCAATGTGGTTTTAATTTGTATTTCTCCCAAGACCAGTGATGATAAGCTTTTTTTTGTGTGTGTTTGTTGGCTGGATAAATGTCTCCTTTTGAGAAGTGTCTGTTTACATCCTTCGCCTACTTTTTGATGGAGGTGTTGGGTTTTTTCTTGTAAATTTATTTAGATTCTTTGTTGATTCTGGATATTAACCCTTTGTCAGATGCGTAGATTGCAAAAATTTTCTCCCATTCTGTAGGTTGGCTGTTCACTCTAATGAGTTCCTTTTGCTGTGCAGAAGCTCTTTAGTTTAATTAGATCCCATTTGTCAATTTTGACTTTTGTTGCCATTGCTTTTGGTGTTTTAGTCATCAAGTCTTTGCCCATGCCTATGTCCTAAATGGTATTGCCTAGGTTTACTTCTAGGGTTTTTATGGTTTTAGGTCTTACATTTAAATCTTTAATCCATATTAAGTTAATTTTTGTATAAGGTGTAAGAAAGGGATCCAGTTTTAGCTTTCTGCATATGGCTAGCCAGTTTTCTCAAGACAAATTATTAAATAGGGAATCCTTTTCCCATTGCTTGTTTTTGTCAGGTTTGTCAAAGATCAGATGGGTGTAGATATGTGGTGTTGCTTCTGAGGCCTCTGTTTCTGTTCTGTTGGTCTATATCTTTCTTTTGGTACCAGTACCATGCTGTTTTGATTATGGTAGCCTTGTAGAATAGTTTGAAATCTGGTAGCATGATGCTTCCAGCTTTTTTTTTTTTTTTTTTTTTGCTTAAGTAGCACTACACACTGGGGTCTGTTGGGGGGAAATGGGGGAGGGATGAGGGGTGGGGAGGTGGGGAGAGATAGCATGGGGAGTAATGCCAGATATAGGTGAAGGGGAGGAAGGCAGCAAATCACACTGCCATGTGTGTACCTATGCAACAATCTTGTATGTTCTTCACACATACCCCAAGCCTAAAATGCAATTAAAAAAAAAAAAAAAGAAAGAAAAAGAAAAAAAAAAGATTATCTTGGTCATGTGGGCTCTTTTTTGGTTCCATATGAAATTTAAGGGGATCTTTTTTTTTCAGTTCTGTGAAGAAAGTCAGTGGTAGCTTGATGGGGATGGCATTGAATCTATAAATTACTTTGGGCAATATGGCCATTTGCATGATACTGATTCATCCTAACCATGAACATGGAATGTTTTTCCATTTGTTTGTGTCCTCTCTTATTTCTTTGAGCAGTGGTTTGTAGTTCTCCTTGAAGAGGTCCTTCACCTCCCTTGTTAATTGTACTCCTAGGTATTTTATTCTCTTTGTAGCAATTGTGAATGGGAGCTCACTCAGGATTTGGCTCTCTGTTTGTCTGTTATTGGTGTATAGAAATGCTTGTGATTTTTGCACATTGATTTTGTATCCTGAGACTTTACTCAAGTTGCTTATCAGCTTAAGGGGATTTTGGGCTGAGACAATGGGGTCTTCTAAATATACAATCATGTCGTCTGCAAATAGAGACAATTTTCTTCTTTTCCTAATTAAATAACATTTATTTCTCTTTTTTTGCCTGATTGCCCTGGCCAGAACTTTCAATACTATGTTGAATAGGAGTGGTGAGAGAGGGCACCCTTGTCTTGTTCTGGTTTTCAAAGGGAATGCTTCCAGTTTTTGCCCATTCAGTGTGATATTGGCTGTGGGTTTTTCATAAATAACTGATAATTTTGAAATACATTTCATCAATACCTGGTTTATTGAGAGTTTTTAGCATAATGGGCTGTTGAATTTTGTCTTCTGTGCATCTATTGAGATAATCAAGTGGCTTTTGTCTTTGGTTCTGTTTATGTGAAGGATTACATTCATTGATTTGCATATGTTGAACCAGCCTTGAATCCCAAGATGAAGCTGACTTGATCCTGATGGATAAGCTTTTTGATGTGCTGCTGGATTCAGTATGCCAGTATTTTATTGAGGATTTTCACGTCAATGTTCATCAGAGATATTGGCTTGCTGGATATTTTCTTTTTTAGTTGTGTCTCTGCCAGATTTTGATATCAGGATGATGCTGGCCTCATAAAATGAGTTAAGATTCCCTCTTTTTCTGTTGTTTGTAATAGTTTCAGAAGAAATGGTAGCAGCTCCTTTTTGTACCTCTGGTAGAATTTAGCTGTGAACCGAGGTAGTCCTGGACTTTTTTTGTTTGATAGGTTATTAATTACTGCCTCAATTTCAGACCTTGTTATTGGTCTACTCAGGGATTTGACTTCTTCCTGGTTTAGTCTTGGGAGAGTGTAGGTGTCCAGGAATTTATCCATTTCTTCTAGATTTTCTGGTTTATTTGCATAGAAGCACTTATAGTATTCTCTGATGGTAGTTTATATTTATATGGGATCAGTAGTAGTGTCTCCTTTATCATTTTTTATTGCATCTATTTGATTCTTCTCTCTTTTCTTCTTTATTAGCCTGGCTAGTGGTTTATCTATTTGTTAATCTTTTCAAAGAACCAGCTCCTGGATTCATTGATTATTTGAAGGATTTTTTTGTGTCTCTGTATCCTTCAGTTCTGCTCTGTGCTTAGTTATTTCTCTTAGCTTTTAAACTTGTTTTTTCTTGCTCCTCTAGTTCTTTTCATTGTGATGTTAGGCTGTTGATTTTAGATCTTTCCTCCTTTCTCTTGTGGGCATTTAGTGCTATACATTTCCCTCTACATGCTGCTTTAAATGTGTCTAGAAACTCTAGTACATTGTGTCTTCTCATTGGTTTCAAAGAACATCTTTATTTCTAACTTAATTTCATTATTTACCCAGTAGTCTTTCAGGAACAAGTTGTTCACTTTCCATGTTGTTGTGCAGTTTTGAGTGAGTTTCTTAATCCTGAATTTTAATTTGATTGCACTGTGGTTGAGAGACTACTACAATCTCTCTGTTCTTTTGCATTTGCTGAGGAGTGTTTTACATCTAATTACATGGTCAATTTTAGAATAAGTGTGACGTGGTGCTGAGAAGAATGAATATTATGTTGATTTGGGGTGGAGAGTTCTGAAGATGTCTGTTAGGTTCACTTGGTCCAAATCTGAGTTCAGGTCCTGGATAGCCTTCTTAATTTTCTGTCTAATATTGATCTGTCTAATATTGACAGCGGGGTGTTAAAGTCTCCCACTCTTATTGTGTGGGAGTCTAAGTCTCTTTGTAGGTCTCTAAGAACTTGCTTTATGAATCTGGGTGCTCCTGTATTGGGTGCATATATTTTTAGGATAGTTAACTCTTCTTGTTGCATTGATCTGTTTACCATTATGTAATGCCCTTCTTTGTCTCTTCTTATCTTTGCTGGTTTAAAGTCTGTTTTATCAGAGACTAGCATTGCAACCCCTTCTTTTTCCTGTTTTCCATTTACTTGTTAAATCTTCCCTTATCCCTTTATTTTGAGCCTATATGTATCTTTGCACATGAGATGGGTCTCCTAAAGACAGCACACCAATGGGTCTTGACGGTTTATCTAATTAGCAGGTCTGTGTCCTTTAATTGGGGAATTTAGCCCATTTACATATAAGGTTAATATTGTTATGTGTGAATTTGATCCTGTCATTATGATGCTAGCTGGTTATTTTGCTCATTAGTTGATACACTTTCTTCCTAGTGTCAATGGTCTTTATAATTTGGTATGTTTTTGCAATGGATGGTACCAGTTGTTCATTTCCATGTTTAGTGCTTCTTTCAGGAGCTCTTGTAAGGCAAGCCTGGTGGTTACAAAATCTCTCAGCAGTTGTTTGTCCATAAAGGATTTTATTTCTCCTTTGCTTATGAAGCTTAGTTTGGCTGGATATAAATTTCTGGGTTGAAAATTCTTTCCTTTAAGAATGTTAAATATTGGCCCCCACTCTCTTCTGTCTTGTAGACTTTTTGCCAAGAGATCTGCTATGAGTCTGATGGTCTTCCCTTTGTGGGTAACCTGACCTTTCTCTCTGGCTGCCCTTAGCATTTTTTATTCATTTCAACCCTGGTGAATCTGATGATTCTGTGTCTTGGGGTTGCTCTTCTTGAGGAGTATCTTTGTGGTGTTCTCTGTATTTTCTGGACTTGAATCTTGGCCTGCCTTGCTAGGTTAGGGAAGTTCTCCTGGGTAATATCCTGAAGAGTGTTTTCCAACTTGGTTTCATTCTCCCCATCATTTTCAAGTACACCAGTCAAACATAGATTTGGACTTTTCACATAATCCCATATCTCCTGGAGGTTTTGTTGATTTATTTTCACTCTTTTTTCTCTGTTCTTGCCTTCTCATTTTATTTCATTGAGTTGATTTTCAATATCTGATATCTTTTCTTCTGTTTGACCGATTCAGCTATTGAAACTTGTGTATGCCTCACAAAGTTCTAGTACTGTGTTTTTCAGCTCCATCAAGTCGTTTATGTTCTTCTCTAGGTGGGTTATTCTAGTTAGCATTTTGCCTAACCTTTTTTTTAAGGTTCTTAGTTTCCTTGCATTGGGTTAGAATATGTTCCTTTAGCTTGGATAATTTTGTTAGTACCCACCTTCTGAAGACTGCTTCTGTCAGTTCACCAAACTCATTCACTGTTCAGTTTTGTTCCCTTGCTGGTGAGGCATTGTGATCCTTTGGAAGAGAAGAGGTGTTTTGGTTTTTGGAATTTTCAAGCTTTTTGTGCTGGTTTTTTCCATCTTCATGGATTTATCTACCTTTGGTCTTTGAAGTTGGTGACCTTTGGATGGGATCTCTGAGTAGTTGTCCTTTCTCTTGATGTTGAAACTATTTCTTTCTGTTTGTTAGTTTTTCTTCTAACAGTCAGGCCCCTCTCCTGCAGGTCTGCTGGGTTTGCTGGGCATCCACTTCAGACCCTGCTTGTTTGGGAATCACCAGTGGGGGCTGCAGAATAGCAAAACTGCATGTTCCTTCCTCTGGTAGCCTCATCCCATACCAGCCAAAGCTCTCCTGTATGAAGTGTTTGTTGGCCCCTCTCTGCTGGAAGATGTCTCCCAGTCAGGATACATGGGGGTCAGTGGTCCACTTGAGGAGGCAGTCTGTCCCTTATCAGAGCTCAATTGCTGTTCTGGGAGACATACTGCTCTCTTCAGAGTTGCCAGGAGGGGATGTTTAAGTCTGCTGAACCTGTACTCACAACTGCCCTTTTTCCAAGGTGCTCTGTCCCAGGAAGTTGAGGGCTTTATTTATAAGTCCCTGATGGGCTACTGCCTTTTTTCAGAGATGCCCTGCCCAGGGAGGAGTGAGTCTAGTGACGTAGGCTGCCTGGAAAGGCATTGCTGAGCTGCCATGGGCTCTGCCCAGTTCAAACTTCCTGGTGACTTTGTTTACACTGAGAGGTTGAAACCATCTACTTGAGCCTCAGCAATGGCAGATGCCCTTCCCCCCACCAAGCTCGAATGTCCCAGGTTGAGCTCAGACTGCTGTGCTTGTTGCAAGAATTTCAAGCCAGTGGATCTTAGCTTGCTGGTCTTCATGGGGGTGGGACCCACTGAGCCAGATCACTTGGCTTCCTGGCTTCAGCTCCCTTTTCAGGGGAGTGAACAGCTCTGTCTTGCTGGCTTTCCAGGTGCCACTGGGGTATGAAAAAAAAAACAACAACAAAAAGACTACTGTGGCTAGCTTGGTGTTTTCCCAAACAGCAGCCCAATTTTGTGCAGGAAACCCAGGCCCCTGGTGGTGTAGGCACCAGAGGTAATCTCCCGGTCTGTGTGTTGTGAAGAGGTGGGAAAAGCACAGTATCTGGGCCACAGTGCAGGTGACAGTACCTAATGGCTTCCCTTGGCTAGGAGAGGGAGTTCCCTGGCCCCTTGCACTTCCTGGGTGAAATGATGCCCCACCCTGCTTTGGCTCACCCTCCTTGGGGTGCACCCACTGTCCAACCAATCCCAATGAGATGAACCAGGTACCTCATTTGAAAATGCAGAGATCACTCACCTTCTGCATCTATCTCACTGGGAGCTGCGCACCAGAGCTGTTCCTATTCAGCCATCTTGCCAGCAATCCAGTCTGATAATTTCTTACCTCAGCCTGAACTAAGTCAGTGATCTAATACCTTAGACACAGTTTATAGAACTTACCTAAGAAGCAAGCAGTTATTTATGCACACACATGGAAATTAACACCTCTTTAAAAAAAGTGTCCTTTAATAAATCTATATTTATATGAAATTTGAATAAATAAGTTTGATATCAAAGAGGATTGAGGGGTCCAAAGATTTATTAGACTAAAAATAAATTTGTTGTCCACTTTGTGCTTTCCTGACCTACCACATCTAAGGCTATGACTTCAAGCCTTTTTTTTTTTTTTTTTTTTTTTTTTTTTTTTGTGAGACAGAGTCTTGCTTTGTCACCAGGCACCAGTCTGGAGTGGGTGGTGCAATCTTGGCTCACTGCAACCTCTGCCTCCTGGGTTCAAGCATTTCTCTTGCCTCAGTCTCCCAAGTAGCTGAGACTACAGGCACACACCACCATGTCCAGCTAATTCTTTTGTATTTTAGTAGAGACAGGGTTTCACTATGTTGGCCAGGATGGTCTCGATACCTTGACCTCGTGATCTGCCCTCCTCAGCCTCCCAAAGTGCTGGGATTACAGGCTTGAGCCACTGCGCCTGGCCTCAAGTCATTTTTATATCTTGATTCCAAAATCTATGTTGTTTCCTCTGAATTTCCCTGCTGAGATATAACTTTGATATCCTACTGCTGCTCTGTACCTTTTTGTCCGTGTAGACTTCTAAAACTCAATTGCCAAATGAATTCATTGTTTCTCCTCCTGAATCTAGTTCCTCTCTTAACTTCCCTTACTCAAAAATGGCTCCATCACATATCTGGAACCATGGTTAATTTCTAGATCAGTTTGTTTCAGTTAGGATTCTTTGGCTCCAAGGAATGGAAAGTCTGACTAAAATCTGAATAATTCATCATGCTATCTAATAGGTTATACTGTCAGTTGTCTCTCTTTACCCCATTGGTAAGGGATGACTCTTTTCATCCCTAAGATTTCTGCCCTAGGGATATGGGAATTGCTGAACATACACTACCTTACCCTAGACAGATGAGATTGACAGGAAATTATACTCAGCCTGGGGAAGAAGGACCCTGACTATCATTCAGGTCCACATGGGTTTGCATTCAGTGATAAAGCGAACAAATAGGGTTTGTGGGAAGCTTCGCAGTACAGTCTCAAGAGGGTGCAGTTATTTCTAGTTTTGGAGGGAAGATGTATTTGGATTTTTAAACAATTCTCCTGGGCTGGCAAGAAACTGAAATCCATAAGGAGGAATGGTGTCTGCTTCATTTGATTTGGAGGCGACTGGATTCCAAGAGCAGAGTGGAAAGAAGAGCTTGTGTTTGGGCCATGCATAGCTGTCCCAGTTTCAGAGGTCAAATGGCATATAATATTTGGAATTACTTTTAAGCCTTATACTATGGTTATTAAAAGTTGTTTTCTGGAGGGGATTTCTGGTAGTCTATCCTAAGGAACAAATGTTATTTAGAGACTTGAGCCACATTTGGAGAGCTCCAAACACAGGAGAGTTCCCCAAATCTTCATGTTATCAATCTTTCAGTATTAGCCTTAGGCCCTGATCACCTGAGCAAACAAACCATTAACTACTAGCCCAATGTAGAACCTGTTCTCAGGCCATGACTTCCAGGTAATGTGGAAGATAAAGCACAGTGCTAATTGTCCTGCCTACAAAGGGTATTTATTTTATCTATTTTATTTCACAGCCAGTCTTAAGTGGAACTTAATACTATACCTTCTGTAAGTAATGCTAAGGAATTACAGAGAGCTGTCCATAGTGGTGGTTGTTACTTGTTCTCTTTGAACCTGTCATAAAAGCAATCCATGAAGCCCTAATTAGGATAGTTGGAGAGGGGCATGAGTAGGAATGCTGAAGACTGAGCGCCCAGCTCATGTAATTGACTCATGCCTTCAGGGTGTTCTCAGATCTAGTCCACATACCACAATTCCATCTTGGAATGCTATGAGGCACACTTGACCCCATAGTAAGCTGAAACAAATGGATAATTTTGGACACATGATCAATTCATGTCCCATAGACACATTTGACTTGCAAGATTATACATTTCATTTCCCCCATAAATGTTGTTTCGAAATTTATGTTGGCTGTTTGTTTCTTAGTTGTCTCCCTTCACTAAGAAAGAATTTGTTTTGTGAAAATCCTACTGGGGGTTCCTACATCCTACAAAGAGTCTAGATTAGATGAAAATATTTTGAGCTCCAGTGAATATCTAGGTTTGTAAGGCTGAGTAGCAGAGAGACTTGCACTGATTTTGCAATTACCCAAAGGGTTCTTTCTGCCCACTGCACAGACAAAATCAGCTCATTGAGACAATGGTATGTCAGTAAAGCAAGAGTTTAATTGATACAAGGCTTGCCACACAAGAGACAAAGTTATTACTCAAATCAGTCCCCTGAACGCTCAGAGGTTAGGGTTTTTCAAGGATAGTTTGATGGGCAGGGGACTAGGAAATGGAGAATGTTGATTGGTTGAAAATGAAATCATAGGGTATAGAAAACTGTCCTCATGCACTCTGCAGGGGCCACAGGACCAGTCCCAGGTCTGAGTCACAGGTCTGGGTGAAGTCAGCTGGTTGTCAGAAATGCAAAAATCTGGAAAAAAAAAATCTCAAAAGACCAATGTTAGGTTCTATGTTTGTGATGTTATGTATAGGAGCAATTGGAGAAATCACAAATCTTGTGATCTCTGGCCATATGACTCCTGAGCAGTAAAGGATCATAGAAACTATGCCTACGTCTTAGAATCCAGGCTTCTCTCCTAATCCTAACCTTGTGGCTTTCACAAGTTTTATAAAGGCAGTTTAGTTTTGCGGAAGGGCTATTACCATCCTGCTTTAAGGTTAAATTGTAAACTAAATTTTTCCCAAAGTTAGCTTGGCCTATGCCCAGGAATGACAAAAGACAGCTTGGTAGTTAGAGGCAAGATGGAGTCAAATTTCTCTTACTGTCATAATGTTGCAAAGGCAGTTTCAGTTGTATCCTGGACTACGTGGAACTTTATCCTGTTGAGGGCACCATTCAAATCTGATAGTTATTAATATAAATATTTTAGAACAGTATGTTTAAAACTTCAGCCCAGTATCCAAAGAGGCTATTCAAGCATTTCGTGTTTTTAATTTCAGAGGGTACTTTTTTTGTTTTTTAAATGTTAGAGGTTCTACTGTAACTTATATGAGAGTTAACTACTAATAGAAACTTCCTGATGTGGAATTTCTGTGCATTTTTGTGAAATATTTTGTAAACATTGTACTTTCCATAGTGTTTATTGTTTTTTTGCAACCCAATGGCAAAAAAGGGCATGAGGGGAGTTGAGAGCCTTCTTTTTGCTCAGAAAAATAAATGCTCCAACATTAATCTAGTTATTTCAACTACATTTAGAAAGGAGATTAAATTTTGTTTTTTTTTTTTAGTACTCAGCCACATAGATATATATATATATATGTATATATATGTGTATATATATATATAATTTAAAATATATATATAATTTAAAAATTAAAAGCTTGTTGAATTGATATATAAACAATAATAAGACAATAAGAATAAAAAATAGGAAGAATTTCAGTCAGGAGTGGTGTCTCATTCCTGGAGTCCCACCATTGTGGGAGGCCGTTGCAGAGGACAGCTTGAACCCAGGAGTCTGAGACTAGTCTGGGTAACATAGTGAGACTGTGTCTCTACAAGAAAAAAAAAAAACTAGCTGAATGTAGTGGTGAATATTTGTGGTCCCAGCTAATCGGGAGGCTGAGGCAAGAGGATCACTTGAGTCTCAGGAGGTCAAGACTGTGATTACAGCACTGCATTCCAGCCTGGGCAACAGAACAAGACCCCTATCTCAAAAAATATAAATAAATAATGTAAAAATTAATTAAAAGTTAAAAAAATACATAGGAACAATTTATGCTTTTTTAAATTGCACTTTAGGATTGGGGTACATGTGAAAAACATGCAAGATTGTTGCATAGGTACACACATGGCAGTGTGATTTGC
This sequence comes from Saimiri boliviensis, assembly GCF_048565385.1. Taxonomy (NCBI): domain Eukaryota; kingdom Metazoa; phylum Chordata; class Mammalia; order Primates; family Cebidae; genus Saimiri; species Saimiri boliviensis. Next base: position 58,544,386 of record NC_133458.1, read on the forward strand.
TGCCTTCCTCCCCTTCACCTATATCTGGCGTTTTGCCCCATGCTATCTCTCCCCACCTCCCCACCCTCCACTGTCGCTCCCCCATTTCCCCCCAACTGACCCCAGTGTGTAGTGCTCCCCTCCCTGTGTCCATGTGTTTTCAATTGTTCAACACTCGCCTATTAGTGAGAACATGCGGTGTTTGATTTTCTGCTCTTCTGTAAGTTTGCAGAGAATGATGGTTTCCAGATTCATCCATGTCCCTACAAAGGACGTGAACTAATCATTTTTGGTGGCTGCATAATATTCCATGGTGTATATGTGCCACATTTTCCCTGTTCAGTCTATCATCGATGGGCATTTGGGTTGGTTCCAGGTCTTTGCTATTGTAAACAGTGCTGCAATGAACATTCGTGTGCATGTGTCCTTATAGTAGAACGATTTATAATCCTTTGGATATATACCCAGTAATGGGATTGCTGGGTCAGATGGAATTTCTATTTCTAGGTCCTTAAGGAATAGCCACACTGTCTTCCACAATGGCTGAACTAATTTACACTCCCACCAACAGTGTAAAAGTGTTCCTATTTCTCCACATCCTCTCCAATATCTGTTGTCTCTAGATTTTTTAATGATTGCCATTCAAACTGTTGTGAGATAGTATCTCAATGTAATTTTGATTTGCATTTCTCTAATGACCAGTGATGATGAGCATTTTTTCATATGTTTGTTGGCCTTATGTATGTCTGCTTTTGTAAAGTGTCTGTTTATATTCTTCGCCCAATTTTGAATGGGCTTCTTTGTTTTTTTTCTTGTAAATCTGTTTTAGTTCTTTGTAAATTCTGGATATCAGCCCTTTGTCAGATGGGTAGACTGCAAAATTTTTTTTCCCATTCTGTTGGTTGCTGATTCACTCTAATGACTGTTTCTTTTGCCGTGCAGAAGCTGTGGAGTTTGATTAGGCTCCATTTGTCTATTTTGGCTTTTGTTGCCAATGCTTTTGCTGTTTTAATCATGAAGTCCTTGCCTATGCCTATGTCCTGAATGGTTTTGCCTAGATTTTCTTCTAGGGTTTTTATGGTGTTAGGTCTGATGTTTAAGTCTTTAATCCATCGGAGTTAATTTTAGTGTAAAGTGTCAGGAAGGAATCCAGTTTCTACTTTCTGCACATGGCTAGCCAGTTTTCCCAACACCATTTATTAAACAGGGAATCCTTTCCCTATTGCTTGTTTTTGTCAGGTTTGTCAAAGATCGGATGGTTGTAGATATGTTGTGTTACCTCCGAGGCCTCTGTTCTGTTCCATTGGTCTATATCTCTGTTTTGGTACGAGTACCATGCTGTTTTGATTACTGTAGCCTTGTAGTATAGTTTGAAGTCTGATAGTGTGATGCCTCCCGCTTTGTTCCTTTTGCTTAGAATTGACTTGGCTATGTGGGCTTTCTTTTGGTTCCATATGAAGTTTAAGGTGTTTTTTTTCCAGTTCTGTGAAGGTCATTGGTAGCTTGATGGGGATAGCGTTGAATCTGTAAATTACTTTGGGCAGTATGGCCATTTTCACAATATTGATTCTTCCTAACCATGAACATGGAATGTTTCTCCATCTGTTTGTGTTCTCATTTATTTTGCTGAGCAGTGGCTTGTAGTTCTCCTTGAAGAGGTCCTTTACATTCCTTGTTAGTTGTAGTCCTAGGTATTTTATTCTCTTTGTAGCAATTAATAAAACCAGCATGGCTCAGTTTTATTAAACTGTAACACATGCTTTCTCATGGCTATATTTTTTAAAAACCATAATCTTAAATTTCTGTATTTCTCATTACATTCATTGTTACAAGTCATAGAATAACTTAATAAAATGATCTTATCTATAATAATTGATTTAAAATTTATGATTTATACTTTATGATCCTTGTTAAACTTCACTGTCAAGTAAAATATTATACAGTAACCTAATTCGTACTTTGAATATCTATTTTATCTAGGGAAATGTTTGGCACCGTATCACATATGTAAGCTTATGTCTTTTGATCACCACATTTTAACCATAGTATCAGAGAAATTCAAGAAATGATTTTCCTATTTAGTTACCACAAAGAGTGAAAAGGGATGGATAAGAAGAAACAGTCAAATACATATTTTTGCACATCTGTGGGAATTTTTATAGACATTAACCAGGAGGCAAATTCATGGCAGTAGTATGATGTTGTGCTGGAAACAATCAACCCACAATGTGCTCCTGGAATGCACTGATAGGCTACACTTTGGGAGCATCTGAAATACTTGTTCTTGAATTAGAGCCATTTAGATAAATTTTAAAAATTGTAGTATTTAGAAAATATTTTATACAACATTTTCTTCATTACTGTATGTACATACTGAATATTTTAAAATAACATGGGCTCTGAGGTTCCACCATATGGAATAATATAGTGCAATTACATGCCATGAGGTGTACATTATTTAATACTAGGGACAAAGCCAACTTCAAGAGAAGTCCCCAGAGAATTCTCCTCACTCAGTTGTATTCTTTTCCCTTTCCCACCACAAGAGGTAGCCTAATTAAACTTTAGAATATTTATAATAACTAACACTATAGCACATACTGAATGCCAAACAGTATTTTAGCCCTTCCACATTTATTAACAACTTAGAGCAACTCTGTAATGTTGAGTACTACTATTATATTAGAACTATTATTCTTTTGACTTCCTGGAGGCTTACGAAGATTAAGTCAGTTGTCCAGGATCACAGTTCCAATAACTGAGAGTAGTATGGGAGGAGATGATGATCACACTAGGCGAGTTTTAATGGAGGTGTAGAAAATGAGACAGATATCCAATAAAATTTAAAAGTAAAATTACTTGGCCGAAAATAGGATCTCGGTTAGAGAAAAGGGTATGAAGTGCAATGATTCCTATGCTCTTGGCTTGAAAATTCTGTGGATGATAGTGTGATTTACAAAGTTGGGGAATGGGGATAGAACTCTTTTAATGGAAGGGAGAGAATGTGAAGTGGTGAAGGATACATTGCAATAAGAGTTATGTAGGGGTGCATTAAATTAGAGATGCCTTGTTTCCTAGGCTGCATTCTATGGGAAACAAACTGAAATGGACACTTGCTTATACGTGGTTTATTGCAAAGAACTCTCAGGAACAATACCTGTGAAGGAAGTAAGCAGGATTGAAAAAGAAATTGGTGATGCACAGTTGAAGCGGAGGTGTCAGTCAGTCTCATGGGAGACTGGAGCTGGGGTGGCCCTCCAGAGATGGGCTGAATTAAGACATGTTACCAAACCTCTCCTATCCCTTGGAAATGGGTATTACTTGGAGCAAAGCAGCTTCCTCCACCCCAAGGTAATTTCTGGGGAGAATCTTAGCAATGAGCCACGGGTAGTAAACGACCATGGAAGATGGGAGAGTGAGTACCTCAGTTTTGACGCACACTTAAGTGGAGAAATCAAATTAGCCATCTAATATATTAAATTGGATGTCAGAATCTGGACATAAGGGAAAAATCAAGGTTCATGATATAAATGAGAGAACTCATAATAAGCATTTTCCACCCATACACCATAATGCCAAGGGAATATATATGGTGGATTGAATTGTGTCCCCAAAAAAGAAATGTCCAAGTCCTAATCCCTGAAACCTGAGAATGTGACCTTATTTGGATAAAGGGACTTTTCAAATGTAATTAAGGATCTGGAGATGAGATTAGCCCAGATTTAGGTTAGAACCTAAAACCAATGATACATGCCCTTATTAAAAGACACAGGAGGAAAAAACACAGACAAAGGGAAGAGGTCATGTGAAGGCAGAGGCAAAAATTAGAATTAGCTGCTACAAACTGAGGAATGCCTGGAGCAAGAGAAACTGGAATAGACAGGAGAAAAAAATCCTCTCTTAGTGGCTCAGAGGGAGTGTGGCCTTGCTAACACCTTGATTTTGAATTTCTACCTCCAAAACTGTGAGATAATATATTTCTTTTGTTTGTAAACTACCCACTTGCTGGATAATTTATGGTACCCTAGGCAACCATGATCATACGTAGCAAACTCCCTATGCCTAAGAGATAAAAATGATACTAAGAAACTAATTTCCTATAAGAATAATAACAAAGATTTATATACTGTTTAGGAAATCATTGGAAGAAGTTATGTTGTTATTTGTGAGATACTTAGGTTAATTTCAGTAATATTTTCTATTTCTCTTTGATTTGGAAAATATGAAGTTCAAAGCGTTAGTAAAGACTAATACTTTATATACATATAGATCCTAGTACATGAAGGGCACACTACTAAACTTTCATAATGCATATTTAAGAATAGCCTGAAAGAGAAATACCAAAATAAATGACAACTTGAGTCACTGAGGATTTTGAAACACTAGGAATAACCCTTGGCAGGTGGGAATAGAATAGGGTTCAGAGGGTTTTTGGAATTTTCTCCAGGAACAATAAATGGATTATTATTTGCAAGCAATAACAATACAAGGAGAGATTAAGGAGAAGGTTGCACCTGAGTATTTACTTGTGTAAGCACAGTGGTGTAAATACTTCGGTGTCACAGAACAGAGGCGTCTATGATCTTAATATAAGCAGTACAATAGCATTGATCAAAATGCCCTTGATTCATAATGAGTGGTTCAGTAAGACTTCAAGCTCTCAGTATCTCCTGAGACAAATTCAGGAGGGTCTGAGACATGTCAGGATTGTAATCTTTCCTTTGGATTAGTGGGAGTGACTCAGACATGCCCGTATCAACAGCAATCTAGCTGATGAGGCCACATCACACCCTAAGTGGTGTCCCTTGGGGTGGAGTGGCCCTGTGACATCACTATTATATAGGGTTTTTAAAGACATGTACTTGGGTGTTCAGAAACACACACTATGGTTTAAAAGCACAGTTTTTGGGTTTTTTTTGGATCAGCTTGAAGGTATGTTTTCAGGTTTAGCTTAACCATTCTCTTGGGCTTTTTCTTTCCATGATTTTCTTGATTATCGATTTTTATTTCACAGCATTTTTCTGTTAATGAAACAGAATAATAAAAGTGTATGCAGAAATCTTTTAATGAATTATATAGTTAATAATAATCAACTTAGGGCTATAGTTTAGCTCTTTTGGTATTATATTTCCTTACATATTTGGTATATAATGTGTAATTTATAATATAAATTGGTTAAGATTGCTTTACAATTTTGCTGTTTCATCCAGTTTAATGCCATTTGGGTGCAATGACTTTTCACCACAGAAAAAAGGTTGAAATATCAAGGCAGTAAAGGATTCAAGCTTTAAAGAAACATTTTCCACCATAATTTTTTTTTTTTTTTTTTTTTTGAGACGGAGTTTCGCTCTCGTTACCCAGGCTGGAGTGCAATGGCGCGATCTCGGCTCACCGCAACCTCCGCCTCCTGGGTTCAGGCAATTGTCCTGCCTCAGCCTCCCGAGTAGCTGGGATTACAGGCACGCGCCACCATGCCCAGCTAATTTTTAGTATTTTTAGTAGAGATGGGGTTTCACCATGTTGACCAGGATGGTCTCAATCTCTTGACCTCGTGATCCACCCTCCTCGGCCTCCCAAAGTGCTGGGATTACAGGCTTGAGCCACCGCGCCCGGCCTCCACCATAATTTTGACTAGTTACAGGCCATGTTGTATTAATCACCATTGAAATGAAAACAGTTGGACTTGAGACTTTCTTGCCCTGTCTGTATTGCTCATCCTAATTTTTAAAAAATCAAAATGTGTTGATCCTTTCCACTTAACTTTCCTCGCTTTATGTAGTGACTAAGTTGTCTTGCTTACCATGAGTTGTAAGTCACTTAATGTCTTTCTTGAGGCTCTGCTCCCTCTAGAATTTAGGAGAATGTAACAAGTCCGTGAGTAAACTTAACAGCTCAGTATTAAGTCAAACTTTCTTTTGAATTCTGACTTGGCATCCTAGTTTTAATTTTTAAATCATTATAACTTTCTTATTTAAAAACTAGCCACCTGATCTTCTATTTTCTCTACCTTTGTCCTGTCCTACTTCTACTAATCCCAGAATTCTGATTAAAAAAAAAAAAAAAAAAACAATTTAGGGACAGTTCCTTGAGCTATGGATAAGTCTGAGATGCAGGTTGACATGTCTCATTAGTTTTTTTTAACCTGATATGGGGTTGTATTAAGTGGAATGATGTTATATTAGAAGGAAAAGTAGAAGAAGCCCTCTGGAAGATGTCACACGTAACCATGAGTTGAACTTAGATGGAAATTTAATTGAGAATTTAACCGAATATTTGACTACTTGAAGCATTCTTGTAATTCCGGCAATACCAGACAGTATGGTTATTAGAAGATTAGGCTCTTATGTAACTAAAAGCTACTATTATTTATTTTGCTTCTATTTTGTGACCATCCTATATCATTAATGATTGTTCCCAACATATTGCAAAGAAAATGCTGTGACAATTTACGGTTGCAGATTCTGATCCCCTAAGCTCACACTAGTAAAAATCAAAGCTACAGTTGAAACAGGGTTTTTTTTTTTTTTTAAATATTCTAAAGTCCACACTTTTAAAGTATGCCACATTTTTATAGATTGTAACAGAGATACATTCCAAATATCTCAGCCCAGAATGAAGTGTCTGGTAAATATTTGGGTTTTCTTTATTTCCAAGCTCTCCCCATTTGTTTCCTAAAAGGAAGTAATTGAATATAAATGTTATTTAAGATAATTCTGGCAAACATTCAAAATGGAATCTATGTTTAAAAAGAAGAGAAAATGGCCCAACCACTTCAGAATGTCAGAAGACTCTGGAGGAGTGCTAGCGTTGACACTGGGTATTGAAGTATAAGAAACAGTAGAAGGGAGGGCAGAAGAAGGCTTCATGGGAGTTGTGTTCAGCTGCTGAAACATGAATTAGTGTGCTATATTTGAAAAACTTTAGGTAATTTGGTAAGGTTTAAGTTAAAATTGCATTTTTTTTTTTTTTTTTTTTTTTTTTTTGGTGTTGGAATGGGAATGTGGGGAATATGAAGTCATAAGTAGCGAGAGGCCTGCTTCTAATTGGTATCATATGTCCTCCTAAGGCACTTACATTTTATTTTATAGGCAATGGGGAGTCACTGAATATTTTTTAAAGGGGGAAGATGTGATCAGAGGTAAATTTTGGAAAATGATACCATAGGGGTGGATTGAAGTGGAAAGAAACCCAAAGTAGGGAAACAAGTGGTAGCCATTTAAATGGTTTGGGCAAGAGTTGACAAAAGTCTGAAGAAAGAAAGTAGCAGTGGGTGTGGGAAACAGTGGGAAATCATAAGGTCTTCAAGGTGTACACTTGTCAGAATTTAGTCATTTAATGACACTGCAGTTTCTGGCTTAGCTGGCTTGGCCTTTCTGACTAGGTCCTGAAATAGGGCAAAAGGAGAAAGACATATTTAGAAAGATGTTAGTTATTTTCTAGGTATGGTAGATTAGCCATATATTTAAGACTCCTAGGTATGAGTATTCAATGACAATTGAATTGAAATTTGGACCAAGCTGAAGATAGAAAACCATAAAATGTAATAAAATCATATTGGTAAAGAGTTTACAAACACCAGTATTGAAGGGGAAGGTGAATGGGACTATCCTGAGAAGAGGGTGAGTGAGAAGACAGTGAAGCACTGGAACTCAGAGGGGTAGGAGTTCTAAGAGGAGGGAAACTGACAGAATATATTAAGATTGAGGAATGAGGAATTAAGAAATCATCCAAAGTAGTTTTAGAGGAGAAGTTGAGATGAAATTTCAGAAGACCGAAAACTAACGGAAAGGAGGACAAGTGACAATTTAGCCCAGGAAATTCAAGTTTTTTGATGAAAGGAAATGAGAATATGGATGAGGTAATGCATTTTTGTTGAAGGAAACTTAAGTGTTGGCCCGTAAGTGAGAGAAGTTTCTTCATTCATACCCCAAGCTGTTAGCTGAAGTCAAACATTCTCCCAGAGCTAACATTGCCATCTGCCTCTCCATTATTTATATCTGCTGTGCTCCAGATGTCTAATTGTTACTGAAATTTGGATGAAGATACCCAGGGCAGTGTGAATCTTCCATCCACTTTCTTCCCAGCTCAGTCACTAAACCCAGGTCAGTTCCCATCAGCTTCTTCCCTTTCATCTGCCATCAGTTCCTTGTTACCAAGATCTTTTGATTGCATAGTACCATTTTAGAGTTAGTAATATATGCCTCTTTACGCAATTTTTGGACAAATATTCTCCCTGTGGTCTCCTGCAACTCATGCTGTGTTTGTGTTTCTCATTATTATATTTCTAGTGCCCAGTAGAGAGAAAATTTTGAGGTCTTGATAAATTCTTTATACCTTAGAAATCTTCTTGATGTCATGTTTATCTGGGTACTCCTGAAATCATCAGCATCAGAATGATTAAGCTTTTGAGGTAAGAAACAGAGGCCTTAATAAAATAAGTCAGAAAGGGAACAGAAACTTAGAGATGTCATACAGCATGCCCAAGTTGGGGAGCTGGGATGTGTCCCCAAGAAATCTGACTGTAGAGCTAGGAATTTCTATCATGTACCACAATCTCTCTTGCCTCAGTCAGGTTTCTTTGAGGACCTTAGATTAAGATGAACAGGCAGCCTGAAATCAATCTGAAATAATCATCTTTTAAGTGGGATTTTAAAAGTTTTGATTAGCTTTTTATTTTGTGAAGATATGGCCATTATTCAATTAAATGTGATATGTAAAAAAAACATATTGTCAAGTTATATCATTTTCTAAATTTATTCTGTTGTTCGGTATCATTTACTATAAAAAAGAGCATGATTGAAAAGCTCTCTTTGATAATATTTATAGAAATCTGTGGTGCAACTATATAAGACATTCGATATTCTTAATGTGACTACAATAGGAATAGAATGTCTAGTAAAAAGAATTATCCTAATCGTGGTCCTAAACATCAACCACAATCAATGAGAACTTTATTTCAGGTATGTGCAACTATAGAACCTAGATCCTAAGAGAAAAATAAATAGAAAAGCCCTCAGAAAGAATGAAATTAAAATGGGATTATAGAATGTGTTTAAAAAATGCCGGGCGCGGTGGCTCACGCCTGTAATCCCAGCACTTTGGGAGGCCGAGGCGGGTGGATCATGAGGTCAAGAGATCGAGACCATCCTGGTCAACATGGTGAAACCCCGTCTCTACTAAAAAACTACAAAAAATTAGCTGGGCATGGTGGCGCGTGCCTGTAATCCCAGCTACTCAGGAGGCTGAGGCAGGAGAATTGCCTGAACCCAGGAGGCGGAGGTTGCGGTGAGCCGAGATCGCGCCATTGCACTCCAGCCTGGGTAACAAGAGCGAAACTCCGTCTAAAAAAAAAAAAAAAAAAAAAAAGTGCTCATAAAATGTGTTTATGTAAAACTGAAACACAAAAAATGTAGTTTTATAAAGTATAATTCAGAAACATCCTGCATCTGAATCATCACTCCTGTAACTTAACATGCCCCTGGGTAGTGTAACCCTGGCTGCAGGAAATACTCGAGAATCTGAATTAATTAGAGTGGGACCTAAGTATCAATATGTAAAACAAAACAACGAAACTTCCAAAGGCATTTCTAACATGCAATCAGTGTTAAGAATGACACCGAGTATATATATTCTTGGGTAGCAGGGACATATATATCTTTGTGTCTTCTCTGCTTCACAGCCTCAAAAATGCACAAAGGCTCATTCACAGTATTTCCAAAGTGCAATTTTTCATTTTCTCCTCTGGATTTGTCCCGTCCACTTCACCCTTGCCTTGGACACCCTCCTTTGTTCCCCGAACTTGGGAGACTGCACGGCTAGTCACGATGTTGGACTTCGAAACCCTGAAAGTAATTGTTTTCCTTTTTTTTCCCCCAGTATAACCAGTGACTCGTAAAGTTTTCTCCTTTTTCTCTTCTAAATATTTCAAAAATCAGTCCACTTTTCTCTATCAGCCTTCCTACCAGTCAACAAAAGTTTCACACCTTGATGGTGGGCTCTGAGGTGCTCTCCTTATCTGTAGGTGTTCTTCTACCAATAACCCATATTTCACACAGAGGGGTTGTCCTAAAATGCAAATATGATCATACTGTTCTCTGCCTAAAACTCTTCAGTGGCTTTCAGTTACCTAAATACCCGATGTGACTCACAGAGAATTTCAGGCCCTGGCTCTTTCTCTCTCCAGCGGCGGCATCTTCCATTCTAGCTCCTTGGGTGGGTCTTTTGGTTTTCACATTCTTCTCCATTTCTTACAGTATTGCCACCTTCTTCTTTCAGCTTAAGATCATGGCATGGTCTTGCTAGTTTACTTTTATGTCAGCTCCTATAATAACATTTATTTCCTACAGTAGCACTTATCTCACTACTGTAAATATTTATTATATTTTCCATATTCTCATCCAGTAGTTCCTCAAGGAAAGGACACTCATCTTCCTAGTACAATCTTCACTTTGGGCTGAAGCGCTAAAGATTCCAATTATCTACATGTATCAGTCTGTTTTGTGTTATATAAAGGAATATCCGAGGCTGGGTCATTTATAATGAAAAGGTGTTTATTTTGGCTCATGGTTCTGCATACTATACATCGGGCATGGCAACAGCATCTGCATATGAAAGCTTTATTTTTTAAACTTTTAGGTCTGGGGTATATATGCAGGTTTGTGACATAGGTAAGTTGCATATTTGCATTTTAGGACAACCACTCTGGGTGAAATATGTTATTGGTAGGAGAACACCTACAGATAAGGAGAGCACTTCAGAGCCCACCATCAAGGTGTGAAACTTTTGTTGGCTGCTAGGAAGGTGGATAGAGAAAAGTGGACTGATTTTTGAAATATTTAGAAGAGAAAAAGGAGAAGACTTTATGATTCACTGGTTATACTGGGGAAAATTGGGAAACAATCTTGTGGTTCCGATGTTTAATATCGTGACCAGCAGTGCAGTCACTTTATCTTGTATAAAGGGTCCACATCTAACACTTCAGTTGAATAGAGAATAAATGAATGTTTCATGGCGGACACATGGGTACAAAGAAGAGAACAACAGATAATGGGCTCTGCTTGACAGTGGAGGGTAAGAGGAGGAAAAGGATAAAAAAACTATCAGATACAATGTTTATTACCTGGGTAATGAAATAATCTGTAAAAGAAACCCATATGACATGCAACTTACCTATATAATAAGCCTGCACATACACTCTGGACCTAAAAGTTAAAAAAAGAATCTTTCATATGACACATTAATGGCACAGTGATACAGTCTGGAGATTTGTCCCCTCCAAAGGTCATGTTGATGTGTAGTCCCCAGTGCTGGAGGTCAGGCCTACTGGGAGGTGTTTCAGTCATGGGGGTGGATCCTTCATAAATGGCTTGGTACCCTTCTCATGGTAATGAGTGAATTTTTGCTCTATTAGTTCATGCGAGAGCTGGTTGATTAAAAGAGCCTAGCAACTCTCTTTCTTGCTCTTCCTCTTGCCATATGACAGGCCTGCTCCCCGTTTGCCCTCTGCCATGATTGAGCAGATACAGATGCTGGTGCCATGCCTGTTGTATAGTATGCAGAACCATGAGCCAAAATAAACACCTTTCCATTATAAATGACCCAGCCTCGGGTATTCCTTTATATAACACAAAACAGACTGATACATGTAGATAATTAGGATCTTTAGCGCTCCAGCCCGAAGTGAAGATTGTAGCAGGAAGATGATTGTCATGGTAACAATTCATAATACTAGTGAATGGCATTGATGAGTGTTAACACAGTGCTGGCCTCAATGTTAGGTTATTCACATTAATTTTATTACGTAATCATCAGGGCAATCCTTCAATATAGTTGCTGTTATTTTTATTTTAGAGATGAGGAAACTGAGGCTTTTTGACCTTATGTTACTGGTCCATGGTTCCATAGCTAGTAAGTGGTGAAGTCAGGTTTTAAATCGAAGCAAAGGAGTCCAGTGGCCACGTGGCTACACTGCCTTCACAATGTGGATTAGGGTAGTACTATAGTTCCTGGATTGAGAAGCTTTACAGGTCGCTATACTTATAAAATTAAAAAGGAGGGAGGGAAACAGAGGTAATGACAACTAACGTAAGTTTGCTAACTCTTTATTTTGCTCTTTACAATAGTTATAATCGACAATGCCATACTTTCACAAACATCATTTTTCCTTAAACAGTTAGGGAAAAGAATATCTGGAAAAGGGAATCCCTTCCTAAAACAGAAAATTGGCAAACCTAGCTTGCATTTTACTCCAGCCTATACATACATTGTCCTTATATCAATGTGTGGGAGAGCTGGTGTCTGCAATCACTCTAGGGAAGTTACTAACAGTCAGCCAACTCAGATTCCTGGTCAAGTTTTGACAAAAGGATCTGGTGGCCTTGGACGGGATTTAATTCCTCTGGGCTGCTTCCTGTGAAAAGAGTACACTTAGAGGTGCATGAGCTGTCTTAGAATCCATTAGCTATTTTTTAAAATCTGGAGCATTTTTTTTTTCATGGAAACTTCATAGGACAGTATGAGAAAGATGTTTTAAATCATTCATCCTTAACATATAAAGTTCTTGATGAACTTATTTTTTTAGATTAAAACAATGAAAATGTGTCAAATACCCCCCAAACTATTGTATAATAAATGATTTGGGGGAAAATTGAACACATCTACGAAAAGGCAAACTTTGACAAAACTTCGTGAGTATACATTTTTTGACATACTAATAACTAAAATGTACAGTCCAATATTTGGGTCCAGGTTTATATTTTATGCAAAAACTACCTAAACTTTCATTATACTAAATGCATTGATGAAGTGTTTTATTAAATGTAGCACGTGACAACTGGCATATGCTGAGTGAATTTGTTGATTTCTTATTGTAATAGCTGTGAATCTACTTTAATGTGCTATACTTACTAAAATGAGCAAGTTACATTGATTTTCCAATTATGATAGTAATAGTAAATTCTCTTCTTAAATACATTTTTAAACAGTACATTTATTAAGTAAACATAAAACGGCATTGTTGAGTTGTATACTAATTTATAGGAAAGTGTGTAAGTGCTCTGGTGGGGAACTTCACTTTGAGATACAAAACACTTGGGAATTCAGAAATGTCCAAGAACTTGAATATATTAGGACCTCACACCAATAATTAACAATTTTCAGCAGTAGTGAAAACTGGTGGTCAGAGGTAATGTGCCTTACAGATCTAAAATTCTAAGGCCTACTTTAATATAACACAAAGAGAAGACTACCAACGTGTGTTTGTGGATGTACAAATGAATAATTCTAGGTTTATAAATCTAGGAAGTAAAAGGGTTAATGGGCAGGGGCGGATGTTTGATTGTTCAGTTTGTTTTAGATAGAGGTGTTCCAAATGCATTTAGGCCAGAGGGAAAGAAGCTTGCTGAGAAGGGGGATGGAATATGCTTGAGAAAGAACTGATGAAGCAAGGTCCCAAGAGAAGAGGCAGGAATGGGATCAAGATGATTGACAGAGGAAACGAAGGTCTCTGGGGAATGAGAAAACTGATTGAAGAGATAAACTGGCACAGAACGAATCCAGATGTTCAAAAAACAAATGTTATCGACCTTACACTTTTGTGTAGGTTTTTTCACTGTTAAAATGTCTTGATCAGACATGGAGGTCAGATTTTCCAGTAATCACCATCATGGGTAACCACATACTACATTCCACCCCTACGTAGGTATTTTTCAAATTCTCCAGAAAGAAAAAAGATGGGTAGGCTTACGTTGTACTAGATTCCATACAGTATCGGGCTCGTCACTTTATCAAATGAGTATAGGAAGGCAGGTGGTAAGCTGGTATAAGCGTATAAGGAAATTAATAGGATTTTGGGGGGAAAATCTTTATACTTCATTGCCTTGGCTGCTGTTCAAGTGTTAGATGCATAGAAGATATGCACATGTCAGATATTCTAACTTGTTTCTTTTAATATACTTTCCTAATGTCTTTAAAGAAACATGGAAACATGGCCGGATATGGTGGCTGATGCTTGTAATCCCAGCACTTTGGGAGGCCAAGGTGGGTGGATCAAAAGGTCAGGAGTTCCAGACCAGCCTGGCCAATACAGTGAAACCCCATCTGTACTAAAAATACAAAAGTTAGCTGGGCATGGTGGTGGGTGCCTGTAGTCCCAGCTACTCAAGAGGCTGAGGCAGGAGGATGGTTTGAACCCAGGAGGCAGAGGATGCAGTGAGCTATATCATTCCACTGCACTCCTACCTGGGTGACAGAGTGAGATTCCGTCTCAAAGAAAAGAAAAGAAACATAGAAACATTATTTTTGCCTAGGGAGTATTTTTTTTTTTAAATAAAAGGAGTCCAAAGTCTGACTAAGTACATTCCTAAATGCCTTGAAGAAAAAGGCACATTAGAAGGTTAGACTTAAGTAAAGGTGTTGCGAGTGCATTGACAGGTGTCTGTGTATGCAGGGGATTGTTTCAAGATGCCCACATCAAAATCAATGCATACTCAAGTCTGGAAACTGGTTCCACAGAATCTGAGTACAGAGAGTAGTCAGTCCCTTGGTATATGTGGGTTTCCCATCTTGCAAATACTGTATTTTCAATCTGTATTTGGTTGAAAAAAATCCATATATAAGTAGACCCATGCAGTTCAAATATATGTTGTTCAAGGATTGACTGTATTTGTGTGAGTTGAGGTTTGTAATTCTAAAAGTACTATTTAATCCCAAGTTTCATTTCCACAATCCACAATTCTCTCCACAAGAAGGCCTACCTTCTTAAAATGTATTTATGACAGAACCATTTGTCTCTTTCAACTGGATCTTTAAAAAGGAAGAAAACCCAAACTGTGTGGTGACTTTAAATGATAAACTTTTATTCTGAATATACTGTTTTTGCACAAGATTTAACACAACATTTTCTGGGATTATAAATATTTTATAACAGTATTATACAAATTTTTACAAAATGTTTTTCTCAGGCTAATTTTCACAAAAGTGTCAAGAGAACATAATAAAGGGGAGAAAAGATAGATTTATTGTTCACAAAAGCCAGTTGGCCTTTTGCATGAATGCACACTGAGTAGTTTAATAAAAGTATTCCTAAAAGCATGATCTGACACTCACACAACAACAAAAAAGACAGCTTTACTAGGTCACATTATAAACTCAGTTGGCATCTACACAAGACAGTATCCCATTAGTTTCAATGAAATTTCTTTGAGATAACTGTGCGAACTAGAAATAAGGTAGATGTAACTATTGGTAAGGGTTGTCTAATTCTTCAAAATCTGGAACTTTTCCAGCACTCAATACATTTTATTGGTTTACTCTTTACAGAAATGTACTATGAATATTTAACAATATTAACATTCTGCTATGGGAAACAATACAAGTTCAGATGAAAAAATATTTGAAACTATGGGGAAGTGAAATAGTCATTCCCTTCTCTTCTTTAAAAAAAGTCACAACATCCATTTTATTTCACTAGGTCAGACTATACCATTAAACATTTTAATGTCTAACGTGATCAATGGAATAGATTCAGGTTTTAAATTAAGACAAAATTTAAGCTTTGTTGGTCACAGACAAAGATTTAAATGAGATCCAAAATACAAGAGAGCATCAAATAAGCAAGTAACACTTGGGTTGCAAAGGTCACTTAAAAGGGATACTGCCTATTTGAACCCCGTAAGGCCAGTTTTAAAGTTAATAAAAGGAATATTATAGGAAAACTTACAAATGGCAGCAACACTGTTTTTTTGTTTTTTTTTTTTCCCCAAGTTAAGCAGTAACTCCTCAAGCATTAGAAACATGAAAAAAGATCATACTAAAATCTTATAGGCCCAGGACCTAAAAATCTCTTCAATCAAACTTGCTAACTATGTCATGTTAAAAACCTGTTACAAATATGGACCACGGTTGGTGTTTGGCAGTAATGCTGGTTGTGTAAATGAGGAAAATATAAAGAAATCATTAATGCAAGATTCTTTCTTGTTACTCAACAACATTGCCAGACTTATTTGAACTTTTAGTGACTAACTACATTAAGCCACATGAGTATAACAAAAATTAAATAATAGTAAAAGCAGTGTATACACTTTTTTATTGATCTGTTGAACTGTTCAGTTGTTGATCAGTATTAATAACAGGCTATAATTTAAGTTCTTGTCAACAGAACTCACAGAAAAAAGTAAATTTAATAATTTGATGGGATGAGTGTTACTGTCTTTAAAGAAAGTATGCTTAAATATTAGCATAAAGACTAATATTAATCATGGGAACAACTTTTAGTGAGCTCGCTCTCATCCGGTTTACAGTTGTATTTACGGCTGTCATAATACATAACTTTATAACAGAAAACAAAGGTTCATAGCAAAACTCATGCATGTAAATATATTTTGATGGCAACAGAAATCAAATAGGATCCTGCCAAGAGATGCCAAGTTTAACCACAATTAATACAAGAACAATGCAGTTGATGAAAACATATAATCGACATTAGCCATGAAAATATATTTAATAGATTTTGAACATAATTTCAAGGTAGTTTGTTGTATGCTGGAAGCAATTCAGTTGTTTTAATGTGCATTGTTTATATACACAAACTAACAATTTTATATTTTGATACCCCCTTCCCAACACTATCATGATTTAAAATAGTCCAGCAAAAATTGAACAAGCACTTTTAAATATTTAACAAACAACATGATTTAAACACTGTTACTAGAGTGAGAAGTTTTTTTCCACATACATTTTAAATCACTTTGGTGTTTTCTAAAATGTCAATAGCAGTTATGAATGACACTATAAAGTCACAACGATGCATTAGAAATGGTAACTGATGTCAATTCTTAGAACGATAGTTGGCAAAGTGATTCCATTTCCCCCTACCCCCTTCTTAAATAAAAAAGACATCTTAAAGAAATGTACACAAATGGTACCTAAGGTATATTGGTAATGGAAGGGAATTACAAATGTATGCAAAGCTAAAAACAAAACAAAGATTATCTTTTTAACGACACTAAATAATTGGTTATATCTTTGATATGTGGAGCATATTAAAGCATGCTGGATAATGTTAATAACTTTGACTTAAAAAGGATATGTAAGAAAATTTCCAGCATATACGCATACCAGTAATTGGCATGTCCCAAAAAAAGAAAGACTGCATTTTATCATAAAAAATATCACCATACTTTCAGCCTTCAGTAAAGTTATTATTCTTAGAATTACACATTCATAGTTTTTACCCTTTCTTCAAATAGTTTGCTCCAGAAAATAATTTTTAAAAGCATAAATAATCTGCTACCATATTAATCTATAATGAAATATCTGATTTACTGCACTAACCATTTTCACCAATGAGGCTGTATAAAAAACAACTTTTATTATTCACAATCAAGTATTCATGTGCATACATAGAGATTCAAGGTTTCCTATTTGTTCAGATTACTGTAAAACCCTTATCAAATTGCATGGAAATTTTGGTGAAAGGATTATACCATTTGGAACGGAAGGGCAAAAGCAGCAGTAGCAGGAACTTTTGGATTGTATGTGCTGCTATTGAAACGAACAAAGAGGAAACCTAGGATGAATCTTCATTGCGAACATATATGTACTTTTCAAAAAATAAATGTGTCAAATCTGATTTATGTACTTAAAATATCTGTACATAGGTTATCAGGCGAAAGCACAAATCTGTATAAAATTCATTAATTCTCATTTCACCATTTATCTAACCCCAATCATTCAGCATTTACATTGCACAGTATATTCAGAGTAGTTTAACAACATGTTAAAAGATGACTTAAGTGCATTTACACTGCAAGATTCAGATTCTTACATAACAATAATGTCACTCAGTTAACTTTTCAATGACTACACTCTACAGTAAGAGAAAAAACTGAAAAGTTAAAATAGCAGCAGCATCATGCAAAATACCCTTGGTAAACCAAAGTTCATTTATCACAAGAAAAACATTTCCCCCTCCCCCCTGACAAGCTTTTCTTAGAGCATTTAAAAATATCTGGCTAGCACTACGTAACTGTACTGTGAACAAAAGGAACATTACATCGAAGCATTTATTAAGGGCTTGCTTACATTTATGAGGAAATATGTCACATATTCTAATTTCACCCTCAAGCACCTTTAGTTTAATAATTTCTTAGTTACTATTTTCAAACCATTAATTCCTTACCCCACCGAAATGTGATTGGTCATCAATTGTGTTTTATTTTTGGCAAAGAAGCCGTTCTTCATAAGGCATTTTATTCATGGCAAATTTTTCATAGAAAATTAGCCATTATTTATATTTCAACAATTTAGACCAATGTTAATTCTCTCTCTCTCTCTCTTTCTCTATGTATTTCAACAATTGCTACTCAAAGTAGGAGTTACCTTTTAACAGAAGAGTAAGTGAAGGCAAAAATAATTTCTTCCCCCTTAGAAGTTTTCTTAGTAAAATTGCAGCCAGTCAAAATTCCAGGTCAATATCAACACTTTTCTTAGGATCCAGAAACAATTGTATGGGGAACCCTTTCACATGTAATCACCAACAATGCAACAACAAACTCCCATATTTTCCAATAGAGCACACGTATAGGATTTTGCTTTGATGTTATACATAGATGATGCAGCATTCACACACGTTTAAGGATCTGACACCCTGACATGCAGCCAGTGGGTGCCTTAGGAGTCTGCGCCTTAGTGTTATGCCATGGTATAGGTCCAGCTAATGTTTGTCTAATTTGATAGCTGACCCTACTGTAATGTAATTGAGGGCTCATGTTTTGGCAGGGTCTGGAGCTTAATTATGCAGATTTGGTTTTAGAAGGTCATAACAGGTGGTGTCTGCTGCCAGATACCAGCCAAAGTAGTAGGAACTGGATTCCGATGACATACCACAGGGAGGGATTTAATCCAGAGACACCACCACAGTCAGTATAATCCTCCTGTTGTAAAAAAAAAAAAAAAAAAAAGAGAGAGAGAAAAATGAAAATCTTGAAAAATACTTAGGAACATGTCTTTCAGAGTAATCCATATTTAGTTCACTTCTGAACTTACCTTATAAAACTGCTTTAATTGAAATCCAAATAAATTACATTCTCCTAGATTTTATCATTGAGGAATTTTGGGTAAAGCAATTTCCGTAGCATCATTTAACAAATGCTTTAAAGTTTTAGTTGTAGCTTTTGATGATTATGAAAGAAAATAATAATACTGTTTGAATAATATTCTAATTTTAAAGTAAAAACTTTCATAGTATCAAAAATCCTATACATTTATAAATGCACAAAGTAAAATTTCATAGTATGTTCTATAATTCCCAAGGATTATGATTTTAGCAACTATGCTCCACATGGAAAAGTTTGGGACTGGTAAAATAAATAATTTAAGAAATAAATTTCCATTTCCCCTATTTCTTATATCCAATTTCTAAGGTTCAACATAGAGTGCAATCATAGTATCTGGATCTTCATTGAGAATTAAAGTAAAATGAAAAATAATCTATGTGATCCAAAACAATGTAAGGACACTCTGAAAAGATATATCCAAAATAAAGAGCTAAGCTAGGAAGAGGTTTGTCTTGAGATGGCCAAGAAATGTTAGAATGAATATACTCACATTACTTGCCCACAGTCTCGTGGTAGTTCATTTCATTCCCTCCTAATGCAAATGTATTATTTATCTTTTATTCCTAGGTTATATGATAACGTTTTTCCACATCCTTTAATTCCTTTGAACATAGTGAATTTCATTTTTAATACCTCGTATTTATTTTGTATTTTAAAAAAAATTTATTTCAATAGTTTTGGGGGAGCAGGTGGTTTTTGGTTACACGGATAACTTCGTTAGTGGTGGTTTCTGAGATTGTGGTGTACCTCCTGTCACCCGAGTTATATACACTGCACCCAATGTGTAGTCTTTTATCCCTTACCCGCCTTCCTCTCTAGTCCCGAGTCCATTACATCATTCTTTCGCCTCTGCATCCTCATAGCTAGCTCCCACTTATAAGTGAGAACATACAATATTTGGTTTTCCATTCCTGAGTTACTTCATTTAGAGAAATGGTCTCCAACTTCATCTAGGTTGCTGCAAATGCTGCCATTTCATTCCTTTTTATGGGTGAATAGTATTCCATGATGTAAATGTTACTACTTTTTCCTTATCTACTCATTGGTTGATGGACATTTAGGTTGGTCCGATATTTTTGCAATTGTGAATTGTGCTGCTATAAACATGCATGTGCAGGTGTCTTTTCCATAAAGAAACTTCTTTTCCTCTGGCTAGTTACCCAGTAGTGGGACTGCTGGATCAAATGGTACTTCTACTTTTCGTTTTTTTTAAGGAATCACCATACTGTTTGCCATAGTGCTTGTATTAGTTTACAGTCCCACTAGCAGTATAAAAAGTGTTCCCTTTTTACCACATCCATGCCAACATTTATTATTTTTTGATAATGGTCATTCTTGCAGGAGTAAGGTGGTATCTCACTGTGGTTTTAACATGCATTTCCCTGATAGTGATTGAACATTTTTTCATGTTTGCTGGTTATTTGTACATATTTTTTTGAGAATTGTCTATTCATGTCTTTTGCCCACTTTCTGATGGGATTATTTGAAAGACTATTTATTTAACAGCTTTAAAGAATCAACTAATCCAAGGTAGATGGTCCAAGAATCAAAATAATAGGTTGAATAATTTTCTTTCAGAATGATTTTACAAAGATTCTAAGCTCCCAAAGATTAAGAACTTTGGCCCTTTTTGTTCATGAGGATTTAATAGTGATGCCACATAGTAAATGAATAAAATTTATTTCTTTAATTATATTTTAAGGCAGCAGAACTCTTTTCTTAAAAAGAAAGGAAGCTGAGAGAAAAGAATCTATGAAAATATTTTGGTTTCAATCAAATCTATCTCCCAAATCTAAACAGAATCATAATCAATTCTTAGTCTTTATCCTAGTTGACCTTTCAGAAGCATTTGACAAACATATGACATTCTCTCTTTGAAATACGTTCTCACGTATCTTTGGCTAACACACTCTTCTGGTTTTTCTTCAAACTGGTTTGTGTATCTCTCCTTGGCTTGACCTCCTTTTCTTCATGCTGTCTAAAATGTTAGACTTTTCCAGGCGTTACTTTTTTCTCCTCTCTTCTTCCTTTGTTCTAAGATGATCTAATCCAGGCCTATGGCTTTAAATTTTATGTGTTTCCTAATAACTCACACTTTTTATGTTCAATCCTGTATTCTCCTCTGGCCTCTGTATTCATTGATCTCGACTCTCTCCTTGTGTATGTCTCACAGGGATTTCAGACTTGACTTGCCCCAAATATAATTCTTCTGAATATCAGTAAATAGCAATTTCAGAGTAGTAGATAAGGCCAAAGATTATGAGTCATGTACAATTCCTCTCTTTTCCTCAAATCCAATTCTTTTCCTTTTTTTTTTTTTTTGGGAGACAGGGTCTCACTCTGTTGCTCAGGCTGGAGTGCAAAGGCAAGATCTCGTCCTCCCTAGGCTTAGGTGATCCTCCCACCTCAGCCTCCCAAGTAGCTGGAACTATAGGTGTCCACCACCACACATGTCTAATTTTTTATATTATTTGCAGAGTTGCAGTTTCAGCTGGGAATCCATCTTCCTAAGTCTAGCTTCCAAATACATCACCAAACCTACTGCTTCTCATTACTGCAGGCCCAAGTCACCATTACTTCTTGCTTCCACTTTTGCAAAAGCTACCTCATTTGCCCCATGGCTGCTACTTTGCCCTTTTAAAAACACATTTTCGAAAAGCAGTCTTCTAAAACCATACATTGTTTCACTTCCTGCTTGACAGTTCTCATCATTCTCAGAGCACAATCTACATTCTTGGCTAAGGTCTACAAAGCCTTGTGAGGTCTGGAGCCTGGTTGCCTCCTCATCTTTCCCCCTTACTCACTCTGCTTCAATAACACTGGCTTTCTCTATAACAGGCCAAAGTGTTTACTATCTCAGAGCCTTTGCATTTGTTCTTCTTATTCAGATACCTTTCTCTCCAGGTAGGATAACCAGATTAAAAACAGGTTACCAGTAAAAGTTAAATATCAGATTTTTTAAAAACACCAAACACTTTTTAGGGTAAATGTATTGCATACCCAGAAGAGTGGCTAAATACGCAGTAACTATTTGATAAATGAATAGTAGGTACTCAATAAAGCAGCACACATTGCCTGTTTAGAAACGACTTAAAGAAGTAATTGTCACTCAACCAGGAGTACTCCCCAGTTGTGACTGTTAATTTGAATAAAATTTACCATACAACAAGACCCATTTGTGTATTAAGAATATATTTTGTCATCTTTATACTCTACAAATGTGTTATGGAACAAAAAATATTCTCTTTGGCCCTTATTTCAGTGTTTGTTCTTATTTTTGTGTTTATTTCATTTCCTCTGTGTGATGATGAGACATGTCTGTTTTGATTTGGCAGGTGGTAGTTTAGATATTTGGGGTCCCTGTAGCCTGCATGTCGATTCACACTGAAAAAACGTGCCTTTTAAGTTTCCTGATCATGTCTTCCCTTGCATTTTGCATGATGTAACCCCATGTAATGTATTTCATAGACTAATTTCAAGTCTTCTTACGGGATACAGTCTAAATCACAAGTGGACTGATGTGGGAGCAACTCAGCATTTTCTCTGTCCTATAGAAACTGAAATCCCACTGACACCAGGATCAGATATAATAAATTGGTCTGACTTTTAAATGATTATTTTAGTAGAAAATAACAGATTGCTGCTTTGTTTTTTTAAAACAGAAAAAGAATGCAGTGCCAATATGACATATATTTAATTTAAAATATGATAAAACTAATTTTATTAGACTTCCTTATAGGGGAATCTCTCTTAAAAGACCGTGCTAATAAAGAGATCAACTGAGAATTCTTTTTCTTTGTCATTACTCTTTAAAAAAATCTAAACCATAGTTAAATTCATACAGTTTTGCCGCAAAGTTTTCTTTATATAGCATGTGTTACCAGTGGCTACAATTCAAAACTCTTACTCTGCCTTTCTTCCCCTATTCAGAACCTAGGACAACTAACTGCACATGGTACAAGCTTAATAACTTTTAATTTATTAAATCAATTTAGAAATACATTTTTCAAAAGAAAATGTTCTGGTCATTTGGCTAAAAGGTTTTTGTTCTTTTTTTTCTGAATTACAGCCATCATTTAATTTCCTTCAAAAGGCAAATCACTGGTGAAGACATCCATCAAATCATGGACTGACTTCTGAATTCAGGTGAGGTCTGTACTAAAGACACCGCCAGCAACTTCAAAGAAAATCTATAATTAAAAATGTTTAGACAGGTAGATACTGCATAATAATAGGAATAATGCCCCTGGCAAATAGTTTGTTCTCCTACATGGTGCCTTAACACTCTTACACATTCAGCTGTTCAAATGTAGACAGATTATGTACTCAATAATATGCTTTATAAATTGGGCTTCATAAAATAATACATTTCTCAATGCTCAGATTATTGGCTTGCTTCTTTGATTAAGAAATGTTAGGTTTTTCCATTTGCTTTTGTACTTGTGTGTGACTTGAGTCTCCATAAAGCATGTATCAAAAGTCTTGTTTGAACACTTGAGTTCTGATGAAGTCCTCATCGTATAGAGCTTCAACGTTGTATACGTATAATCTGTATCCTTCTGGACTCTACAGGGTACCAAGAGCCCTTTGATAGACTTTAGAAATTACACTACCATTCTACCTTACCTGTGAGCAGAACCTAATCCAACATGAATTGCTAGTTTTAGCCACACTATATTGGAGCATAGACCATGACTTTTATTGGTCCTTAATGTGGCAAACAACTGCCAACTAACCTTTCATTGTTTTTTGTAATGATTTTTTTTCCAACTTATTGTTTCAGAGAAAATAATACTTCCTTTGATATCATTATATCAACATTCAAATAGCACTAAGTGGATTCACTGTTCTATACTGATAACTATGTTTTTAAATACTGAAACCACGTCTTGTCAATGTAAAATACATATCTTCCATATTATTATGTATTCCTGTGATACAGTAATACAAAGGAATCTCAAATGTGTTTTTTAAGGTACCAAAAAGTATTTCAAAAACAGGATAGATACCAGAAGGATAGATTATACATATACAGTTATGAAGCTCCATACCACGAGGACATCATCAAAACTCAACTGTTCAAACAAGACTTCTTGATACAAGCTTTATGAAGACTCAAGTCACACACAAGTACAAAAGATAAGCAAATGAAAAACCTAATGTTTATTAATCAAAGAAAGCAAGTCAAAATTTACTATTTTACGCAAACCCAATTTATAAAGCATATTATTGGCATAAATATCTAGTTGAGTCCATGGTGATATATAATTATTTCCATGATAGATTTATAATTATGCTGGGAAGAAAGTTGCATAATAGGAAAATTTTATTTCGGGGGTTGGGGGCAGGTCTTAGGTTAAAAAAGTTTGTGACCCAGGCTGGAGTGCCGTGGTGTGATCTTGGCTCGCTGCAACTTCCGCTTCTCAGCCTTAAGCAATTCTTCTGCGTCAGCCCCCGGAGTAGCTGGGATTACAGGCACACAGCACCACCTGTGGCTAATTTTTGTATTTTTAGTAGAGAAGGGGTTTTTACCATGTTGGCCAGGCTGGTCTCAAAGTCCTAGTCCTGACCTCAGGTGATCTGCCCACCTTGGCCTCCAAAAGCGCTGGGATTATAGGCATGAGTGACTGTGCCTGGCTGTTGCTATAGGTTTTCAAGAGAAAAGTAAAAAGAGAGCTGGCCTACTCCAGAGCAATACTTATATATTTTTTAGTGTAATTGATAATCACAGAACTTTTAGATAAGATTTATAGGTTAAGTAAACTTTTGAATCAAAAGGGAAAATAAGGGAAATTACAGAAACAATTTGATTACTCTTTTCTTGTGTAATGGTTGACTACCTATGAACTTCTTTAAGGAATCAATAATATTTCAAATAGTTCCCTATATATCAATTTTTAAAATGTATATGTGGAGATACTTTAGTATTTTTAATTATTAAAGCGATTACATTTCCTTTACTTGGAGGCTTTTACCATGAAAACCATTATTTTATCATCCCAGAAGAAATGAGAATGAGGTTATTTTCTGAGACTCCTTCTGCTAGTCCACTCCCCATCCTCTACCACAGCCCTGCCTGTGAATTCACTCCATTCATAGTCATGGCCACATCTCCATCTAGTGGCTTCCTAATCAATGACTACCTGGAAACCAATGACAAACACAACAAAAGAAGTGTGTGCTCTAGTAACACAATCATGATGATTCCGGAGCATTAGAAATTGCAAAATAGAAAATGAAGCATGGAACGCAAATGCAAGCCCCAAAACATCTCTTTAGCAGTATAGATTATAGAACTCAGACATTTCTTAAAAGGTTAATTAATAATTTGGGGCTAGATAATGTATGTAATTTTAAATAAGATGAACATAGAAACTGGAAGCACTTATAAAATATTTCAATAAGAATATTAATATTTGAGAGTAAAATATAGTTATTTAAGTTAGATTTATTTTAGAAAATTATTTTAGAATTGAAAGAGTCCATTAATTTGAGATAACCACCTCTAAAAGTTGTCGTTAGGTAGTTCTTGTAAGACACCATGAAACATGTATATCTGCCTCTGCAATGACAATTTTTACATAAAACCTTTATGGAAAAAATGATTTTTACATTGATATTGGAAATGGTTTCATTTAGGATTAGAAATGTACATGTCATTTGAAATCATATTGGTCCTGAGATTTTAATAACCTGGTTTTAGGAAGATTAATGTTTCAGATTTAGGGATGTGGTTGATTTTCTAAAATTTCAAGCCAAAAACAAAGAAAAATTAGAGAAAGTGACTGACCATCCACACCACATGAAAACTTGCAGTAAAATGAAGATAGATAGGAGCTGACATCATGGTGCCTGTACCATGATGTCAGCTCCTGGCTCGTTGTGTATTTAAGTTGATCCTATTAATAAGGGGCAAAGTAGCAAGTACAGGAAAAGGAAAGAAAACATAGAAAAGAAGACATACAAGATGAGATTTCATGCAATTTGCTGGCAGTTAAAGTGAGCCTCCATCCAGAGCAGATTCACAGTGACCACTGCAAATAAGCATTACCAAAATACTCTACTACTAAAGAAACACAAGGTATTATGAGCACACCAAGCCACTGAGGAGCAGCTGTACTTTCACACACAACCGAATAATAATTTATAGGAACTTCAATTGTTGAACATTTTCGTCTTGGTTAAATCTTTTTAATGCCCTGATCAAAAGATACAGCCTCTGAGAATGATGTTTTGGGCAACAGAGTTTTTGTATCATTTTTCAAGTTCACCTGAATTTAATCTTCCTGCTGTGAAAAACTAGTGACATATAGCTGATGAGTGAAGTTTTTCTAATGAGTGACACGACCCTTGGCCCTTTGTAAAACATTCTTTGGGAAACAATTTTACATGGGCAAACCTCTTTAAGGTGTGGTAGACAGAGTAACAGGAATCCTCATACCTGTACTTTATATGTTTTAATGATTTTAAAAAAAACCTTAGTTGCAATGTTGAATTACTTTCCCTAGCAAGAGGAATGATCAATATTTCCTCACAGAGATAACTGGGATTGACTGGCTAGTCCATCTTGCATTTTTAGTCTTTATCACTGAATTTATTTCTTTGCTCTTTTTAAAATTTATATTATCCAATTGCATAATATTATGTGAAAATATTTTACCCTTTCTGGGACAAATGCAGCTACATATTTGAGTAGGTAAACCTATTCTAAATAAATAACTCTTAAAAATGCACATTCATCAATAGATGTTCTGACCTGTTTTTAGAATAAGAAATTTATCAGATGATAAGGCTTTACACAGTTGGATGCTCACTGGTATGTGCAAACCACTTCATGTGGTGGCACACCTTGAAGAATCAGAATTGGGAAGTATTATATTTAAAATAAGTTAAAATGACAGATTTTTATATGGACTTCATCTTTGAAAGAAACTAATGTTTAATATTTTAAAAGCATAAAGCTGATGTATTACATGCTTTGTATATAATCACTACACAGTCAGAATAGTATTTCTTAGAGAAAGATAGCTGAACTATAGGAAAAGTAGTAAGTCATCTTTAAGTGACATGTTAAATATGATTGATTTGTAATATTTTATCATACTAACCCTGTGTGATTGACTTGGTCTAATTTCAAACACTGGAAAAAGAAATTACTACAATTAAAGGAAATAACATATCTAATATGTAATAGAATAAAAAACCATCCAAAAGAAACGAAAATTCTATAAAAAGACAATGGTTATATAACAAGTTTTTTAGTTTACTGAAGATTAAATATAACTAATAAAAATAAAATTAACTTTTATAGCTTCAGGATTGGAACATAAATGGAGGCAACAAATATATCATAATTAACATTTACTATTAGTTATATATTAATCTTGAAAATCAGATTTGTGACCTTGGATTATTAGCAAACTGATTAGAATTGTGTTTGAAAGCACAATTTCTGTGGGAAAGGCATATAAAAGAAGCAACTGAAATGAAAAAATCTACCAGCAAGTATGTCATGTTAATGAGAAAAACTATGTTTAAGACATTATTTGAGTTAAAATTGCAATTTGTCTCCTTGAATTCTTATGGACAGTGACCATTAATTTATAGTATTTTAATTCAGTAGAAGTGTGATCTTACCAAGACATTGTTATCAAAGCAGACATCAGGTCCTTTTCGGTATCTGGGTTGCTTAACCATGTCACAAGGATCTGGACCATCAGCTAAAGAAACTTGTTAAGGAATCTAATGACATTTTTTTCACATGATTAAAAGTAAATACAAGGCAATGTATATATTTCCCCAAATACGTAAAAGAAAACTTAAACATCATTACTCTCATCCAACATAATCAATTCAAGTACCTGGGAATTTAAAGAACTAAACTGTGAATTATCCTTTTCTGGGGCGTGTACGGCATAATTATTCTTGACATTCAAATGAAATTTTGAGTGAGGAATCCATTCTGCCTTTGTGAGGTGATCAAAGCAGTCCAATATTTTTCTCTTTCTGAGCATAAACAATGTGACAAGATTCAAGAGGCATTACTTTAAAACAGTTTTCTGTTCCAAATATCTGACATCAAAGGATACAAGTCTGCTCTGCTTGTATGAGCAGTCGTGTGTCACAGGGACACGTCCCTTTGCTCTCAACCATTATGAATATTAAGTTGGTGTTCATAAGCTTTTCGGCATGAAAGATTCTGCAAATTAAATAGAGTATCATAGAAAATGAGTATCTTTTGAAAAGGGAATGAAAATCTTTCAGAGATTCTTACATATTAAAATGAAAGACAAAATAAGCCATCTAAAACATAAACCATTCCTATCACAATAGTACAATAGGAGTATGATTTCAGAAGAAAAAATTACATTTCAATTATTAGCATGACCATATTACCTATGTCAAATGAATACTAAAAAAATTGCAATAGATGCTTTATGTTTGACCTTTTTAAAGTATTAACAGATACGAAGAATTCTGATACTTATCACTGATAATATGCCAAACTTGCCTTATTTCACAGATAACAAAACAGAGAATACAAAAATGCCTAAGCATCTTGCCCAGCCTAAGGGCAGAGTAAAGCCCAGAACAGTGCTATTAAGCAAACTTTCTGTCAAGATGGAAATACTACCCACTCGAGGGTACTGGGCACTTAAAATGTGGTAAGTGTGACTGAGGCACAACATTTTAATTGTAATTAATTTAACTTGAGTTGAAATTTCAATAGCCACTCTTGTGTGGTAACTACTGCCCTGGACAAACAGATGAAGACAGAATCCAGGGTTTTAAATTCCATCCCGTTTCGTCCATGCCTTAAGCTGCTTCTACTTTACTAATGCAAATATATCACTAAAGTAATTTCTTTATGATTACACATTTTGCAAAGAAGTGGGATTTTATGTTTTTGCCCTGTTAAGCTTCGATTTTCATAAAGCAAATTAAAAGGAAAGTATGATTCAATTTAATGTCTTGGTTATATTGACCTTCACTTTACAATTAAACTTGGTTCTTTAAGCACACATTGCTCTTGCTGGATGTCCACTAATAAAAGGCCAATTACTGTGAAACTCTGATGTATCCAATAAACATGCCACAATTCCATTTCCTGAAGTCTATAGCCTGATATGCCCATCTCTAAACAAGATAGTCTACTTGTTTTGTGAGTTCATGCTTGACTCATCCTCCCCTTTCTTTTTCTCTTCATATACTCTACCTCCTCCTTGGACACAGAGATTTTCTAAACATACTGACTACATCTACTAAAAATTCGTGATAGTTTGCTTAGCCCCTCTTAAAGGAAAAAAAGGTATTTTGTTCAACTATTCTAGCACTTCCATAATCTCAGATTACCTCACCTCCTCCTATTTCTTCCTCTGTGATGATAACATTTCTTCTAGAATAACCTTCCCTCCACCTCTACAGACAAAGTGTCTCAATTCTGTGCTTTGTAAGCTGTGACTCGCTGCTCTGTTCTCAGGGATCCTGTGGCATTACTTATGACTTTCCCCTCAAAATCCCCATTTTGCCTTTCTCCTCTATCCTCATTACAATGAAATTAAATTCTCCGTCTCTTCCCAACATTTTAAAAGATGTTTTATGGATACTAACAACATAAACCATGATCTAAGAAAACTGTACGTATTCCCAGTTCCTTCAAATTCAAATTAGGATAACATTCAGTTTTTCAAGTCAGAGAAGATTACAAATGAAAAC
This sequence comes from Saimiri boliviensis, assembly GCF_048565385.1. Lineage (NCBI taxonomy): Eukaryota > Metazoa > Chordata > Mammalia > Primates > Cebidae > Saimiri > Saimiri boliviensis. The sequence goes on from NC_133458.1 coordinate 58,574,196, forward strand.
AAAACAAAATAAGACTTTTTTTTTGTAAAACTGTTTAGTTATGATACAGAAAAAAATCATATTTGCCTTAGAATTATTTAGAATTAGCAATATATTTATATTAGAAATTTTTCATATGGGTAGTTTTAGAAAAAAATGTTAAAATACAAATTTGCAAAATTAAATATATTAAATATATTTAAAATATATTTAAAATATGTAATATATATTATGTATATATAATATATATTTATATATTATATACTTATATATAATATATTAAAATATATTTAAAATATATTTAATAATTTGTATTTTAACATTTTTTTCTAAAACTACCCATATGAAAATTTTCTAATATAATCAAATTTATCTGTGTTCTGCCTAAAGTGAAAGTAATTATCTTGATCATGTAATTATTATTGAAGAAACAACTAACTTATCAAAGTTAGAATTTTAAAAAAACTGTAATTTTTAAAAGCCTAAAGAGAAACTTAAGATCTCTGACATCAACTTAAAACAATTACTCATAACTCTGACTCCAAAATAATTTTCAGTATTTTCTGTAATGATTGATAGTATATACAATTAACTTCTTCATGAAATCAGACTACTCCAGAAATAAACAAAGAAAGAAATTACCTGGAACAGTTTCCACAGTCTAATACACTACTGAATGATTTACTATCATTATCGAAGAAATACTGGGTTTGTTCAGTAATGCAGCTCTGCTTTGACAGGGAGGCCGTAAAGTCATCATCCTCCATCTCAACTTGTGGGGGGTAAAAACAAAGAACATCATTAGGAGGGGCCACCGTAGTTAGTCACCTGGAGTCTTCGCTTCTCACCGAGCAAAATAAACGTGTGAGACCAGGATGCCTCGACTAGCTTGCTTACTGCTGTGTAATATCATGGCAGTCCCTAGCAGACGCCTGATAAATATCAATAGAATAAATTAATTCAAATACATGACAGCTGTGAGTTCAAGGCCAGTGTGACCTCGGTAATTTCTAAAACATTTAGGAAAGGCTGGACAAAAAGTTTCCAGCTCTAAAATTATGAGATTGGTGACCCGTTTTCTCTTTCGCACACATATATTCTCTGAATTTGTTGAACTCAAGCACATCCAAAAAGAAAATTTTTATTGTTATGACAAGGTGTGAGCATTTACATACCTGCCTCAAGGAGTCGTGGAAAGGTCAAACTCAAGAGAAACTGCTGTAGAATAGACCTGAATTTTTCAAATAAATAGAATAATAAAAATCTAGGAAGCAAACAAGTGTTTTTGCATGTACACATACACATAAATACTATTTCCCTTTATCCTTCTGGGAAAAAAATGAGAGGTTGAGAACTTGTTCATAGAAAGTTTAGGAGTGTTTTTAAGTACTTTTAAAATTATATAACACATTGTAACCTTTCTTTAATGCTTACAAGAAGTCATGAAGTCAGAAGTGCTCACATCTTGTTCAGGACCAAGTGAGAGACAACGTGTGAAGAGGCCTGACAGGCAACATTATCAAGCAGAAGTGTCTACTCTAAGAGGCAGAAGGTCAGTGCCTCAGTGCATAGGTTTTTACATTCATTACTTCTCCTTATTTTAGATTTTAAAACCATTTGTTTTTTGGGTTCCCCCCATCCCCAACAAAGAAACAATGCAGTTTATACCATGGGTTTGAATTTGTTAACTATTTACTTTGTAATATAGAATATATTTGTAAAAATGTAATGCGACATTCATAAAACAAAATATACATATGTAGAGAGATACAGCACATTTCAGTTTTATAGTAACTGACCACTGAGCCAAATATCTAGAACTGAATTTAGTTTTAAAAATGCGGGGGAGGGGATATAGGATAAAGGCAAGTATTTCAGGGTCATGATGAAATTTTAAAAACCTACCAAAGTTAATATATAAAATCACATCAGAAAATACTACTTTTCAGAATGAAACATAATTTTCTAAATCTTTTCAAAATCTAAAATTTTAAAATCTTAAAATCTTCTTTGCTCGTTAATGATATAATCACTTAATTTTAGGTGGATAAACCTAAATATAAAATAAATGTTGTAGTTTAATCTACATGGAATAGGGTTGAACAACACAGTATGATGGTTTTTTTTTTTTAATCATCAGAAGGGAGAGAGGGAGATCATAGATCCCTGATGTAACAGGTGGTTTAATGACCTGACTGACCAGAACTAAACAATGAGAAATGTGATCTTCCAGACTTTCCACAGTGCCACAATTAACCACTTAAATGTCTTATTTTCATAGGTTGTAGAGTACATAGGTGGGGGAAAGGGGAGGTTTGGAAGGTAGAATCAATGAAAAGAAAGAATTAGATCCATTTCAGCAACATGATGCCTCTAAAACTATGCCAGTCCTTGTATTCATAGTAAAGAGCTAGACGATTGTCATTATGTCATGAATTTGATGAATGTAGACATCCAACTTGGACATTAAGGACAATTAAATAGTAACTTCTTACAGATCAATACACCTAAATGGAAGTAGTATTAAGATTTAAAAAAATATTTTAAAAAATGAAAAGAATTTCAACTGATGTGCAGGAGAAACAAAGAAAGGTTAAAAAGGTCAGATCACGCTAAAATCCTTAACTGCATGTTTTAATGGGATCAGTACTAAAATGTAAAATGCAGTAACAAATAAAGAAAAACTTCAGACTCTAAAGGCACTGAGGTTTACATCAGCATAACACTGTTTTCATATGAGAAACTGAATGGTAACTTCATAGTGTTCACTTAGGAAAACTATAAACATTACCAGTAAGTGCTATAGAGAATGAAAAAATCTTAATTCCTTTAATAAAAATTTGAGTGTCCCTTAAATCCATATTTTCATCAGATGTTTTACTATTTTACAGCTTCTTTCTTTCATTACCAATAAAACTAAAATTTTGACTTACCAGGCAGCAGCAGTAGCCCACCAGCCAATTTGTAATACGTCTGCTATTGATGGCTATAAAATATAATAAAAAAGTCATTTGGGTAGTCTACTTGATACTGAGGACACTTGAGCATCCCCTTGAGAACTGATGAGACTGTGGATATTACTGACCACGTATGCTGAGCGATGTCCTGCTCCTTGCTTTGGTGCAGCACCGGGCTCACATACTGACTGATAATCATAGGATTTGTTAAAAGAATAAACTGATATATTAACCAGGTGTCTCATCAAGCTGGGATCAATCTCTCCAAAAAATCTTCCAATCTGGTGAAGAAAAAAAATAATAAAGTAACATGTACTTAAAATGTAATCCAAAAGTGAACCCTGGAATCAGCATTGCAGTGAAAAGAAATAATAAAACGAAACTCAACTACAACCGAGGAGCTTAAAAACAAAAGCAAGTGAGAAACCCGTATGTGACACTGTGAACAAATTAAAATGAGCATGCTCTCATTACTCAAAGGGGCTGTGTGGTATTTTATTTGTGGAAGGAATGGACACATATTACTAAGCATTAAATCACAATCAAATGCCTCCCAGATGAATAAAACAGGAGTGGGGAGTAGTGAGGTGTAAGCCAAAGGGTACAAAGCAGCAGCAGTTACGTAGTCTAGAGATTCAAGGTCCAACAGAGGACTGTACTTAATAATACTGTGTTGTATACCAGAAATTTGATGAGAGTAGATTTTAGGTCCTCTTACCATACCGCTAAAAAAAGGTTAACAACCTGAGATGACAGGTATGTTAATTGGATTGACTGCAGTAATCACTTAACTATGCAAATGAAAACATTTTGCTGTACAGCTTCAACACAGACAATAAAAAAACAGAAACAAAAACTCAGATGCCCTCCTGGGGGATAGAAAAGTAGTATAAATGAGAGCAGGATGGCCTAGGAAAAGAACTTGCAGGGACTGTGATGAACTGGAGCAAGTCCCATCTAGAGGAGCAATCCCAAGGTAACTGGCTCCACCCTATAAACATTGCCATCCAGAAAAACAAACAAAAAAAAGCCCAGTGTTGAGATTTCTTTTGCTACTGCGGTTTTTTTGTTTGTTTGTTTGTTTGTTTTTTTAAGAGAAACCAGGAATGCAGATTCAGAAGTGAAATTACTTAGCAGCTAATATAAATCATTTATGAGCCAAATAGCCTATGCACTGCCAATTTGCAGATTTGAGACTAGAAATCACGTCAGTTTTAACCAGCTATATATTAAATTAGATATTGAGGTGAAAATTTTCTCTAAATTTCTGAAAGGTTAAAAAGGTCATATCATGTTAAAATCCTTAACTGTATGTTTTGACAGCACCAGTACTAAAATGTAAAATGAAATAAAAAATAAAAACTAGACTTAGCATGCATTTCTTAATGGTTTATATAATATTAAGCATTGTAAACAGTGAAAGAGGTTTTGTAATGGTGATCTGGGAAACAGACTTTGGAAATCTTAATTCTCTCTTACTTCAGGTACATACCTGATTAGTATAATCATCATGATTTGCCATCAAAAGAAACCCACCATCATCCAGAATCACACAATCCATTACCTATCAAAATAAAATTAAAGGTTAACACATTTTTAGGAAGGTTAGGAGGTTAGATTATCATTTCTCCATTATAGATACATGATTAGAGAAACAAAAATAGAAAATTTTAAATGACTCTATCTTCTCGAACATATATGTTCATAAAATTCTGATGAAATAAAGGCATGCATAGATCTTTACATCAAAGTATCAGGCTTGATAAGCCAACAGCAACCATCTACTTGAGACTGTCAATTCAGTCTGAACAAATCATAAGAGCAAATTAGAAATAATCTTCTTACTACTTCTGGGTCATCTAAATGATCCACAAAACTGGATAGAGAAAATTATTTAAATCAGTTATTCATTATTAACTGATTTAAACACATACTTAGGATTTTCCTGTTTCACAAGACTTAAAACATGTCAGTACTATAAGACTATTTATAACTATTTCATATTTTTAGAATAAAAATATATAGTTGGATAATTGGAGATTTAAAAGCAAAACTTAAAACACATCAGTACTATAAGACTGTTTATAACTATTTCATATTTTTAGATTAAAAATATGTAGTTGGATAATTGGAGATTTAAAAGCAAAATGCAAAACCAAAAAGTCCATGGTTAAGAAAATACTTTAATCATCCTGAAACACAGGATAAATTCCTACCCAGTTTAAATTATGTTTTAATGTATGAAAATCAATATAATAATTTGTATTCAATAAAATCACAAAAACATTATTTTCAAAGTTGAGGACATAATGCATTTCATTTTCCTAATATGGAAGCAGTTTATTACTAAAATATTTGCTCTTAAAACAGCCACTACATAGTCTATGTGAAATAGTTAAGTTACAAAAATTATTAAAATTATTGGCTTATAATTTCACAGGAGCAGGAGTGATAAAGATATGAACCCCTTGCTTCCCTTGCAAATATATAGACACACATAAAAGGACTGGAAGAAAATATTGTTTCATCATTGTTATTCAATTTTTAGAATTATCTAGGATCATTCTTAGAGCATCTTCAACTTTTGAATAAAGTTCACATTTCCTTTTTCAATTTCTCAAATGGAAGTGAAAGTAATACAAGACAATTTAAAACTCAATCCATGTAAGTAGAAGTTTATAATAAATTGTAATACTTCAGGGTTTAGTTCAAACTTTTTTCCTATAACTATATAATACAGTGTGAACAAATTTACAGAAAGTGTGATAGTTGAGAGATAACTACACTGACAACCAATAAGGTTGCTTTGATTAGAAACTTTCTATCAAGAAATAGAGCTAAACATAAATATGTATCAACAGAATGTAACACAACTGAGACAGAAGAGAACCATCATATTGACATGACTATTTTTTAACTTCCCATAACATATACATATTTTTTAAAATTCAAGCATTTTAAGTTCAAATTCAAAAGCATGCAAACTCAAATGAATATATTATTTCACATGTCCTTAGTTTTTTAGTATTTGATTTAAAATGCCTGCATATTTTTTCATCATTCTAGTCCTAACAGGAGTAACACAAGAACATTATTATACTCAAAAGTTATTTTAAAAAGTTTTCTTACATCACTGTTTCTTTTGCAGTCACAAATTGGACCAGCACACTGAAAGACAAAAATGCAATTAACACCACCTCACATTTTTTAAAAAGATGGCTTTTAATTACACTATTACCATGTTATAATTAGAAATTCTGGAATAATTTATCCGGTAGAAAACTAAGATTAAATAGTCTAGTCCATAAGAAATAAAATCATTTTATCTTTAAAATTAGAAAATGTCAATCAATATATTAACTAGCATTCCATGTTATAACCTTGAAATATTTTTTATTACATACTAATTTAAACAACCCAAAAAGCTTTGAAAAATAGGAATTCGGAATTTTGCTTCAGTGTAGTGGGACTGAGAATGTATTTGCCACTGTATAAGGACCTTTTTTTTCCTACTGAATTTTGAAAACATTAAATATAGCATAAGAACTTTTAAAAAATATCTTACCGGATCCCTGATTGAGGTTTTGGTGAAATTCTCTATCCAGGAATTTACATCAATTTTAATTCCAACAACTGAAAAATTAATTTGAATTATTTCAAAGACATCATTAGCTGTAATACAACCTTTGCAATATGACAGTTTAGATAACTATTTCGATAGCGAGTATCGGGTTGACTATAGTTTATTACAGAAGTCTTAGTCTTGTGGTATTCATTAAGAAATACTGCTAACAGCTCTTAAACTATTACATAAATTGTAATTTATAATTACAAAACAGTTTATTCGTTAGCCATAACCTGACCAATTAACTAATACAATAAGCTAAATAAAAACAATAGTGTCAGAAGAGCCTCATAAACTGGAGGTCATTCAAGTGATGTATTTTAAGAGGCTTCCCTAAACCCACCAGTAGATGCTTAATAAATCCTTGCTGAACGAGTGAACAGATGAGTTGATGAATTAGTCAGTAGAATGGCTGAATAAATGAATGACTGAGAGAATAATTGATTTAGTAAGTAAATGAGCAGCTGAGTGAATGAAGGAATAGGGGAATAAGTTAGTGAGTGAGTGATGGAGTAAATTCATGTGTAAAGCTGCCCTCAGGAGCAGGAAGGCTCTAAATACTCTGTTTTAAACCTGCAAACGCGGAATCAAACAATCAAAAAAACTAACAGCTTTTACTTCATTATATTCACTCACTCTAGCCCACTTCCAATCCTCATTGATGCTCACTTTCACTGTTTTTTGTTAACTTGCCTATTTTCCCCAAAAGTTATTTTTCTATATATTTTATAGCCAGTTTTCAACTGTTCCCTACCTAATTCACTTTAACAGACACTTACTAGAATGTAGTATATATATGCCATCATTTATCTTTTCCCTCAGTGCTGGAAACTTAACTTTTTATGTACAAATAGGTACCTCCTTGGCCCTATACCTTTATATGTATTTTAAAGTATTAAGAGATTTCTGGAGTAGAATTGCTAATTTAACATTAAAAATTTTGGTTATACTAAATTGATTCCACAAATTTGTGTCAGAGTATAAACATACACACTGTCTTAAAAATTCCTCGTTTATATAGTATCAATCTGATTTTATCCCAACTTCATAGGTAACTAGTTATATTTTATTTAATTTTTTTAAATGTGCATGTCTTTGACTTCATTTTGTTTGAGACCTGATGACCTTCTTGGTAAACATTGCCAGTTTATAACATAAATGCCAGGTAACATTTAATTTTGATTGTGTTTTTGTATTTAATATTTATCCTTACCTGCAGGTTTAAGAAGTTTCCCTTGAATATATATTTCTACAGCTTTGCTTACCATAATGCCCGATTCATAGGCACCAGGTCCACTTTCTAAAAAGAAAAAACAGCTATCTAGATAAATTGAATAATAATATTGATTTTCTGTCATTAGACACAGATGGATAGTATCTTGCTTAAAAATTCTAGCATCTATAAGCTATAAAAATGTTCGTGCTCTCCTTCTTCCCTTCTTCCTCTGTATATACTAGGTTTACTGGAATGTCCATGAATTCGTTTGTATTAATCGATTTGGGGACATTAACTAGCTTAGTTGCATCTGCTTTCCCAACATAATGAACACATGCTGAATCTCTGCTTCATTTGTTAAAATATTAGGGAGGCTGCTGAAGTGAAGTGAAAAGATTGATCTTGGATACATAAAACTGACTTTGTATTTTATAAGATATATGTCACTGGGAAAAACTTTGACATTCTCTAAACTTGTTTCCCCATTTATGAAAATGAAAGCAAATAGTACCTATGTGCAAAGAGGTTCAGGAATTAAATCATAAGGTTTTTGGGAAATAATAAAATGTTTTAAAAGATAAGCTATTATTTTATAAATATTGTATTGTATAACTGATACAATGTAATTAATGCACTTACTCCACTTTAATTCATGAAATGTCTTTCAATACATTTTCAGTTGTAATATGAGGGATTATCTACAT